>NW_023270323.1:30076991-30512837 GCF_011800145.1 Mirounga leonina | reverse complement strand
AAGAAAGAAAGAAAGAAAGAAAGAAAGAAAGAAAGAAAGAAAGAAAGAAAGAAAGAAAGAAGAAAGGAAAGAAGTTAGGAAGGAGGGAAGGAAGGAAGGAAGGAAGGAAGGAAGGAAGGAAGGAAGGAAGGAAGGAAGGAAGGAAGGAAAAAGAAAAGAAAAGAAAAGAAAAGAAAAGAAAAGAAAAAAGAAAAGAAAACAGAAAAAGTGCCAGACATCTGAGTTAAACATCATTTCTGGGTGTCAGTGAGGGTACTTCTGGATGAATTGCATTTGGACTGGCAGACTGAGGAAAGCAGATTGCTCTCCCCAATGTGTGTGGGCATCATCTAACCTGAGAGGCCTGAATAGAACAAGAAGGTGGAGAAAGGGAGAATTTGCTCTCTCTGCCTGACTGTTTGATCTGGACATTGGTCTTCTCCTGAACTTATACCATCATTTTCCTGGTCCTCAGACCTTTGGACTCAGTTTAGAATGATACCACCAGGTATCCCAATTACTTATAATAAATCTGCTGGTTCTGTTCTTCTGGAAAATTCTAATACAATGGATCGTCACCAAAAATTTAACCTTTTGCAGAATGTTTGATCCTTACATAGTATGTTCAGATCAAAGGGGGAAACAGAAATACTGTCTTATAAATCATGTATTTCATTCACTTTTTCTTTTTTCATACTAGACATTTCTAAGAGCTTCCTGAGGAGTTAGTAATGTACTTTCAAACTCCCTTTAGTGAGTTTTATTCATCTATTCCTTTTTAAATTTTTATTTATTTCCTACCACAGCAGTGAGCTAAGAAATTTTCTGTGATGCAAAAAGGATTCAGTCATTAAGATATACCAGTTTATTCTTATTTGTTCTTTAAAAATATCGACATCAGTCTCCATGTTTAGAAAAACAAATAACATATGGAATGTAATTTAGAGTGAGAATCTGATATTTTTATCGAAAATATGTGATATCTTTGTGTCAATAAAATAATTTAAATATTTGAAAATTTTTCATAAAATAATCCTGTAAAAATCTAAGTTAAAATGTATTATAAAAATAAATAGACATTATAATACTGGTCCATTGGGTACTGTGGAGCTTATATATTTAATTTAAATCAGGAGATTTACCACTAGCCTGAGAAGTTTTGAAATTGGCTTATTCATCCGCTTTATTTTCTGTCAAATGGCGATCATTACCTTTTTTTTTTTTCCCTGATGGTAATTCCAAAGGAGTATTGACTGTCTTAGCTATTGAGCGTACAGAAAATTTTCTACTCTCTCACTGACTGAAAGATCTTTAAAGAGTATGGATTTCTTGGTAAACATTGCATTACACACAGGATTTTATACAATTTCTTTATATACTCTCTGTCTTTGAGATCTTTTCATTTGTCATTTAATAGGCAGGTGAGGACTTTGCCCATTTTTGTCATTTATATAGTGCTATAAACCACATTTGTGGGTAAGGTAGTCTTAACTTGAAAGCAGAGGGGATTAATACTTGCATTTCTTTATTTTTTTTAAAGATTTTATTTATTTATTTGACAGTTGGAGACATAGCGAGAGAGGGAACACAAGCAGGGGGAGTGGGAGTGGGAGAAGGAGGCTTCCGCACAGCAGGCAGCCCAATGTGGGGCTCGATCCCAGGACCCTGGGGTCATGACCCGAGCCAAAGGCAGACGCTCAACGACTGAGTCAGCCAGGTGCCCCTTGCATTTCTTTAAAAAAAAAAGCTCCGATACTAGCATTATCAGGACTCTAACTTAATCAAAAATGAAATTTTGGAAATCATAAGTAAAATAAACTTGGGGAATCCATCTGGACCAGAAGCAAAGAAAAAAAGTTACAGCCAAAATTTTGATGCATAAATAGTCTGGTTAGAATATAATAGCTACTGATAACTACTGAACATGGCCCTTCCTTGGCACTGAGTCCTAGATACTTAATGTAGTACGTCCAGACTCTGTGACTCCAGAATGCTCCCAGACATCATACTGTGACTGAGTCATTTTGCTAATACTTAATGTTACAATTTGCAACTATTTATTTAAAAAAAAAATCTTGACTAGGCAAAAAAAGACAGTAGGGTAATACTTGCTCTGGGTCCTATTCAAAGCTTAGCAGGATTTGGAATTAGTTTAAAAATGTATAAAAGCTAAGGGGCACCTGGGTGGCTCAGTCATTAAGGATCTGCCTTCAGCTCAGGTCATGATCCCAGAGTCTTGGGATCAAGCCCCGCATCGGGCTCTCTGCTCGGCGGGAAGCCTGCTTCTCCCTCTCCCACTCCCCCTGCTTGTGTTCCCTCTCTCGCTGTGTCTCTCTCTGTCAGATAAATAAATAAAATCTTTAAAAAAAAAGGTGTATAAAAGCTAAATATCTCATTGTTGCACATAGTGCTTCTGGAATCCAGAGAGGTTTGTTTAACAAGTGTAAAAACTGAATGGATAAAAATATGTAGGACTTCTGTCACATTTATTTGACAGCTAACATTCAATTCAACATACTAATGGTACTGTATGATTAAATGAAATATTGAATCAGTGGTTATGGAAGAAGGATTGTATTAAATTATTTTGGACACACTTAATTGTTGTGCAAGAATTTATCTACACATAACATTATAAAACTCTTGATTATAGAAACAATGAATCATGGAACACTACATCAAAAAATAAATTAATTAAAAAAAGAAGTTAGTTAATGTGCACACACTGGTCATCAGAATTATAACAAATTTCTTAAAACATCTCTAATGAAGTGTGGTGGTTAGTTTTATACATCAACTTGGGCTAGGCTATAATAGTATCCAATTAGTCAAACATAAATCTAGGTGTTGCTGTGAAGGCATTTTGTAGATGTGGTTAACATTTACAATCAGTGGATTTTAAGTAAAGAAGATTACCTTCAATAATGTGAGTGGACCTCATCCAAGTAGTTAAAAGGCCTTAAGGGTAAAACATGAGGTTTCTAAGGAGGACCCCAACTGATCTTTTGTGTTTTATTTTGTTACTTTCTTTGATAATAGATAGTTTGAAAATTTGTTTATAACAAAAATGAGGAATGTGAAATTCTTCAATTCTGAACTATTATTGTTTTTAAATAAATTTTCTATCTTAAATGTCTGTTTTTATAGATATGTACTTGTGCACTTCCGTAAAATTAATTAAGAATTTCTTCTATTTGATAAAAATACATCAACTATTTTATGGTTGTTACAATAGAAGTTCTATCTTCCTCAGCAATGATCATTAATCCAAAACCTTTTTCTGTGGGGTCTCTGCTTAAAAGTTTTATTTTTCTTTTATCTATTATATCTAGCAAACTTGTCAAGAAGGTGCCACTTTTTGAAAGACAAGGCATGTTAATCTATTACCCTTTAAGATACATTATTTTACACAAATAAGGGCAGTACGCTGTAATGGTTATGAGCAATTTTTCTGGAGTTAGAACAAACTCAGTATTCATCTAAAGTTTTTGAGAAACTTAATTAAGCTCTAACTAAGCCTCGGTTACCTTAAGTGTAGTAGTGATAGTAAGAGTGTTTACTACCCAGACTAAATAGCTACCCTAAGGACTGGACAGGGTGAATTTCCTGCTGGCTAATGTTGCTAAACTCTTAGATCTGTTTGCACAATACATTAGCTGGAGTCATCTCAAAATAAATGTCCAAATAAACACATCCAGAAAATATTTCCATGCCATTATATGATTAATTTATCTCCCAAATGTGAGAACTGATGAAGCTAAGGAGTTGGGGGTGCTAAGATGTCTTTATTGAACAGAAAGGCTGTTTGCTGGCCATTTCTGAAAAGCTCATCTATTTACACTTTCTTTGGATAGTCTGTAAACAAAGCTTAACCTCATGGTAAGGGATATGGGTAATGAGTCTACAAATAAGCCCCGTGTATGTCCTGTGTATAGTAGTCATATTAGCTTGTTTTCATTATATTTCTCATCCTTCATTGACCATACAATCTCAGTTTATGGACATAAATATGATTTTTGTATTTCTGGGGCAAAATCAATGGCCAGATAGAATAGATAACTATAAAACCGTCTCAGTTTTAATGTGCATAAAATGAAGTCGTTGTGGTCACTTTCTCATTTTCTATCCTCTACTGTTAAAATAATTAAAAGGTATGAAAATACAAAGGACTAAAAAATGTTTTCTATGCATTTTAACTTAGATATATGCTAATTATTAAAGAAAAATCCAAATTATTAGAAGTATACTTAACAACAACAGAAAACTAACATATTTAAATTTGCATGGGAAAAAAAAGTCTATTCTGGGGCACCTGGTGGCTCAGTCGGTTAAGCGTCTGCCTTTTGGCTCAGGTCATGATCCCAGGGTCCTGGGATCGAGCCCCACATGGGGCTTCCTGCTCAGTGGGGAGTTTGCTTCTTCTTCTCCCTCTGCATCCCTACCCCACTTGTGCTCTCTCTCTTGCTCTCTTTCTCTCAAATAAATAAAATCTTTAAAAAATCGGAGGGGGAGATGAACCATGAGAGACTATGGACTCTGAGAAACAAACTGAAGGTTCTAGAGGGGAGGAGGGTGGGGGGATGGGTTAGCCTGGTGATGGGTAGTAAAGAGGGCACGTTCTGCATGGAGCACTGGGTGTTATATGCAAATAATGAATCAAGGAACACTACATCAAAAACTAATGATGTATTGTATGGTGATTGACATAACATAATAAAATAAAAAAAAACTTAAAAAATAGTCAATTCTGCTTAACTGTTACTTGGAAATGTTGACATAATTCTGTGTCAGTCTTTTATTTTAATTTCTTACATGAACATCCTCCCTCAATAATAGCTTTTGGTAACATCTGGTGATCCCAGGTAACTTGCTTGTCTGCTTACTATCATAAACTGAACTTTTCAGTTTTCTAGTTGATTACTATGACAGAGATCTCTATTATTTTATGGAAATTCAGGGAATGTAGAAAATCCAGAACTCTCTTAAAAATAGATATCTTTAAAAAAGCACTTGGGGCACCTGGGTGGCTCAGCTGTTAAGTGTCTGCCTTAGGCTCAGGTCATGATCCCAGGGTCCTGGGATCGAGCCCCGCATCGGGCTTCCTGCTCAGCAGGAAGCCTGCTTCTCCCACTCCCACTCCCCCTGCTTGTGTTCCCTCTCTCGCTGTGTCTCTCTCTGTCAAATAAATAAATAAAAAATCTTCAAAAAAAATTAAAAGAATAAAAAAGCACTTATAATACCTGATTTCCAACCTACTATAAAGTTACTGTAATTAAGTAGTGTGGCACTAGTCCCTGGTTCAACACACAGCTTAATGGAACACTCCAGAATAGACTTACAATTTTACTCATTTGATTTTTTTACTGTGATACTTAATAAGATCTACCCTCTTAATGAAATTTTAAGTGTACAATACAAAATCGTTAACTATAGGTATAGTATTGTACATCAGATCTTTAGAATTCACTCATCTTGCATAACTGAAACTTTATACCCATTGAATAGACATTCCCCACTTTCCTCTTTTCCTTAATACTCATTGGATTTTTTATAAAATACTAAATTAATCCAATTTGAAAGAGAAGGTATTTTAAGCAAATGGTCTTGAGACCACTGGTTATCTATCAATAATATAATGATCTTCGGGTCTTTCTCAGATTATACATAAAAATTAATTTGAGATGGATCAAAAACCTAAAGAGATAGCTAAAACTATGAACCTCTTTCGGAGGCTATACTAGGAGAATATCTTCTTGATATCTTCTTAATAATAGATAAACTTTCCTAGAAATAATTCAGAAATTATAGCTCAATGGTATGTAAGTGATGAATTATTAAATTCTACTCCTGAAACCAATATTACACTACATGTTAATGAACTAGAATCTAAATAAAAATTTGAAACAAAAACAAAAACAAAATATTTTCTCCCAGTCTGTGGCTTGTCTTTTCATTATTTAATGATATTTTGTAAATTTTATTGTCTTATTGTCATTGCAATGCAATAATTTACTTAATTTCAAGTCTGATTGTTGCTAATGTATAAAAATACAACTGTTATTTGTGTAATGAACTTGTGTACTGTGACCTTGCTAAACATGTTTCTTATGGTAATTTTGGGGTGTTCCTTGTGATTTGTTACATGCAGGATCACATCTTCTGGCAGTAAATACAGATTTACTTTTTTCTTTCCAAATGGATGCTTTTAAATTATTTTGTTGTTCTTATTCTTGTTGCCTTAATGTCCTAGCTAGAATAATACACAGCACAATGTAGAATAGAAATGGCAAAAGTAAACATCCTTGCCTTTTTCATTATATTTAAGAAAGCCTTCAGTCTTTCATTAAATACAATGTTAGCAGGGGGATTTACATAGATGCACTTTACCAAGTGGAGAAAAATCCCTTTTATTCCTGGTTCATTGAGGGTTTTTACAGTAAATGTATGGTCATTTTTCAAATGACTGTCCAGCATCTCTTTATCTGATCATGTGGTTTTTGTTTATTCTCTTAATGCAGTATGTTGCATTAATTATTTTCAAATGTTAAACCAACCAAACATTTGAGATCAATCTTAGCTGTTCAGAGTGTATAACATTCCTGAATGTTATTTGCCATAAGTCACATTTTTGGCATAAACTATTTCATATTGCTTAAGTCTTCAGGTATACAAAGGCTTTCTTTTCTTTTTTCATTTGAGTATAGTTGACACACAATATTAGATTAGTTTCAGATGTACAACATAGTGATTGGACAAGTCTATACATTATGTTGTGCTCATCATAAGAGTAGCTCCCATCTGTCACCATACAACACTATTAAAATACCATTGATTATATTCCCGATGCTGTAAGTTTATTCCCATGGCTTATTTATTCCATAACTGGAAGCCTGTATTTCCCTCTCCCCTTCACCCCATTTTGCCTATCCCTCCACTGTACTCCCTTCTGGCAACCATTGGTTTGTTCTCTGATTTTGCTTTATGTTTACTCATTCATTTCGTTCTTTAGGTTCCCCATATAAGTGGAATCATATGGTATTCGCCTTTAACACACATACATATATATATCAATCACATATATATATATATAGCACATCTTCTTTATCCATTAATCTATGAATGGATATTTTGGTTGCTTGCATATCTTGGCTATTGTAAATAATATAGCAATAAACATAGGGGTGCATATATCTGTTTGAATAGTGTTTTCATTTTCTTTAGGTAAATACACAGTAGTGGGACTTTTGGATCAGATGGTATTTCTATTTTTAATTTAATTTTGAGAAACCCCCATATTGTTTTCCACAGTGGCTGTACCATACAAAGGTATTCTTATCAACTAGGGCATCTCATGGTTTCAGAGGTTATCTCCCAGGAGCTGGTCAAAAGCCATTCCTGAAGAACTTTAGAATGTGCAGGGTTTAGGCAACCCAGAACTACTGAGCTAACCCTTTACTGCACAATTTCCAAGTAGTTCAGTGATGAAATATTTTTAAAAAAAAAGAAGTTGCAACTCATGAGATTTAACTTAAAGCTCTGAAAGGGTATTAAATCAACTTTTATAGAGCCAATTTCTTACAAAATGTCAACTGTTGTTGTACTGTCATATAATAAAAGACCTAGTCATAAAAATTACATTCAGTGCCAGGAGAGAATATTCTATAAACGATTTGAGTGATTTTTAAAAATAATTGACAAACATAAACATTTGTTTTTGTATTTATACATGAAAGAAGTTTCTACATTCTAAAGAATTCAAAATGTGGAGTGTATACTTAGTGCATTATTGGCAAGACTTATCATCATATTATTTTCATATAAAAAGCAGTAGCAAAAACAAAATTATGTTCTTTGAAATTTATGTACCATATACTGGATTGACTGCATATTATAATTAAGAATGGGATCAAATATACGTGTAATAAAGTGGTAAAAGAGTAACCATTCTTATGTAAAGTTTTATAATGACATATTTATGATTTATAGTAAATTAGTTCATAATATTAATAGTATATTAAAGATGCATCATTTTTCATCATATAATTCCTATCATTCACATATTTATGTCTCTTATAAAAATAACAAAAACATTGGCATTTTTGCCTACATTGGATACTTACTCAAAATGAGGTTCACATTTATGTCATATAATAAGTATTTTGTTAAATTTCTCATTTTTATAGTTTGATGAAATTCATTTACTTGAGAAAAATATTTTCAATTTTATATGTTCAAGTAATAGACAAGTTGAAATGCTATGACTTACTCAATAGTATAAAATCAAACATTATGACAAAGTTATTTTCAGTATATATTCATGTGTTTTAGTCTTTGTCCACAATAAAATTATGCATGCTTTCCTTTTAGCTATTCATGCTACATTCAATAGCTCTAATGCATAATAATTTATTTGCAATCTAAATGCCATCTACTTCAAAGTAGGATTTTAGTTGACAATATGTAATTATTTAGAGAACTCTATTGGAGTACTAATATGTTTGAAGATTTCTAGGTGTGCAGACAAAATTTGCCTGTTTTGTTATGCCAATTTCACTAGTCTTCAAGGCTCTAGGGTGAGAAAAAAGAAAAACGAAGTTTTAGGTTACTCTTACTGATGGGACTCTATATGGACACTCTCAAATGTATTTGATGGTGGTCTTTTTTTTAATTGTACTATCAAGGACTACCAAGAGATTCAAAGTGGTTCCATGTGGTTGGAGCATGGATTGTGACATGTTGATGGGAAAAGTGGAAGTAAATGGGGCGAGAGAAATAAGAAGTAATGTATTTATGGAAGTCCTTATAAACTACATGATCTACTATGCTCTTTTTCCCCTGAGGGCATTGGGAAGTCACGGAATATTATGATTGACAGATACTACTTACATATTGGTGGAAAGGGCTAATGTACTTTAAATTGGGGGGAAACATATTTGAGTTTGATGAAAATGGTAGATACATGGTCTTTGATAAATACAGATATAAAAATAGGAGTAGGTAAGTAGAAGATGATTTAATATTTTTTTCCAGCTGTAGAACCATGTAAGCAAAACCCATTTGGCTGGTGACATACAATGTAAACTCCATGAGAACTGAAATTTCATTTCCTTTTGTTAAAGTAATTAAAGAGGCCATTAGACTTGAGGTAGATTTAATGCTTTGGCAGCCTATGTAAGCAAACTGAAATGTAAGCCAGAGTAAATTCCTATAAATGCCTCAAGGTTAAGAAATTAAAACTTAAGAACAACCAATCACAAACAGCCAACTAGGCTTTCCCAAATTAAGCTATCATTTAAGCTTTACTTCTGTCTGCTCTACAAGAATCTTGCCCTTAGATTTTGATGGCTGAATGCTCCTAACCATTTTCATTTTGGCACTGCGAGATTCAAGTCCATGTTTGCTCAAATAAATTCTTCAAAATTTTAATGTACAATTTACCTTGTAACACTGTTCTCTTTATTATCAATCTTCATAGTGCCTGACACACAGGTGCATAATGAAATTTTGAATGAAGTAATGAAAATAGTGATTGAAGTTGCATAATACTATGGTATCTAAGGTTTAGTTCTTAAAAAGGTATCAGTGAAGAAAAGAGGTTGAAAGGAAGGTGGTTGATGTTAAAGCACTTATTTAAATGTTAAATAAACTTTAAAGAACACAAAGTAGAATATGCCAAATAAAGGAGAATGTTGATATGAATATAAATATCATTTCACCTTTAACAGTGATTCTGATTTGCAAATGAACATATGACAAGTAATTGGGAAGTATAAAAATAAGGCCTGGAAAGCCATGGTCAGGTTCGGTAAATGAATTGTGTTTAGAATACTCAACATAGAATGTTGGATTTGGTTATGGATATTTTTCAGGAATTCATAGTTTCTGGTATACTACAGTTAACACAGAACATCCTAAGGAAATCTTTTAGGCATTTGTATCTTCTCTATTTCCATAGTTTATTTTTATCCAGTTTCATTTTCATTTACTTTTATTGCTAGTGCAGTAAGTGTAGCATTTGTTAGAAAGAAATTGTTAGAAAGAACTGAACATTTTGCTCTGACCTAGAATGAGAGTCACATTTACAATCCTTAACATTTATTTCAGATCCTGAAGGAATTATGCTATAGTATATAGAATTTAATTAATTTTTCCATAAAAATGTTTAAAATATGACTATTTAATAGTAGGATACTAATAGAAATTACATTTAAGGATATTAAAGTTCCAAAGATTAAGACAGGTTATGCTTTTGATACAATTGGACCATTTGGATGGCTACTATCATCAAAATTGATATCTTTAACTACGATTTTTTTTTCATTTATTCTCATTGACAGTTTTCCTCAAGATTCAAATCTCATTGTCATGTCTATGTAAACTATTTGGTGATAGTCATATTTCTAGGTCGTGTTTATCTTTAACTAAAATTACCATGTGCCGATTTGTCCAGCGCAATCTCAGTTTATGCCTACCATCCAAATTTAATTGATTAGCAGTGTCCCACTTTCATTTCCAAATCTCCCAATTTCAACTGTAACTTTATAAAATATATTGTCACCCAATCTTTTTTTTGCAAGAAAAACAAGTTTTTATTTATTTTTATTTATTATTAATTAATTAATTTATTTATTTATTTATTTATATTATGTGCAGTGAGCCAGCATTTAGTACATCATCAGTTTTTGATGTAGTGTTCAACGATTCATTAGTTGTGTATAACACCCAGTACTCATCATACAAAGAATTTTCCAAAGATGCTCTAATTTTGAGGTGGGGAGGAGAGGGGGAGGTAGTGAGAGGAAGAGAGAAAGAGAGAAGGGAATGTGTATATGAGGAAATTAATTTAAAATGGAGTAAATCAGTAAAGAAACAGTACTTTACTGGGTTATTGAGTCAGAAATAATATTGCACCACTAAATTGTAAATTAAAATACTGAGAAGATTTTCATTGTTATGGAATCATCAAGAAAATGCTACATAGTGATTGAGTTAGATCAACAAATCAGATATAAGATGGCAAATCCAAAATTCTGTACACTGTCTCACTAAGGGATCTAGGTTCCACTGAAATTTAGATAATTGAATATTTGATATATTTTTATTCTATGTTTATTTATCAATGGGTTCCTGAGCCACATGATTTCCAGGTACCCTGAAGTACCTTTTAATAAGAAAACACAGATACATACAAATACATACCAAGTTGTATAGTATAAACAGTTCATTTTCTTTAGTTATTGTGTATATTGTTCCTTTAATTCTTTTTCTGTCTTATTTATTATTTATTATTTATTTAAATGATTTTATTTTAGAGATTTTATTTATTTATTTGAGAAAAAGAGAGAGAGCACAGAGGGAGAGTGAGAAGGAGAAGCAGACTCCCCGCTGAGCAGACAGCCCAGTGTCGGAATCGATCCCAGGACCCTGAGATCAGGACCTGAGCTGAAGGTTGATGCTTAACCGACTAAGCCACCGAGGCGCCCCTCTATGTCTTATTTATTGATCTTATTTATTACTTTTAGTTTAACAAAGAATAAATAATTACTATTAATTGCTATTATATGGTCTACTGGATATTTATTTAGAAATGTATGATATGCCTTGTGTATTATATACATGCTCTTATATCCCCAGCTAAATTATAAGTTTCTGGAATTTGAGGTAATGTGGTTATTCAGATTTCTATCCCTTGATATTTATAAGAACATGCACTATTTTTTTTAAATAACATACACTATTTAATAAGAATGCAAAAATGTGGTGTGCTTAGGTGGCTCAGTCGGTTAAGTGTCTGCCTTCAGCTTGGGTCATGATCTCAGGGTCATGGGATTGAGCCCTGTATCAGGCTGTCTATTGAGCCCTGTCTATTGAGCCCTGTATCAGCGGTGAGTCTGCTTCTCCCTCTTGCTCTGTGATCTCTTTCGCTTTTGTTCTTTCTCTAATAAATAAATAAAATCTTTTCAAAATGCAAAAATGTCTATTATACTAGTAGCCATATTCACAGAAATACAATTATTTTATAAAGTAAACTACATGGACATTTTTTTTTTCTTAAAAAATTCTCTTTGTTCTTTAAGAATTATTTAGTATTTTTATAGTATTCTTGTTCATTTTATTTTCAGGTGTTCCTAACAAAGGTAATTCTTTCTTTTCCTTTTCCTGTAAAAACAGGGTCAATCTGTATGAAGAATTCTATAATTTTGTGTTTAAGGAGAATGGTGTCTTATTTTGGATGTATTAAAATTCAATCACACACAAATATTTTAGCACATCATGTTTTTATTTGAGGTGTGAATATTTCAGAACCTGCCACAAAGTAACATGAGACATTTATAAGTCAGCTGGTATAGATTTAAGCTTTTTCACCTGTCAGATATTTTATTCTTGTTAATTCTGGCACAGCTAAAGCAAAATTAATAGTTTTATAATTCGGCCAAATAGAATCTAATGAACAGATTTTACAGTCAATAGTTTCATAAAAGCAATTCAATCAAATTCATACATAATAAGAAAGAAATGGGTTGGGGTTAATCAATGGAGTTAAAAATGAATTATTTCTACATTTATATTCTTGTTACCTATTTATTTATTTATTTATTTATTTATTTATTTATTTGACAAAGAGAGTTAGTGAGAGCAGGAACACAAACAGGGGAGTGGGAGAGGGAGAAGCAGGCTTCCCACCGAGCAGGGAACCCGATGCAGGGCTCGATCCCAGGACCCTGGGATCATGACCTGAGCCGAAGGCAGACGCTTACCGACTGAGCCACCCAGGCGCCCCTCTTGTTACCTATTTAGACTTAGTGTTGCTTCTTGGTTACTTCTCATCCTAATGTACCATGTTATTAGTTATGCTGAAGGTCATTTATATTTTCCCACTGAAATGGAAAGAAGTTGGAAGGAAAGGAAAGAGAAGAAAACTAAGATAGAAAAAAAAAGAAGTCTTGAAATTGGTGAGAGGTCTAGTCATCAATGAGCTGGAAAAGAAAAAAAAAAACCACAAGGGGAAGAGAAATTACTACTCATTTGTTATAATGGCCTTTGCTATAATGGCTGAGGAGGAGTAAAAGGAACCTCATAGAACCAGCGTGCTTCAGATGCCAGCACTGAGGTATAAAGATGAAATGTACAATGTGAGCCTCTCCAGGTCAGAGGCAAGTATTCATTGTTTCTCCTTCGCCTCATCCTCCCCCTCCATTTCCCCCTTCTCCTTCTTTTTCTCGTTCTTGATACTCAGAAACTATGTTACTAAGTGATCATCTCATTTAATTCCAAAAGCAATTTTATGAATTTGTAGCTGCTATCTCTCTATCAAAAATAAAGAAAATTGGGCTTAAAGAAAAAGACAAAAACAAAACTAATGTGTGTGATGTCCACAACTGAAGAGGTAAAGAGCCAGACTATTTGACTCTAAAATATTGTGCTTTTGTCTGTTTGTTTGTTTCTCATATGCTATGTTCCTTTTTTGAGGCAGAAAGTCTGGAGTGGCACAGAATTAAAACCCTCCATAGGTCTTCCAGCATTTCCTGTACATATGATTGGGTCCATCTGAAAAGACAAGGGTTTGTTTATGAGGATGTTGCTCAAGGAACACTCATCAGGAAACATGGATGTTTCAGGACAGCTTTTTTTTTTTTTTTTTTTTAATTTATTTATATATTTTAGAGAGAGAGAGCACCTGTGCGAGCAGGGAGGGGCAGAAGGAGAGGCAGAGGAAGAGAATCTCAAACAGACTCCCCACTAAGTGCAGAGTCGGACAAGGGGCTCAGCCCCATTAACACTGAAATTATGACCTGAGCCGAAATTAAGAGTCGGAAGCTTAATTGACTGAGCACCCAGGCACCCCTCAGGACAGCTTTTTAAGCTATCCCAATGGATAGACCATGGAAAAATCATTCTCTCTAACTATGATATGTCTTAGTTATTATTCAAAGATTTTTCTACTTGCCTCATGCATCAGAGTGATCTGAGGTTATTTTTTAAAATTTAGGGGCGCCTGGGTGGCTCAGTTGGTTAAGCGACTGCCTTTGGCTCAGGTCATGATCCTGGAGTCCCAGGATCAAGTCCCGCATTGGGATCCCTGCTCGGCAGGGAGTCTGTTTCTCCCTCTGACCCTCCTCCCTCTCATGCTCTCTGTCTCTCATTCTCTCTCTCTCTCAAATAGATAAATAAAATCTTAAAAAAATAAAAATAAAAATAAAAATAAAAATAAAATAAAATAAAATTTAGATTACTCTAGAGCTATATGGGAGAAGCAGTTTTTTCCAGGGATGTTTCAGCAACACCATACACCACATCCTCATACTAGAGAGTTGCCCAAAGCAACCTGGAACTTGCCTTCCCATTAAGAGAGCTCTAAAGTCATCACATCCTGTGCACCAATTTTAAAGTCATGATGTATTTGAAATGTGCTTATGCTTAGATTATTACAGTCCCTTTGCCATTTAGGCTATTTTTATATCAATTACTTTGCAATTTGCTTGTAGACTCTATTGCTCTGGTAGCAATTTATATTATTTTACCTAACTCTTAAAACTTTTAGCAGATCCATTCTCTAATTAACTTGCATTTTCCACTGACATCACTGGTTTCACAATATAAATTTCATATATTTTTTTTCTATTTCTCACTAGGGCCTACATAATGAGGCCACACTATTTTTTTTTTTTTAAAGATTTTATTTATTTATTTGACAGAGAGAGACACAGCGAGAGAGGGAACACAAGCAGGGGAAGTGGGAGAGGGAGAAGCAGGCTTCCCACCAAGCAAGGAGCCCAATGTGGGGCTCCATGCTAGGACCCTGGGATCATGACCTGAGCCGAAGGCAGATGCTTAACGACTGAGCCACCCAGGTGCCCCCATTTTAGGTGTTTTAAATGCATGTTTTTACATACAATATTTTCAACTTACAATGGATTTATCAGATGTAACCTCATCCTAAGTTGAGGAATGTCTGTATTCAGATTTTGTTTTGTTTTAGTTTGAATGTTACTGTTTTTGTTTATTTCTGTATTCATATTTTTCCCTTAAGAATGATGCCAGGACAAGAACCTTTTAATATTTATTCTGCAAGTTTGAATTCTAAAATCGTGACCTGATTTCAAGTGACCTGATCTACTGCAGAGTATGAGTGCCCATTTCAAAGCCTATTTGCTAACATTATATGAATCTTAATTTGTTTCAACTTGTTAATTTTTTAAAGATTTTATTCATTTATTTGAGAGAGAGCACGAGTGAGACAGCAGCAGGAGAGAACAGCAGAGGGAGAGGGAGAAGCAGACTCCCCACTAAGCAGGGAGACCGGTATGGTACTCAATCCCAAGACCCTGAAATCATGACCTGAGCTGACGGCAGCCATTTAACAAGCTAAGCCCCCAGGAGCCCCTCAACTTGTGAATTCAGTGATATTTATTTTCACGATTGAAAGAAAAATTTCATTTTAACTTTGAATCATGTCTCTGAATAACTGTTTTTCAGGGTATTACTTCTCCATCAAACTTTCCTCCTGATAACTGGCTTCTTTATTATTGAAATTATTTCTACTCTTATTTGGTCAGTTTTCCTTTATCTTTCAACTGATATTGTTATTCCATGATTTTTTTTTTATTTTGATAGAAAGGTGGAGAATAAAACCATTCTTAGGAAAGATAGTTGTAACCATAAAACAAAACCTTAAGTTTTGATTTTATAAAACAGTGAAATTCAGAGATAACAAATAGATATTAGAATTTCTATAAGCAAATCATCTGGATAGAAAGGCTGTAAAATTGAAAGTCCTATGAAAGTCGATCTTTCATGAATAATATTTTTGATAGAAAAACACCAGGAAATTCTGGTTGAAAAGATACTGAAATTGTGCAGAAATACATGAGATACAAATGGAAATGAGGAATGATAAAAATTCTGTCCTTGGTATATTTTAATTCAGTGCAAACCCTTTTTCTTTTTTCATTTTATCTTTTGTCTCAGGCAAAACTAGAGAATCAAAAGAAATGTAGATGGAAGAAATTATTTAGAATACTACTGATGTCAAGTGAGACATGCAGACATCTGTTCATGTTTCTGAGCTGCTTAAACTTTATCAGTTGGTTAAAATATTGAACTGACTTTAAAATATGAATGGATTCTTAAAGAATGCTATGTAAAAAGGAGAAAATGAAAATAAAACGGCACCATCATTTTATTAAGGTATATGCTTTACCTCACATTACCTTTCTGAAAGGAGCCCTTTGTAAAAAAAAACGAGAGACTAAAAAAAAAAAAAAAAAAAAAAAAAAAAGAACTTCATGCTTTATTCAGCGATAAAGGGACAATGACTTAAGTACTTGAGAGTACAAGGTCGCTCTCAATGGGCTCTCATTAAAGCACTAAGCACCTATTCAGCAGGGAATTCATTATGGTCCTTATCAGAATATTAGTTAGTGTAATTTTATATAGCAAATCTATCCCCTTTTAAATTATTTGTTAAGTGCTTAAACTTGGTTTCTTTTTTTAGGCTTAATCTTATTTTCTTTCCCATGTAGTACCCCTGGAAACAAATTTGAAAAATATCTTTATGCTTATAATCTGACATTTAAATATATAAAAATGCAATCATTAACAATACAGAATTTCTAAATTACACATGCTCTAAGTTATATCAAGCCACTCATTTTCAGGAAGTAGTTGAGGTTCAACAATCCTTCAAAAATACAGAGTACTGGGGCGCCTGCATGGCTCAGTCCTTAAGCATCTGCCTTCAGCTCAGGTCCTGATCCCAGGGTCCTGGGATCCAGCCCCGCATCGGGCTCCCTGCTCAGTGGGAAGCCTGCTTCTCCCTCTCCCACTCCCCCGCTTGTGTTCCCTCTCGCTGTGTCTCTGTCAAATAAATAAATAAAAATCTTAAAAAAAAATACAGAGTACTTAGCTAAGAAACTTATATCTCTAGCCTGAAGATTTTAATCTAAATAGGAAAATAGATCTCGTCCATTGTCTATTTTTTTTTTTTTAAGATTTTATTTATTTATTTGAGAGAGAGAGAACACATGAGAGGGGATAGGGTCAGAGGACGAAGCAGACTCCCGGCCGACCAGGGAGCCTGAATCGGGACTCGATCCCGGGACTCTAGGATCATGACCTGAGCCGAAGGCAGTCGCTTAACCAACTGAGCCACCCAGGCGCCCTCGTCCATTGTCTATTAATATGTCATTTATAATTTTTTTGTGTGAACAACTATCACAAATTTTATACATACAATCTACATTATATACATGGGCAACTATGGCAAAAAATAGTTTGTGTTCTACTTTAAATAATCCAAAGAAAGATAATATAGATAGATAATCAGATTATATAATCAAATGGATTATTTAAAGTAGAACACAACACTTTTCTTTCTGTAGTTGCCAAGTAACTGTTAAATCTTGATTTGAGCACCTATAACCAACATTAGTTCTTCTTCAAAAATACCTACATTAAAAAAATCACATGAGGACCTATCACAGTTTTAGTTGATATCATTTTATAATTTTTAAGCTTTTCATTTAAGAAGCATATTTATTCTAGAAGACAAATGAATATTTTTGTATTTCATTAACTCTATGCAATATTCTAATTTTTAAATAATGGAAAAATAATCAAACCTCAGCTAATAAGCAACGCTATCATATGTTTTGAAAAAGGTAGAATAGAAAAACAATTTTTAAGTGAGTAATTGCCTCATGCTTCTATTTTGGTTTAATACAGTGCTTTTAAAAATGTGTTTTCTGGAATTCTGCACTCTAAAAATGCTTTAAAAGAATGAATGAGGGGGCACCTGGGTGGCTCAGTCGTTAAGCATCTGCCTTTGGCTCAGGTCATGATCTCAGGGTCCTGGGATCCAGCCCTGCATTGGGCTCCCTGGTCAGTGGGAAGCCTGCTTCTCCCTCTCCCACTCCCCCTGCTTGTGTTCCCTCTCTCACTGTGTCTCTGTCAAATGGATGGATACAATCTTTAAAAAAAAAAAAAAAAAAGAATGAACGAGAGAGGGACTTAAAAAGGAAGAGAGGGAGGGAGGCAGGGAATGAGCTAGTAAGGAGGAGAAAGTTTTATTTTCAAATAATTTGAAGATAATGCATAATATGTCTTTATTTTCAAACTCATAATAGACCTTTCAATTTTAAGAGCTCTAAATAATATAAAACAACCGTGGTATTTTTCAATATGTTTCTAGTATAAATTACTACAATGGTTTTATATTGTTTAACCATATTATTCCAAATTTATTTGGCTCCAGAGCTGAGCCAAAATAAAAAGGGAAAATTTAACTTAAAGGCTGACCAAGAATGATGACTTGGATAAAGTTTATAGTTGTTTTCACTTCTGTTTATCTGAAGCTGGGAATAGCCATGCAAAACCTGATTAACAAGGGAAGGTGAAATGGGAAGGCTGCCAACCTGAGATCTGTAGCATTGATTTTGAGACCAGGTATGGGTGATGAGGAGACTGATATAGAAGGATGACTCACTGTATAGCTAGTGAGGAAACATTAGCTCCACTGTATCTTGCAATAACATGGGAGATAGAAAGTACACTTAAATGATCTATGGGTTTGGGTAAAACAGAATGCTGATTGTTCAAATTTGTTGTTCCTGGGAAAAAGAGGAGCTCACAAAAGAACTGGTTAGATTACAAGAGAATTTACACACACACACACACACACACACACACACAAAGAAATTATAGGTCAGGTGAATTTGGAAAATGAAATGTTTTCTCAACAATCCAGATATGTAGTCATTAAGGGCCAGGTTCAGGCCAATGATAAATCATGGGTTTGTTAAAAGTTAAGAAAGTATTGGGTGACTATCATTAATTTCTTCCAGCTGGAGGAAATGTACCTAAGAAGAAACCAAGGGTGTGGTCACATGACAAGATGATAAGCTCAACATGGCTGTAATTAAGTCTAACTGTAGGAGTACAGGTCTTAAAGTATTATTCTATCATAAATTTGAAGGACAAAGAAAGCACTATATCTTGCTTACAGTATTACTGAATAGTAGATGAATGTCAATCTAATTCTTCCTTGTAGGCAATTGTCTTATTTCCTGATGTATGACAGTCATTTCTGCCTTAAACTGAAGTTCCACTAACTGATTCAGATATTCAGATGTGTAAGTTATATTATTTGTATATTACCTTCCCACTTTTAAATCATGATTTGCATTTCTCATCTCTTTTTTAAATTTAATTAATTTTTAAAATTTCATATATTTATTTTTATTAACATATAATGTATTATTTGTTTCAGGGGTACAGGTCTGTTATCCATCAGTCTTACACAATTCACAGTGCTCACCATAGCATACACCTTCCCCAATGTCCATCACCTGGCCACCCCATGCCACCAACCCCTCCGCTCCAGCAATCCTCAGTTTGTTTCCTGATACTAAGAATCTCTTATGGTTTGTCTCCCTCTCTGGTTTCATCTTGTTTCATTTTTTCCTCTCTTCCCTTATGGTCCTCCGCCTTGCTTCTCAAATTCCACATATCAGTGAGATCATATGATAATGGTCTTTCTCCGATCGACTTACCTTGCTTAGCATAATACCCTCTAGTTCCATCCAAGTCATGGCAAACGGCAAGATTTGGGGTTTTTATGATGACTGCATAATATTCCATTATATACATACACACACACACACACACACACTACATCTTCTTTATCCATTCATCTGTCGATGGACATCTAGGATCTTTCCATAGTTTGGCTATTGTGGACATTGATGCTATAAACGTTGGGGTGCAGGTGCCCCTTCAGATAACTACATTTGTATCTTTGGGGTAAATACCCAGTGGTGCAATTGCTGGGTCATAGGGTAACTCTATTTTCAACTTTTTGAAGACCTCCATACTGTTTTTGAGAGTGGCTGCACCAGCTTGCATTCCCACCAACAGTGTAGGAGGGTTCCCCTTTCTCCGCCACCTCACCAACATCGGCCGTTTCCTGACTTGTTAATTTTAGCCATTCTGACTGGTGTGAGATGGTATCTCATTGTGGTTTTGATTTGTGTTTCCCTGATGCCAAGTGATGTTATGTACTTTTCTGTGTGTCTGTTAGCCGTTTGGAAGTCTTTGCAGAAAGTTCTGCTCATGTCTTCTGCCCATTTCTTATGGGATTATTTGTTCTTTGGGTGTTGAGTTTAAGAAGTTCTTTATAGATTTTGGATACTAGCCCTTTATCCGATATGTCATTTGCAAATATCTTCTCCCATTCTGTCAATTGTCTTCTGGTTTTGTTGACTGTTTCCTTTGTTGTGCAAACCTTTTTATCTTGATGAAGTCCCAACAGTTCATTTTTGCCCTTGCTTCCCTTGCCTTTGGCGATGTTTCTAGGAAGAAGTTGCTGTGGCTGAGGTCGAAGAGGCCGCTGCCTGTGTTCTCCTCAAGGATTTTGATGGATTCCTGCCTCACATTTAGGTATTTCATCCATTTTGAGTCTATTTTTGTATATGGTATAAGAAAATGGTCCAGGGGCACCTGGGTGGCTCAGTCGTTAAGCGTCTGCCTTCGGCTTGGGTCGTGATCCCAGGATCCTGGGATCGAGCCCTGCATCGGGCTCCCTGATCGGTGGGAGGCCTGCTTCTCCCTCTCCCACTCCCCCTGCTTGTGTTCCTGCTCTCACTCTCTCGATCTCTGTCAAATAAATAAATAAAATCTTAAAAAAAGAAAAAAAGAAAAAAAATGGTCCAGTTTCATTTTTCTGCATGTGGCTGTCCAATTTTCTTAACACCATTTGTTGAAGAGAGTTTGTTCCATTGGACATTCTTTCCTGCTTTGTTGATAATTAGTTGACCATAGAGTCGAGGGTCCATTTCTGGGCTCTCTATTCTGTTCCATTGACCTATGTGTCTGTTTTTGTGCCAGGACCATACTGTCTTGATGATGACAGCTTTGTCATAGAGCTTGAAGACCGGAATTGTGATGCCGCCAGCTTTGCTTTTCTTTTTCAACATTCCTCTGGCTATTCGGGGTCTTTTCTGATTCCATACAAATTTGAGGATTATTTGTTCCATTTATTTGAAAAAAGTTGATGGTATTTTGATAGGGATTGCATTAAATGTGTAGATTGCTCTAGGTAGCACAGACATTTTAATAATATTTATTCTTCCAATCCATGAGCATGGAACATTTTTCCATTTTTTTGTGTCTTCCTCAATTTCTTTCATGAGTATTCTATAGTTTTCTGAGTACAAATTCTTTGCCTTTTTGGTAAAACTATATTCATCTCTTTTTATCTGAAGACTACTCATGTCTTCAGTTTTGAAATTGTCAGGCTTTTTTTTCCCCCCATGTTTTTCTTCATCTTTTCCCCTCTTTGTCCTCCTTGATGCTCCAATTAGAAAGGATTGGGGACATTCTGGATCTATCTTTTCTTTCTTCCATTCTGTTCTCTGTTCTCTGAGAATCTTCAACTGGACCTTCTTTTTTTTTTTTTAAAGATTTTATTTATTTATTTGACAGAGAGAGAGAGAGAGAGACAGCGAGAGAGGGAACACAAGCAGGGGGAGTGGGAGAGGGAGAAGCAGGCTTCCCGCGGAGCAGGGAGCCCGATGCGGGGCTCGATCCCAGGACCTGGAATCATGACCTGAGCCGAAGGCAGATACCCAACGACTGAGCCACCCAGGCGCCCCTCAACTGGACCTTCTAATTTACTATTATTGCTTCAGCTCTGTAGAAACTACTATTAGACACTGTTGTATGCATTTTATTTTAATAATTAAATCTTATCTCGTTTTTCACACTTCTATTTTGTGATATAAATGTGTGTAAATATTGCTTTATAACAAATCACATGCGAACAATAAAAATGAGGATTTAAAACCTGGAAAAAATCATTTAACATATTAATGCTTTATTTTATTTTGCACATATAGATTGAAATCATTGGCACCTTTAATTCTAAGTTAATTATTTAAATTAATAATATTTGCTTCTGGTAATTTTAATGACTAACTCATTTAGGGGCACCCGGGTGGCTCAGTCATTAAGCGTCTGCCTTCAGCTCGGGTCATGATCCCAGGGTTCTAGGATTGAGCCCCACATCAGGCTCCCTGTTTTGCAGAAGCCTACTTCTCCCACTCCCACTCCCCCTGCTTCTGTTCCCTCTCTCACTCTGTCTCTATCTGTCAAATAAATAAATAAAATCTTAAAAAAAGATGACTAACTCATTTAACTAGATCATTCATCTTAATGTTTTATTCAAAAAAGTTGCAATTAAGTTTTCCATTTTTGTCAGGCTTCAGCAATTTAAATATCAGATTCATGTTAACTGTTAACTGTTAAGACTCACAAGATTTTTATATAATTTCTTTCTATTACATTGATTATTATTTATAAAAGAATGAAAACAACAATAACAACTATACACAAACACTATAAGGTATTCAGGAAACTATTGGTCAAAATTTGGCAGAATCCCTGGTTCTCAGTTTCCATAATGCTAAAATTCTAGTATTCTAGAATTTTGTTATAGACAGCATCTGGGAGTGTGTTAGAAAGGTGTATTTTTAGGTCTCACCTCATATATAGTGAATCAGAATCAAAAAAGTTTGAGAAGCCTTGCATTAGAGAGCTTCTAAAACACTTTTCACTTTTGATCAAAGTGATCCTGAGATGAACACTTTGGTGTGTATGGGTTTTACTTCTTTTTCAGAAATATATCAGTTTTTTAATGCCACATGGGGAACCACTCCAAAATTCAATGATTTAGCACATTTATCGTCTATAAATTTATGTAACTTAAAAATTTATATCTTTATATAGATCTTATCATTTATAAATAAAACATTTGTAGTACTTTATTTAATCATTGTCATCTCATTATCATGGGCAATTCTGATTGGGTTGGACCCACTCATGCTTTCCAGTCAGCTGGTGGGTTTACTGGACTTGGCTGTTTTGCCATGGCCTTGTCTAATATAGCGAGGATGACTTGGCATTTCTTTATACAGTATCTCATCCACCAGCATACTACCAAGGCTTCTTCACATGTTGATAGTTACAGTGTTCCCAAGTGCAGCAGGAGAGGGAAAGCCTCGATATGCAAAACTCATTCAAGTCTTCACTTGAACCACATATACTATTATTCCATTGACCAAGCTTAGATTCACTGTGGGAGGGGATACAGAGAGCTATGGTGGGTGCAGGGAGGCATGAAATAATTAGGGACAGCTTCTATAATAATCTACCTCATTAATATTATTAGGATAAAAACAGAATTCCAATAAGGTAATGATGGGAAGAAAATGCCTCCTAACTAATCCTCCCTTGTAATGTCTGTTGTTTGCTCCCTTGTAGTCTCTTTGTTGTTTAAAAAATTAAGGGAAAGCTAAGTTACCTCATATATTTACAACACCTAAAACTGCTGTGTATGTCACCTTTATGCTGTGGAATTCATGGGATGATATGGCCCCAAGTGTAGAATCCAGGACGAGTGTAATGCTGTCCTTCCCATTTACCTTCACACCTATTTACAGGCTGTCAGCAGCAGCCTGTGTTGCTCTCTGAATAAAGATTTCATTGCTCACACTTGGTCCTATCATAGGCTTCCTATGAGCTGCTTGTTATCAAACTTCATGTGTGGAAAAATTATGAAAATGATAAATATTACAGCTTTCTCTTTCATAAATTAACCACATAGCTGGTGGTCAACAAAGACAAATGCAGCCTGTGTCTGAATTGGAAGGAATATCATCAGACACAGCAAGTTCAAAATCTATAGGCACAGAGTGAACCATTGTTACTTATAAATGACTAAATTCTATTGCTTTTACTCTGGTTGCTATTTATTCCATTAGGTTTAAAACACATACACACATACACCTCTCTGTTTTTCTCTTATGACCATATCAGCAACCACATCAATGGGAAAGAAGAGAATAACAGAGAAAAATATAGATCCATTAAGTTCCAGCTCTAAGGTACACACAAGTGGTCCCCTAGGTCTACCAGGTCATAATTATGAGCTGGAACAATGCCTGTCCATGCCATCTGCTGTTTTCCAAGGTTACTGCTTTTATCCATTGCAGAGCATCCCATAAACAGGCTACACTCAGTATTGTCTCCTTTGTGTACAGAAGACTTCTCAATCTAGGAACAGATTGAGGAGACACCCACTAACATTCAGCTAAAAGCCCCTGCGATAGAGAGAGCTGACGCACATGATCCAGGGGAAAAAAAAAAAAAAGGAAGAAAGAAAAAAGAGAGAAGGTAATGACTATTTTCACATTATTGGTGTTTTTCAAGGTCCTTTATGACATCTGATGTCATAGTAGTCATCTTGTCATGCTGCTGGTCTGTCTCTCTCCCATTTTAAATGAAGTCATTAGACTCTGGAGCAGCAGTTGTCAAGCTCACTATCTTTCTCGATTAAAAACATTAAAACTACATTTGATAAGATTTTATAGTGTTATTTAATTAATACGATGAAACTAATTTATCTAACCAGGACTGCAGAAAAGAAAAATCTTAATTTTATGTAACCCTCCATGTTTTTGTTTTTTTTTTCTCTCATCTTCCTGTAATGCATTAATAGATTTCTATGTCAGTATGTGTGTATGTGTTTTTACTTCCCCTTAACTACAGGGATTTGGAAAGCAATCTTACGAAAACAGGTTGAAGTAAACCAGAAGTAGCCTATATAGTTTTCTTTAGTCTTTGGTCCAAATAGCTTCTCTCTAAATACTTAAATATGAAGATGCAAAGTAAATGATTAGAACATAATAAAATATCAGCATGTAGATTAAATTTTTATTAGTATTTAATTTTATTTTCCACTTTTAAAAATTTTAGATGGGTAGCTCTCAGCTGCAAGCTGGTTAAAGTGGCATGCACTGTTTTAGCTGTTTGGGATGTCCCAGAGACAAAGCTCTTTTTGTCATGAGAGTTTATGCTAATGAACCACATAACCATATTCCTAACCAAAGTGGTAAAAGACCTATACTCCGAAAACTATAAAATGCTAATGAAAGAAATTGAAGATGACAAAAAGAAATGGAAAAACATTCCATCCTCATGGATTGGAAGAACAAATATTGTTAAAATATCTATATTACCTAAAGCAATCTGCACATTCAACACAATCCTTATCAAACAAAATACTGACATCATTTTTCACAGAGCTAGAACAAACAATCCCAAAATTTGTATGGAGCCACAAAAAAACCCCAAATAGCCAAAGCCACCTTGTAAAAGAAAAGCAAAATTGGAGGCATCACAATTCCGGACTTCAAGTTACATTACAAAACTGTAGTGATCAAGATAGTGTGGTACTGACACAATAATAGACACATAGATCAACAGACAGAATAGAAAACCCAAAAACTGAACCCACAACTACATGGTCAATTAATCTTCGCAAAGAAAGAAAGAACATCCAGTGGGAAAAAAAAAATAGTCTCTTCAGCAAATGGTCCTGGGAAAACTGGACATGAACATGCAAATGAGAGGAACTGGACCACTCTCTTACACCATGAACAAAAATAAATTCAAAATGGATGAAATACCCAAATGTGAGGCAGGAAACCATTAAAATCCTATAGGAGAACACGGCAGTGACCTCTTTGACATCAGCTATAGCAACTTCTTTCTAATTATGTCTCCTAAGGCAAGGGAAACAAAAGCAAAAATAAGCCATTAGGATTCATCAAGATAAACACACACACACACACACACACAACTTCTGTATAGTGAAGGAAACAATCATCAAAACTAAATGGGAGATGGGATGGGAGATGATATTTGCAAATGACGTATCTGATAAAGAGTTAGTATCCAAAATATATAAAGAACTTATCAAACTCAACACCCCCTAAAAACCAAATAATCCAGTTAAGAAATGGGCAAAAGACATGAATAGACAATTTTCCAGGAAGACATCCAGATGGCCAATATGTACACGAAAAGATGCTCAACATCAGGGAAATACAAATCAAAACTACAATGAGATATCACCTCACACCAGTCAAAACGGCTAAAATTAACAACACAAGAGACAACAGATGTTGGCAGGGATGCAGAGAAAGGGAAACATTCTTACATTGTTGGTAGGAATACAAATGGTGCAGCCACCCTGGAAAACAGTATGGATGTTCTTCAAAAAGTTAAAAATAGAACTACTCTATGACCCAGCAATCACACTTCTAGATATTTACCCAAAGGATACAAAAATACAGATTCAAAGGGGCACATGTACCCCAATGTTTATAGCAACATTATCAACAACAGCCAAATATGGAAAGAGCCTAAATGTCCATGACCTGATGAATAGATAAATATATATACCACATATTCTTTATCTATTATACATATACATATATATATATATATATATATATATATACACACAATAGAATATTAGACATCAAAAGAATGAAATCTACCATTTGCATCAACGTGGATGGAACTAGTTTATCATGCCAAGCGAAATTTGTCAGTCAGAGAAAAACAAATACCATACGATTTCACTTATATGTGGAATTTAAGAAACAAAACAAATGACCAGGGGGGGAAAAAGATAAAGCAAAACCAAGAAACAGATTCTTAAGTATAGAGAACAGATTTTTATCTGAGGGGAGGTGGGTGGGGGATGGGTTAAATAGATGACAGGGATTAAGGAGTTCACTTGTTGTGATGAGCACCAGGTGTTGCATAGAAGTGCTGAGTCACTATACTGTACACCTGAAACCAATATTACACTGTATGTTAACAAACTGTAATTTCAATAAAAACTAAAAAAAATCATAGTTAAAGAAACAGAGAAAATGGAAATATAAATAAAAAGTTAATAGAATAAAAAAAAAGAGTCTGTTTTGGCACCATAGACATTAAAGATGCCTTTATTGACCAAGTTTTTCCTTTTAATTCTATGACCTTAAGTGCTCCAATGTTAGGTTAGCATTCAACTATTTTGGATTAAAAAGGCAAATTTCAATAAAAATGTGAACTCTTAATTTTGAAGCTGACTCCCAGGAATTTTAGAATCTAATTCTAGTCTCAAAGATCACAAGAATACATACTTTTAATTCTTTTAAAGAATATTCCTGGATATATTTTTTCTGATATTTTATCTTTATTTTTGTTTCTTCTAGCTTTAAAGTGTACATTAATGCATTCTAGTAAGTGACTTTAACCTCTTCTTGTAATTATTTAGCATCTTATTTAGTTAGGTTAGATTAGGATATGAACATAACAACAAAAAAAGCCAAAATAGCAATTGTTTAAGAAGATAGTGGTTTATATTTCTCTTATATAAACATTCAGGTAGGGTCTCCAGGCTGGTTTTGTGTCTCCAAAGTTTTAGGGACCCAACTTCCTCCTATTTTGTTACTATATCAACTTGCAAAAACCTTGAGAATTTTTTTTTTTTTTAGGGAGAAATGAGCCCAAGTAACATTGGAGTGTTCAAATACTGAGGAAACAGAGGGAGAACTGATATTGTGGCTCAAATAATATGATCTATCCATTCGCCACTTAGTCACTCAAATACCTACATGCACCCTCTTCCCATACTTTCCCCATTTGCAACGTTCCTATTTAGAAATTATCAATCAATAACCACCTTCCTTGTCCCGCATCCTCTTCTGCCACATACGAGGACTCCATTGGGGACACTTCCCATCATCAAGGCTGTACAGCTTTGGTTAGCCCACATGCTGCTTGATATAGTTTTGTAGGCTGAAGAAGTTGCTTTAGGAATGAAAGAATTAGATTTTTGTAGGTCGAGACTGTGTTTCTTTGCCAATATCATTCTTTCAAAAATAATAAGTTTATGATCCATTTCTTCCTTGTCGGTTCATGTGCAAGTAAACCACAAGATTTCGTTTAATCATTTTTTTTTTTGTAAAGCCTGATGATTTTGCTTTTACTTTTTTGGCCACTGTGCCCCACCTATATCCCTTCCCCCAAACTGATGCTGAATTCCTTGGTACTATGCAAAATAGGAAACTTGAATTGAGCAGGGAAGAAAATATTTTAATTCTAATCTTTGTCCACTGAATAACTCATTATTTGACAGAGCATTTCAAGAGAAACCCACTGCTTCAGTACTACCCTCATGCCCATGTCAGGATGGCATACTAAAGCTGCTGATACTCAATCCAATAATGTACCAAGTCTCTTACCATTCATCAAATTAGGTCTAACCACAGTCTAACCACCTCCCTGATCAGATCTCTTTTTCTTTCCATGTCTTCTAAGTCACTGACAAGCTATAGCATGAGTTCATTTCTCTTACAGGAATTTGCTGAAAGTGGCTAGAAGCAATCTACAGAAATCAAAACTCAAAATTTTCTATAAATAATTTCACCTAATCTATAATTTTGGATGATCAGTCTTCAAAAGAAAAATGGGAGTTTAACCAAGTGTTATATCACCATATAATTTGGGTCTTATAATGACAAGTCTATCTTATCAATGGGTAAAAGCTATTAGATGTAGTTTTGTAGGGTATGCAAAGCAGGTAGGCTCTAAGTGGCTAAAAATCTTCTTCTTTGAGCTATTTTTAAAGTAACTGATGTGTAAAAATGTGAATTGGTTTCTGCGGACTTTTATGCTAATGAACATCAGCCTGTAGAGAAAAAATAGGGTACTTTGGCATAATCTTTGGCACATTTGTTTAACAATAAAAAACTGCATCCAACATTAAATAAAATATTCTTCTTCAGCATATGCAGGGTATTTTCATCAATTGACCCCATTTTCAAAGTGCAAAAGATCAGTAGTAGCAAGTAGAACATATTTTCTCAACAAAATAATACAGTCTGAAGTCAGCAGTACAAATATTACTATCCCCATGCATTTTACAGCTTGGAAACATCTTTTATAAGAAATTTTGCATCAAAAAGAAAACTATAAAATATTTGGAATTGAATGATATAATTTTATATTTTAAAACACATGAGATATTTCACTTGGTGGTAGATTTCTAGGCTCAAAAACTCAAAATTTTAATAAAAGGCTGATTGGAGACCAACAAATTATAAAAGTGGACAAAATTACAGCATTAGGATTAATACATATAAAGATGAGAGATCATGAGGGTAAAAGTAGAAATTAATGAAATTTGAATAAAGAGATTAAAAGAAAACAGTATATACAAGTAGGTGACCTCTTTGGGCAACTGCACATGAATATCACTGTGGATCTCTGAGAAATGGTATAGGACATGCCTTAGACTTGAGTTTCAGTAAGTCAGAAAGCTGGATTATTTATCCTCCAACTCCCGTCAGTTGGTTGAGGGCTCTTTCCATGGCCATTAACTCCCTGATATTTCTGGACTACCCTCTGTGGGCTGGACAGATACATACATGGAAAAAAAAAATCACAGAGAATTGCATTTAGATACTATAGGCAAGTATTGAAAAGGTGTGTGCTGAGATGAAGATTTGACACTAAGAGGACATTTTACAGAAGAAAAGGCTGAGAAGAGAGGAGAGAGAGAGAGAGGCCCAGAGTACTCCAACTGGGCTAAAAAGAAGTTTTTTTTTTTTTTTTTAAAGATTTTATTTATTTATTTGAGAGAGAATGAGAGAGAGCACATGAGAGGGGGTAGGGTCAGAGGGAGAAGCAGACACCCTGCTGAGCAGGGAGCCCGATGCGGGACTCGATCCAGGGACTCCAGGATCATGACCTGAGCCAAAGGCAGTCACTTAACCAACTGAGCCACCCAGGCGCCCAAGAAGTTTCTTTTTTAAATGAATGTATCTGTAATCTGAAATGACATCTTGCCTAATCTCTATCTAAACTTAGTGTTCTTCCTAACGGTGTTTTTCCTCCTAGATTTTTTCTCTCTTGTGGTCTAAAAAGAAGATCCCTCATTGCTTGGTACCATGGAAGTTCAAACAGGGACATTAATCCCCCACTAAATAACACTGATTGAGAAAGTGTTAGTTTTACTGTATAATCTTATATAAAATATGACATAAAGTAAATATTCAGAGACATTTTCTCTCTCATCCATCACTGTAATATTCTCAGGTACTATCATTTTTTTTTTTTTTTAAGATTTTATTTAGTTATCTGACAGAGACAGCAAGAGAGGGAACACAAGCAGGGGGAGTGGGAGAGGGAGAAGCAGGCCTCCAGCAAAGCAGGGAGCCCAATGCAGGACTTGATCCCAGACCCTGGGATCATGACCTGAGCTGAAGGCAGATGCTTAACGACTGAACCACCCAGGCACCCCAGGTCCTATCATTTTTTTTTTTTTTTTTTTAAGATTTTATTTATTTATTTGACAGAGAGAGACACAGTGAGAGCAGGAATACAAGCAGGGGGAGTGAGAGAGGGAGAAGCAGGCTTCCCGCTGAGCGGGGAGCCCGATGCGGGGCTCGATCCCAGGATTCCGGGATCGTGACCTGAGCCGAAGGCAGACGCTTAACGACTGAGCCACCCAGGCGCTGCAAGGTCCTATCATTTTAACTAAACATTTTAGCATTGCTCCTTTTACTTACCTACTGCCACTATGAAAGAGTAAACTCTTATTATCTTTTACCTAGAAAATTTCAGTGCATCTTATTTTTTTTTAATTTTAATTTTTTTAGAGAGGGAGAAAGGGGGGAGAGAAGGAGAGGAAGAGGGAGAATTTTAAGCAGGCTCCAGGTCAGTGTGGAGCCCCAAATGGGACTCAATCAAGAGTTGGACACTTGGGGTGCCTGGGTGGCTCAGTCAGTTAAGTGGCTGACTCTTGAATTTGGCTCAGGTCATGATCTCAGGGTCATGATCTCAGAGTCATGAAGTAGATCCCCACAGTCTGCTTGAGATTCTCCCTCTCCCTTTGTCCCTCCCCCACCCCCCAACCCCAGTCTGTGCACCCTCTCTGCCAACTGCCCTCTGGCATGCGTGCTCTTTCTCTCTTTCAAATAACTAAATAAAATCTTAAAAAAAAAAAAAAAAAGGAGTTGGATGCTTAACTGACTGAGCCATCCAGGTGCCCCTCAGTGCATCTTCTTTAATCCCATTGACTCTATTCTTTTTCCTTGGTAATCCATTATTGTAGCTTGCAAGACATACATAAAACAATGCCAATTCAAATTCCTTAATAACTTTTAAAACACTCCAGAGCGTTTTCAGACCTATACTCTCCTCACATCTATATCTAATTTATTAGACTATCTTATATTATTTTTGTGTCTGTTGTGTCTGGTACACTACCACAATTTTCTCATATATAAAAAATGATAAATATGGTACTTATTTCCTGGAGTTATCATATTTACATTCTGGAGATATAAATATGATAACCTGTAAGTGTCCTTAATCTCTACCTTACACATACCAATTACTCAATATTTTTGATATCATTATCAATATTATAGCTTTTTAAAAGTATAGACTTATTCTATTTCATATTAAATACTTTGCATAATGCTCAATACATAGTTGAATTGATATTGCTGAATCAAATAATTGTACATTAAAGATTGAACAACTTTCAAATTATCAAATATACAATGTACAGTACATTGGGAGCACCAATTTGGAGAGGAATATTTACTTTCATTTGAAATTCATCCTTGTGTTGGTGTCACTTTAATGATTATAGCACTAGTTTTAGTTAAAGTTAATATTGGATCTGCAACTGAAATCTGACAAACTGATTTCTGCCAGCACCAAATTTGCTGATATTTTTTATCATGTTGTCAATTAAATCTTTCTTCACTCTTCTTTGCCTGCATTTAGTGGTACATTTTAAGTATCAATGACAGCAGCAGGAAAACACTTTTCTTGATTCTTGCAATACCCAACCATAATGATATCCTGTTGAGCTAATCTATTGTTGTCCATCTGTTCCTCATTATATATCATCCTCATATTTATATTAAGGAATTCATTCCTTAATATAGTTTTTTTTTAAGATTTTATTTATTTATTTGAGAGAGAGAGCATGAGAGGGGGGAGGGTCAGTGAGAGAGGCAGACTCCCTGCCGATCAGGGAGCCCGATGTGGAACCCGATCCCGGGACTCCGGGATCATGACCTGAGCCGAAGGCAGTCACCCAACCAACTGAGCCACCCAGGCGCCCAATATAGTTTATTTTTAAATTAGCCATTTAAATTAATGGTTCATGCTTATGTATAGCCATTACAATTCTGAATTGAGCACTTCATCATTGAGAATTCATAATATAATATAAATGCAAGGTATACATATATAGAGGTAAATATATTAAAAAAAACCCAAAAAAACAAAAAGAAATAACTCAAGATAATACATGATTAAATACAAGGACCAATATTTATAGGCAATCAATAGGGTTTTTTTGGATAAAATAAATACAATCTATGAATGTTATGTATTTGTTCAATACTTATTCTTTACATATATATTAATAACTTAATATGCTATGTAGTATTGATTTAAAAAGTATAATTTTGATTTTATTGTATTATAATCTACTGTGATGTACATATGTGTGTGTATTGCAATTAACTTACATTACCTTTTTTTTTTATCTGTTTTGTTTTGTTTTGTTTTTTACTGCCTCCCCTAAACTATAAGACCTGCAGTCCTAAAATGCTGGAAACCTGATATGTGAACTTCACTTCCCAGAGTCTCTTGCTAAAAGAGTTTTGATTTAATGAGTAGTCCTTTAAATTAGGATTAAAAATTTGGATTTTATTCTCATATCATTTTATTCTCAGTGAAATGAGAAACCATTGTATAGTTTTAATCAAAGATGCTATAACTGAATTTACATTTGAAAAGATATGTCTGGCTGTGAAGAAGATAAATTATTTTGAATTAAGTGCAGAAGTAGGGGAAGCTATTAGGAAGCTTGAAGTATTACAGGTAAGATATAATGTTGCCTTGGACTATGGTGGTGGAAGTTAATATAGAAAGAAATGAGGGGCTTTTGTATGTATTATGGGCTAATTTAACTAGTGCAGAACCCCATATGTCACTGGCTTAACATGAGAAACATCTGTTTTTGACATCACAATCTAATAGACCTAAGTATAAGCTAACATAGTCACTAAGGGACTAAAGTTCTGTTTTGAATGGACACTGTAGTCTTTCAAGATCTTGTCCTCTTTTTAATTAAATAGAACATGGTGAAAGAAAACATGAAGAATTTCATTGTAGGTTGTCTTTTTTATCAATGGACTTTATTTGGAAGTACTTTATTTTCATTTAGCTCACTTTTCATTGCCTAGAACTTAGCCACTTTATTCCATATAGTTGTAAAGTAGACTGGAAGATATAATTAATCTGAATTCCCAGGATGAAATGGAAATTGTCTCATATACAATTATATAATTTCTGCCATAAGACGAGAATAAATACATTCAGCTTTGAAGATACTGAATTATTGGCATCAAGAAAGCCAGTAGTAGTCAGTGGATGCATGGCTAGAGAGTCATTTTCAATCCATAGAGAAACTTGGATTAGAATTAGAGTTTTGGGAAATTTAGGAAAGAGTGAGATAAAAATCGAATCAAAACTTTGACTTTTTTAAAGCTAGGAAGATATTAAAGACACATTTTTGAAGGTCAAGATATTCTACATTATATGAACATTATAAAAAGCAAATATAAAGTGACAGGAGAGTGTAAGATGTATTTAAGGAATAATGACTTTTTATAATTTGGTTAAACAATAAAATATGAGTTGAGTTTGAAAAGTCAGACTTTAAAAATATGTGCATCATATCATACAGTTCCTCGGATGTGAAATTGAGGTGTATGAATTTTATCTCATCAACAATTGGGATATACCAAAAGCTCTAGTGAAGCAGTATGACAAGATGACAGTGATGTTTTGAGTAGGTTACTATGGAAACACAGGACAAATTTCATTGAAGTTAAAAGTCTACTTTCAGAGGGTCATTCAAATATAATGGAAGTAAATGACAATGTATATCTTAAGACAGTAAGGAACACTTACAAGAATCATGAAGGGAATACAAAGGGAAAAACTGGTAGAAGGAAATGACCCAAAGTCGAACTAGGGTAAGAAACAAGTAAAATTTAATTAATTAATTAATCACCTAAGTAATTGATACCAATTTCAGAAAAGAGGAAGTTATGAGGCAAAACCATATGGGGATATCAAAGTTAAAATAATAGTAGATCCACAAAAGTATTTATTTGCAGAAATCTGGGAGTAGGTATATAGAATACACATGTACAGATACAATTTCCAAATTTATCAGAAATTCAACAGATTAAAAACTATACATAGTATATAGATACTGTGGCACCCTTTATGAAAAAATTACCTTCACGTCTTTTCAAAATGTCTTCCTAGTTTCTTAATTGCAGTGTCTGTGTGGGACAGTTTTCCACATTATTAGACCTTGACACTAACACCTCCCAGGTGGTGGGGACTTTCCACATTCAATGAAGAAGTGAATGGGGTTATTTGGCTAAAAATAGAGAGCAGTGGTTTCTCTCTTTCATTATGAATTCCTTTACCTCATGTAGAACACACTTTTTCCTTGCTTTCCTCTGTGATATGATATGCTCACTGGGATGAGACTTACCTTTCTGAGTAGTGGGAAAAGATTACTTTGTTTCTAATTGCTCCTTCTAAAACCATGTACTTAGGTTCCATTAACAGAGGAGAGAGAAGAAATCCCCATTTTAGATTTTGGTCTAACTTCGCACCTTAAACTCAGTTTTGTCAAGTAAATGATGATGTTTAATTTCTATCTAGCTCATTGTGCCTAGAATAAATTTGTCTCAGAACATGTAGGGGCTGTGGATAGTTAACTGGCAACATATTTTTTTTCATCCATTCCATATACACTACATAGAGACCCACAGTGTCCTTAAGCACATGAAGAAATGGCTTGGAAACCTTGAAAGTTAGAAATAAGAAGTGACATTTGAGATATATGGACTTTTTATCTATGCAGTTTACAGTGGCTACTGTCCCAGATGTGTCTCTAGGTTTAACCAGGGTGGGTTTCTAACTATGGGGATAGGGGATAAGTATAAATAGTCTTTTTAATCATTAGACCATGTCTAGGTTGAGCAAGATAAGAGATGAAGTTTAGTTAAGACAGGCTTGACTAGGATTTCAAGCTAAGCTAAAATGGGTTTTACTTAGAGTAGAGAAAGTCTTGTTTCAAATCTGTCTACTTAGAGTAGAAAAATGATTTCCTGTGTTCAGGAAATTCAGTCATACATGGAGACCTTGTAAGGATCAGTAAAAATTCATGTGAAAACAGGCAAAATATCAATATAATGATGGGGTTCAGGACACAATACCTTAATCTGTGGTATCTTAGCTTATTAAATATCTTAAACTGAAAATATTTGTTAAAAAATGGTAGAAGCAGGAAGGACACTCTGACCTTGCCCCCTTGTCCTTCTTCCCTGAAATCAGTTATGAAAGTCTCACATGAATAGTACCCTCCCTGTACCAGAGAAAAGAAGACATTCTTGTCCCTAGAGATGAGAAATTTGAGACCAAGATATCTGTGCAAACAAACCTTGTCAAACTAACCCTCACCTTCCTAGTTACTTCTTCACCATTAACTATCCCTGGTACAAACCTCTTAGTTTTGTCAATTCTTTACAAACTTATTATTTCTTTATCAAAAACACATAAAAAATTCTTGCTCTGTTCACCTCGTTGGGTCTTCATTCCCTTGTGAAGGCTCTCATGTACATGTAAAAAAGTCAATAACATTTGCTTTTTCAAAATTTTGAAATTTTTGAAATTTAAATTTCAAAAAAGTTTGCTTTTTTCCTGTTAATCTGTCTTTGTCAGTTTAATTCTCAGACCCAACCAGAGACCCAAAAAGGGTCAGAACAAACTTTTTCCTCCCTTAAGTTACAAGTTTTGCGAACATAGGTAAGTGGATCTTTCTTAGTGTGTCTCAGTGTATACATTACAAAGGCAAGAGAGCAAACTTTACAGGGAATAGGTCAACTGTCAAAAAAGAAGAACAAGAAGGAAGAGGAGGAGAAGGAGGAGGAGAAAAATAACCCAATAGGACTATTCCAAAAACAAATGTAGATACAGTTGTTGAAGGTTGAAGCTGGTAACACTGGTCAAAAGAAAAGTGCTGAAACGTAATTTTTACCCCACTGGGGTAAAAATATGGCTGCAGTCTAGAAGTTATTTTCTAAAATTTCTCATTTTTCTGGGCCGCCCTTTCTTTTGTATTTTGGTTAGAGAAAGCACTGTTTTCTTTCTTTCTTTCTTTCTTTTTTTTTTCTTCATCTGTGCATCTGGATATTTCTGGCTTCTCCAGCACCTCGTCTGGGATAATCAAATATAAACAAGGAAACTCAATCTTATGTCAACCTGGTTGAGTCCCTAGGCAGCTAACCTTCTTTTCTTCATTTTTAAGTCTCCTTGTGCTAGATTTATGTATAATGTCCAGGGTTTTTAATTGTACTTTCAGGAGAGATAAGGAAAAGCATGACTACTCTATCTTCCAAGAAGTAGAAATCCTCTGCCAAATTGTGCATATTAAAACAAAAACAAAAACAAAACAACAAAAACCAGAATTTTAACAAAATACTGAAAGCTTCAACTCTTGAATCAAGAAATGGGATAATAAACTTAAATGAGGTAGAAGATAAGGTTTTATAAAAATGATAGTGGGGTTAATGAAATATAAATATGAAACAGTAGAGTTAAGGGATCCCTAATTTAAATTCCTCATTCATAAGATCAAAATTTAAAAAAAAGAGAATTTATAAATAAAAAAGGTCTATAACTACAAATACAAAAGAGATGAGAGAGAGAAATATGTGCTCTATATTTGAATATCAAAGTATAAATTTTCTAGACAAATATAATTTACCAAGTTGTCCTAGATATTTAAAATTAGTAGACAATAAAACTTAAAAAAAAAAAAAAAAGAGAGTCAACGACCATCCTTTCCCCACAAATAAGAGAAATCACAAGGGAGGCACCAGGGTGACTCAGTCATTTGGGTGTCAGACTCTTGATTTTAGCTCAGGTCATGATCTCAGGGTCCTGGGACTGAGCTCCACATGGGACTCAGTGCTCAGCGTGGAGTCTGCTTGTCCTTCTCCCTCTACTTCTCCCCTCATTCATGCTCGCTCTCTCTAAAAAATAAATAAAATCTTTTTTTTTTTTAAAGAAAAATCACAAGGGTCAGATGGTCATTAGGTCAAATCTATTAATTACTTGTGTAGAAGATAATTTCTACCTTATAGAAAACTGCACCAGATAATATAAAAATATGTCAAATCATACCCCTAATTTTTTGAAGCCAATCCAAGTTTGATTACAACATCAGGAAAACAGAAAGACTATTAGCTTTTTGCCAAATATGACAAAGCTTAATTGAAACTTTAGTATACTGTTTCTTTTTTTTTTAACCATTCCCCTGATCCAGTAGTATTTTATCCAGAAATACAGCTAATATTTAAGGTAGGTAAACCGGTAGTTGTATTTTATCACATTAATAAATTAAGGGAGAAATTCAGTATGATCACTTCAATAGCTGCTCTAAAATCATTTGAATAAATTCAATAAAACTTTCATAAGTGAATACAATATTTACCAAATTATTATAAACAATATTTTCTTAACTTACAATCTACATATTGCCAAAACATTGAACAACTATTAAAAATAGACATTGAAATTAGCTTTAAAATATGACTCCACAAGTTTGTCTTTCACAAAATGATGTCCATATGTGGAGGCAATCAAGCAAAATGAGGGAGAATACAAGAAAGAAGAAGATAAAATAATATCTATTGAAAAAAACAGATCTAACCAAAAGATGCAATGAAGGAAAGTTCATAGAAGATATAGCTGTAAAACAGGACAAAGTAAAGACCAGAAGAGGAAGCATGTTTTCAGACTTCCGGCCTAAATGCCCAAGGTCTTTTTAAGAGTCTTACAGACGTAAATGTTAGTGTGACTTCCAAGATTGAAAGCACTTGAGTGTATCTGATTTGTATTATTCTGTTACTGTTTTTTTTTTTTTTTTAAGATTTATTTATTTATTTGAGAGAGCGAGAATGAGAGAGAGAGAGTACATGAGAGGGGGGAGGGTCAGAGGGAGAAGCAGACTCCCCGCCGAGCAGGGAGCCCGATGCGGGACTCGATCCAGGGACTCCAGGATCATGACCTGAGCCGAAGGCAGTCGCTTAACCAACTGAGCCACCCAGGCGCCCTTATTCTGTTACTGTTAAAATGAACAAAATTTCAAGATATGGAAGGAAAAACAACAAAATATGTAGACAAAGTCATTCAAGGAAAAATAAGGTCTAAAGATAAAACAAAATGAAATGGTAAATGAGTTATGAAATCAGGGGTGTGTAAGAAGAAACATGCTAGTTTACCTGAGTGGGAACATAATCTATCAAATGAACTTTGCATTTTATCACTGGGGATTTTTGTGAAGAAACTTTATTCAAAGCACATTCTTTAGTACTGCAGTGCAAAATAATTATGTAATTTTAGTATCATAAATATTATTGTTCTTCAAATTTTTAAATAAAATTATAGATAAAATCAGAAAAGTCTAATTAAGGTTAGACAAAACTATGTGTAAATGTATATTTATATTTTTTAGATGGTGGAAATAGGAGAAGCAGAAAGGGGAAGAGATAATAAGAACATCTTCTCAAAGGGATTTAGCTATTAAGAGAAAAATGAATATAGGTTTATAAACATTTAAAATACATTGATAGGTCCAAAAATAAAATTAAAATTCATACTTCAATTACCAAATAGTTTCAGAAGAGGAAGGTTAATTAGAACTGGTAGGGTTGGCTACATTCTCATTTTTCTTAGAAAAGACCCTTAGATATAGTGTGGAACTGATAAATCAAGAAATGGAGAAAAGGGTATATTCTTTAACATGATGGGATGAAATATTAGAACCCCAAATAGAAAGGTTCCATGATTCATTGTTTGCGTATAACACCCAGTGTTCCATTCAATACATGACCTCTTTAATACCCATCACCAGGCTAACCCATTCTCCCACCTCCCTCCCCTCTAGAACCCTCAGTTTGTTTCTCAGAGTCCATAGTCTCTCATGGTTCATCTCCCCCTCTGGTCTCCACCCCCTTCATTCTTCCCTTCCTACTATCTTCTTCTTTTTTTTTTTTCCTTAACATATATTGCATTATTTGTTTCAGAGGTACAGATCCGAGATTCAACAGTCTTGCACAATTCACAGCATTTCTTCTTCTTTTTAACATATAACATATTGTTTGTTTCAGAGGTACAGGTCTGTGATTCATCAGTCTTAAACAATTCACAGTGCTCACCATAGCACATACTCTCCCCAATGTCTATCACCCAGCCACCCCATCCCTCCCACCCCACCACCCCAGCAACCCTCAGTTTGTTTCCTGAGATTAAGAATTCCTCGTATCAGTGAGATCATATGATACATGTCTTTCTCTGATTGACTTATTTTGCTCAGCATAATACCCTCCAGTTCCATCCACATTGTTGCAAATGGCAAGATTTCATTCCTTTTGATGGCTGCATAATATTCCATTCTATATATATACACCACAGCTTCTTTATCCATTCATCTGTCGATGGACATCTTGGCTCTTTCCATAGTTTGGCTATTGTGGACATTGCTCCTATAAACATCAGGGTCCATGTACCCCTTTGGATCCCTACATTTTTATATTTGGGGTAAATACCCATTAGTGCAACTGTTGGGTCATAGGGTAGCTCTATTTTCAACTTTTTGAGGAACCTCCATACTGTTTTCCAGAGTGGCTGTACCAGCTTGCATTCACACCAACAGTGTAGGAGGGTTCCCCTTTCTCCGCATCCCTGCCAACATCTGTCATTTCCTGACTTGTTAATTTTAGCCATTCTGACTGGTGTGAGGTGATATCTCACTGAGGTTGTGATTTGGATTTCCCTGATGCCGAGTGATGTTGAGCACCCTTTCATGTGTCTGTTGGGCATTTGGATGTCTTCTTTGGAAAAATGTCTGTTTGTATCTTCAGCCCACTTCTTGATTGGATTATATGTTCTTTGGGTGTTGAGTTTGATCTTAAATTAAAAAAAAAAAATAGCCAGTCTCTAATAATGAAACACATATGCTAATTTTATAGTTTCTTCGGTAAGCAAAGTAAATTGACAAGTAAGTGTCACAAAGTAATGTTGGCTGGGCTGGCTGGCCGATTCCAACTCTGTGTTCTGGTTCATGTATTTAAAAGAGTAAAAGTGGGGAAAAAAAGTGAAAGTGAGTGATATTGATAATTATTCTAGCATAGTAGTGTTTCCTGGGACTTTCACAAGCAACTCAGGAACACATTATGATTCTACCATCACAGAATGCATCACAATATCCATTCTGGTTTCTGTCTTGCATTTTATGCAGGGCTAATTCCAAAACTTGAGTTAGCCTTCACATTTCTTGAAAAATTACCAAGGCAATTGCCAAGCAAAAAAATTTCCCACTATTGTAGGCAAGTGGGAAAAATGTGGACTAACAGAATCATTTCTATAACTTCTAACAGAAAAAGTTCCTAGCATGCTTATTTTGTAATCTAAATTTCTATGAAATTGTGTCAATCACATTATGGTTTCTTAAGTCATTACAAATTGACTTTGTCTGTCTTAGGTATCCCAACTATTGCCTGTAATATATACATATTTAAGTAGATCATGACATGAGACTTAAGTTTAGTTTTGCTTGACATTTAGATCTGTTTTAATATCCAAGCCCTTAGATTGCTAAGTCATTTGCCTCTTCGCCAAAAGACAAAATTTTATTGCCACTAAAATTTGTGATTCCTGAAGAATTGTGTTTGCTACCCTTTAAAACCTTTAAACTGTATTCATGTTAGAAACATACGGATTTTATAAAAATAAGTTTCTTAATTTTTGTAAGAAATTGCCAATTACTTTGTGATTACAGAATGTTAAAAAGTAATTGCCACAAAGGAATATCCAGATGGCCATAAGAAGTATTCACTGGTGATAGATGAAGTTTGAAAAGTATGGTTCTTCATCTGTTCTTGATGGAGGTGTGACTCCAAATTATTTTGGTGATGTAATTTTCTAATTTTCATGCAGAAATATGTTGTGGGTACAAATGGGTTACAAATTTTGTCATGCATGAAATGTGACTTTATTTTTCTATAATAACACAATTTTTACATTTAAATCACAAATTCTCTGGGTGACTGAAAATACATTTCAATCACTGAGGATTCCTTCTGGTAGTAGAAGCTATTAGTTGTGCTATAACTAGTTGTCTTTTCTCTTTTTGTATAATATTATAACTAAGGAACATGATGGCACAAAGATTACATTTTCTCTGTGCCCTTTTTACAGACAGGTACAGTCACGTAACTTAATTCTGCCAAGGAGATGTAAGAAAAAGTGGAGTAAGCAGAAATTGAGAAGGCTTTTATATTTACATAGAAAGGTACCCACTTCTCTCTAGCTTTTCTTCTTTTCTATAGTTTTAAATGCAAACATGCTGACTAGACCTGGAGTTGCCGTCTTGGACCATCAGATGACCCCAGGGCCATCACCATGGATGTAGAGCAACAAGAGAGAGGAAGCCTGGCATTCCAATACTATGCGTCAGAGCATCACATAGCCCTAGACAACATTCCTTTGGATACTGCTAACGTGAAAGAGATATATCTTCCATCTTGATGAATCTGTCATTATTTGGAGGTGGACTTCACTAGCAGCTAATCAAATCTTAACATGGATGGAACCAGAGGGGATTATGCTAAGTGAAATAAGTCAAGCAGAGAAAGACAATTATCATATGGTTTCACTCATATGTGGAACATAAGGAATAGCACGGAGGACCACAGGGGAAGGGAGGGAAAACTGAATGGGAAGAAATCAGAGAGGGAGACAAACCATGAGAGACTCTGGAATATGGGAACCAAACTGAGGGTTACAGAAGGAAGGGGGTGGATGATGGAGTAACCCAGTGATGGATATTAGGGAGGGCACATGTGGTGGTGAGCACTGAGTGTTATACGCAACTAATGAATCATTGAACACTACATCAAAAACTAATGATGTACTATATGCTGGCTAAGTGAACATAATTAAAAAAAAAAAATCTTAACTAGTTTAAACCTAGTCATTTTTGTTTTCCCTGTCCTGGGGCTTCCATCATGTCCCTGTACTGGGGGGAATATCTGGTCTTTGCTTACGGCTGCTACAGACAGTCCTCTACAGCAAGGCATTTCTTCTTCTCTCGTCCCCAGTTGCATCAGGAAGTATGTTATCAGCTTTAGAAGAAAAAAAATATAAACTTTCTCAAGATTGCTTTTTCTCTTCCTTACCAACCAATGAATAATTATTTTTCTCTAGGGCAGGAAAAGATATCATTTAAAAAATTCAGGCTTCCACATCTATGGTCATACAGATTTCAGGGCTTAAGATTTTGCAGCTCAAAACCACAGTCCTATAAGCCTAAAGGTTTGGCTTCTAAAAGCAAAATATTTTCTGTTTTTCTGCTATACCATAAGAGCCTCTCTCTGAATGTGAAATGACAATAGCATAAGAAGTGTGGAGAGAGGAAAAAAAACTTCCATTTTTATCTTAAAATACTATTCTACCACAAATACAATGAGTATTCTGTAAATGCGGTGCTTGTAGGTTGATGTATTTGCGTGCTATCTCTAAGCACATTTTATCCTTTTCTCCCCTGGAAATTAATTACAAGGATTTCACTTTTTAAGAAAACTCCATAGTTTTGCTTTAGCTCTAAAAATTTCTAAAGGATTAGTATTACAAAAACATTCTTCCATAGCATGCAGGTATTAAATCTGGATGAGTAGTAGTTTTATTAATTGTAAATCTAATTGAATTTGTAGAATTCACATTTTTGTCATGTAAAAATGTTATGACTTAGTATGACTTAGGAAAACCTAATTTTAAATTTTATATTAGAGATTTGTTACATAGTAATAGTATGTCCTTGGCAAAACTGTTTAGCTTGTTAGTGCCATATTTACCTCATGTATATAGTAAGAACACTTAATATAATGATTGTGTGAATAAGGTCAAAGGTTTTGTTTTATTTATTTTATTTATTTTTTTTAAAGATTTTATTTATTTATTTGACAGAGAGAAAGAGGGAGAGTGAGAGCACAAGCAGGGGGAGCAGCAGGCTGAGGGAGAAGTAGGCTCCCCACTGAGCAGAGAGTCCAATGTGGGGCTCAAACACAAAGATTTTATATAAATTAAATAGAAATACCTGCATAAATTGGGCTCCCAATAAATGTTATATTCTTTCCCTCTTCACTTTTATTATAACCCCAATATACCATTATATGGATAGTCTTGAGTATAATTTATTGGAAATTGGTGGGTGCTTGATTGAAGATTGAAGGAAAGTATACTTGTTAATGAGGCTTGGTCTGGATGGGCGGAGTCATGTTTCAATATGATATGTCAATTCTATTTAAAAGTACATTAATTTGAGAATAAAAACTGAAACTCCAGTATCCATCTTCTTTGTTGATTTTTGTGCCTTCCACTGTGGCTAGGAATTATCAGATTGCTCATTAGGTACTTTGCATTTAAGAATGATTATAATACCGGTAATTTATTTTATTTTATTTTATTTATTTATTTGAGAGAGAGAGAGAGGAAGAGAGAGAGAGAGAAAGAGAGCATGAGCAGGGGGAGGGGCAGAAGGAAAAGGAGAAGGAGACTCCCCACTGAGCAAGAAGCCTGATGCAGGGCTTGATCCCAGGACCCCACAATCATGACCTGAGTGGAAGGCAGATGCTTAACTGACTGAGCCACCCAGGTGCCCCAATGATTTCTTTATAATAGCTAAGACTTAACACTTCCTATATACCAGACAGTGTGAGGAATACTTCATATGCATTGTTCTGTTTCATATACTTTGGATCCATGTTTTTAGTGCAGCTGTTACTGGGCGAACCAGATGTGCACCAGTTATAGTATGAGAGAGGCTAACCCAGAAGTGTAAGGGAGTTGATGCTCGGAGATACTGTGATTTATAATTTAAAAAAAATCCCTGCACAGAGCTCCTAGTAATTTCTTAAGTAATCTCCTAAGAGCAATCAAAGTATCTTTTGTTAAGTTAATGAGGTGACTTTAAGAAAGCTCCTAGGTTGGGGGTTAGTTACCAGGAAACCCACCAAAATTAGAGGATTGGAACTTTTATGCATGTTGAGGAGAGGCACTGGATGTTGAATTAATTACCAATGGCTAATGGGTGTAATCAATCACACCTAAGTAATGGAGCCTCCATAAACACCCAGAAAGGAGAGGATTTAGAGAGCTTCCAAATAGGTGAACACATGGAGATTCTGGGAGAGGAGCCCACCAAGAAAGAGCAAGGAAGCTACTTGTCCTTTCCCAATGACACCCTCTGCATCTTTTCCACCTGGCTATTCCAGAATTCTATTCTTTATATAATAAACAGGTAAACTTAAGTAAATGTTTCTCTCAGTTCTGTGAACTGCTTTAGCAAATTAATCAAACCCAAGGAGAGGGTCCTGAGAACCTCTGATTTATAGCCAGTTGATCAGAAGCACAGGAAACAACCTGGACTTGTGATTGACATCTGAAGTATGGAGGGGGAATTCATGTAGACTGAGGCCTTAACTGGGATCTGATGCTATCTCCAGGCAATCATGTCAAAATTGAGTTAAATTGTAGGGTTCCATATTAGTACCCACCAAGAAATGGAGAATTCCTTTGTAGTCTGGAAAAATAAACATACATGGGACACTCAAAGGGGAAACAGAAAATCATAGATTAGTTCATCCCTCTTTTATTTCTCAGTTTCTCTAAAACTCATTCTACAGGGCCTGTTGGAGTGGCCTCAGGGAACCAAATCCCAGTTACGTACAGCTATAGCAAACTCAGTCACACACATTTAGAATGACTTTACTATATACCTTGTTTCCCTATTTTTAGTTCCACTTCTCTTCCTTTGCTTCACTTTCCATATTGAACTACCTGCACTCAAGCACTTGAGCCTGACTCTGCTTTTGGGGGAAACTAGGGTTTCCATCATTGATAAGAGAAGTGGATTTGCGAACAAAATTCTGGGACAGAGCGATTCTGCAGGCAGAGGCAAAGACCTTACTCCATTTTTGGCACATTGATGCATGGTGAGAACCTTGGGCATACAGTAGGATCACATAGTTAGTAGAGGCCTCAGAAGTGGAGGACTGGAATGAGTTTCAGGTGCATGGTGAAGCAATAACTTATGTCAGGCATGGGTTATGAATGGTATAAGACAATCACTGTTTGTATTAAAGATTATAGCAATCACTGGCTTGTGTCAATGGTTTTAGAAGCCCAGAAAAAAGTAGCAGTCTCAACTTAGCCAATATCAAGTCAAGACATATTGTCACAGTTGTCATAGTAAAAATACATTCATGGTAGTATGTAAAGAGACCCATAGCTTCTATAAGCCTAGGGAAGACACCCCTGGAAATCAGGTGCAGGATGTAATCCTAAAGATAACAAAAAGATACTCAGGGAATGGAATACATAGTCTCAAAATTTCTCTTTACCAAGTTCTCTGATAGGGAAAGGCTGGAAACTTGGCACCTAAACTCCCCATCAATATTTGAATGGCAGAGCTTGAGAATACTGAACAACTACCCTTAATCCTTTGGGCAAGTAAGAACACCTCTTTTACCCTTGATGGAGGAAATCAGCTATCCTTCATTACTAATAATGCTAAAAGGTCATTGTCATCCTAGGGTGAAGATACTTCTGTAGCTAACCAAGCTAGTTCTTGACTTATCTATGGAGAAATAAAAAAGTTGAGAGGTGAAAGCAAAATGTTGACACCAACTGCTACAACCATATTCCTTACTAGTTTACAAATCTAAGTCAAATCTTAAACTGAAAGTCATTGAGGAGACAAATCCTTTTGAGCTAAAACCCTGAAATGCTACAGTAAATATATAAGGTGAGTATAGGACAAGAAATGGTCCAATACTTCCCTACAGGGATTCATTACCATTAATTAAAGGAATAGGGAAAAATGAATACCTAGACCATCCAGGGATATTGGTGTTAGGTAGGTTCTGAGCTCAGTATCGTGCCAGGCGACCTCACACACCATAACAGTCCTCCATGTAGAGGGGAAACAAGGAATTCAAGTCAAAAGTGGAATCATGGTCCATGTCTGTCTCCAGTGGTTTCAATGGGTCCGTGGACCCATCTTCGTTAATGTCCTCATCACAACACCTCATTTCAGTTACAATATATAATACATATTTCTCATTTTCTACCCTGAGGCTTCACAGTGGTCAGTGAATGATTTCCCTGCAGGAAGCTATTCTGATGCATATCTAAACATGGAAGTTATAGTTATTTGTTATACTGTATTAACTGATTACTATATTGTTCTAACATAAACAAAAAATTCTCCTTTCATAGTGGAAATTACATAACAAAAGATGTAGATATATTTCTCTATTACACAGTAGTGAGTAAGTAAGAAAATATCTCATTTCTACCAAAATTTTATTTTCATCAGAAGTTGTGGTTCAAAGTAAATGCATTTTATTTAGAATTTATCTTGAGTATTGAATACCATGTTAAAATATTTTTATAAGATAAAATTCCTTAAATTTAAGTATGACAGAAACAAAAAGCTTCTGAACAGCAAAGAAAACAATCAACAAAACTAAAAGGAGACCTATGGAATGGGAGAAGATATTTGCAAAAGGCAAATCTGATAATGGGTTAGTATCCAAAATATACAAAGAACTTATAAAACCCCACACACCAAAAATTAAAATTTGAAAAATTGAAAAATGGGAAGAAGACATGAATAGATATTTTTCCAAAGAAGACATCCAGATGGTCAACAGACGCATGAAAAGATGCTCAACATCACTGACGATCAGGGAAATACAAATCAAAACTACAATGACATTGCGGAGGGTATGTGCTATGGTGAGCGCTATGAATTGTGTAAGATTGTTGAATCACAGACCTGTACCTCTGAAACAAATAATATATTATATGTTAAAAAAAAAAAAAAAAAAGAAGCTAGTAGGAAGGGAAGAATGAAGCGGGGGAGACCAGAGGGGGGCGACAAACCATGAGAGACTATGGACTCTGAGAAACAAACTGAGGGTTCTAGAGGGGAGGGGGTGGGGGATGGGTTAGCCTGGTGATGGGTATTAAAGAGGGCACTTATTGAATGGAGCACTGGGTGTTATACACAAACAATGAATCATGGAACACTACATCAAAAACTAATGATGTAATGTATGGTGATTAACATAACAATAAATTAAAAAAAAACTACAATGATATATCACCTCACACCTGTCACAATGGATAAAATCGACAACACAAGATAAAATTATTATGATCTATAGGATTTGTTTTGTATCAACATCTCTTTCATCTTAATATTATTTAAGTTAAAATTATACAATATTTCTAATTTTATAAAGAAATACATTAAAATAGTTCTCATTGCTACATTCATTTAGGACATATAAGTGATATGAATGTATGTGCCAAGCTGTAGTGAAGTGATACAGGACTTGATAACACAGGAACAGAATGCATGGAAACAGAAAGCTTTTTGTTCCTCAGTGCAGATATTAGGAGTAGTGCAATAAAAGATTATGAAATCCTTTTAACTGCCTGAGTGGACAGAGTTGAACTCCCAAGAGGAGACTTGGGTGGAGTTATAGATTTTTAGGCTTCATTATGAGCTCTAGATTTCGACCTGTGGAGAACTGTATTAATTATCTGTCTAGGGTTCCTTAAATGATATAATAGCATTTGGGACTGTTACTCTAACTTACCATGTCATTTTAAAGAGAGCAGATGAGACAATTAGCCATAAACAGAGAGCAGAGTGATACCAGCCGCACATCAGTCAAAGTGTTAGTCTAAGCACGTTAGCCCATGATATGCAAAAAACACTCTGGAAGGCAAAGCAGGCTGAGTTTATATTGCCAAAATATGAATTAAGTTCTACCTAAAAACTTTACTTGGTATTTAAAACTTATTTTATTTTTCTTTGCATTAAAATTTAACCCACTCCCCCTGCTTGTGTTCCCTCTCTCACTGTCTCTCTCTCTGTCAAATAAATAAATAAAATCTTAAAAAAAAAAAATTAGGATGAGAGTTACTAATTATTTCTATTTTTTTTCTTTAAACCAAAAAAAAGAAGAACAAATTTTAGGACAGGAAAATACACTATTTTAAAGATGATTAAAGTGAAGCTAAAATGGTTGTCAAGCTTGCAACTATTACCTTTTTTTAAGTGGTATTCCCAATGACTTTCACGGTAAGGCAAAACTCAATTATTGTTATAAATCCATGGTTGATACTATAAAGCTGGTTAGAGCAGGAGTCATTAAACTCATTTCCCTTTGGATTTAAATCAGTGATCAGTCCACTAAATTGCGCTGTCTTTTGTGGGGCATAGAAAAGTGAAAAATATCACAAATGAAATAGTCTACCAATAGGTATCAGTCTCTCTCTTTCTCTTTTGAGTAAATCAATTTTCATTCTTTTTGCTTATATTTCATGTTCTTCTTATTAGTGTAAAGTGACAGAATTTTGTTTGTGTCACAGGAGTGGAGAGATTATTTATAAGAATGAAGGAGAAGGGCACCTGGGTGGCTCAGTCGACTAAGCCACTGCCTCTAGCTTAGGTCAAGATCCTGGTGTCCTGGGATCCAGCCTCACATCAGGCTCCCTGCTCAGCGGGGAGTCAGATTCCCTCTCCCTCTCCCTCTGCCCCTCCCCCCATTCCTGTTCTTTCCCTTTCAAATAAATAAATAAATAAATAAATAATCTTAAAAAAAAAAAAGAATGAAAGAGAATGAACCTTGAGATAAAGACTGAGAATTTTGATGTTAGATGCTACCAAGTAAATTTAGAATTCTTAACCTATAAAATTAAAGTACTAATGAGTTTCCCCATAATTTCATAATAGGCTGGGAAAACAGCCTATATAATTCTCTACATTGTCACACTGTTACACTACATTGGTACTACATGTATTCACACTATCTCTCATTTATAGTGTATTTTTAATATAGAGGTTCTATGATGAAAATTACATTATGAAATTGCTGCCTGGGATCATATTTCTGGTAAATATTTCACACAATTACAGCAAGGTAAATTTGAAAGAGAGTAAAAGTCATGTGATTGTGGAGGCACTGTTGGTTGTTATAGATGTCTGTGTGTGTCTGTCTGCATTATATAGATATAAATATGCATGTGTTTTATGGTATTTATGATAAGGAAGGAGATATATTAAGAACTTAACCAAATTATTTAATGAGAAATTAAAAAAATAAAACTTTGTGGAAATACTGCAGTTTGGTGAGTCTCACATACGGATCTTACGTCATTTGGTCATGCAAACAACCCTAACAGTGAATTCTTTTCCCTTAAGTGATTCTTCCTTGTGTCATATCAATTTTTCTGAGCATTATTTCAGAGTACCTACTTTTTGTTGCCTTAATCATCATTCTGTTTCTCACTCTTCAACATTTACAGCATGAAGACATAACCCACATTTGATAAGGCTGACTTGACTAATAGTTAAAAGACAACAAAGAGGAAGCGTTAGTCCTCATTCTAGTAATGTACGTCTAAATTAAATCTTTGTTGACACAGTGAATATTTTATCAACTTAATTCAGCAGGAAACTAGCAAGTGATTGGTTTATTTTAGGATGATAGGAATGGATGGAGTGTAAAAATAGTTGCTTAAACTCAATGTTTGATTAGCCTGATTTACTCTGCTGTCTCTCTTCCACTAGTGAGTGATATATATATATGTGGGTGCAGGAGGGGTTGTGTATGATGGTAATTCACATTCTAAAGCAAAACTCACTAGCATTTTATTTTTTTAGTCAAAGCTGCTTTTCTCTGTCCTCCCTCCCCCACACAACTTGATTCTGACTTTACAGTTTGTTTTGTGGCATAGACTTTAGCATTTAAAAAAAAAAAAAAAAAGACTTTGAAGCTTCTTTATAGGTTTTCCAGTTTCTTACATATGATCTTTGTAGAATATGTGTTATTGGTCATGAATGTTTGGCTTTCAGAGATCTAGCTCTAAGTTCCAACTAAATAAAAGTGAATTTATTGAAGCTCAAAAAGAGAAACAAGGTTGATAGTGTTTGTCCTATATATCATCCAGAAAACAAAAATACATTGTATTTACCCCATTGAGATGTCATATTTACTTTTTTCTGGTAACAAATAAAGACTTCTCATTGTAACATGAAACAATAGTTCCTTAAATTTTTAATGGAGCAATTACATGCAGTTTATTTTAATAAGATTACTCTAGAACAATTTAGCTTATTTTTGTTAAAATAATAATGTTGAGCTAACCATTCTACTTAATTTTATAACCAAAACCAGGTAGCGATTACTAGGGTATTCTAAAGTTGTAGACATTTTGAGACTTCCTAGAAGAACCAAATATAGCAGTAAGGAGTATATGAATTTTGATATTCTTTACAAAATTAACTTTACAAATATTGGATATTACTTATTTAAAAAAAGACTTGAGCTTGTTCATATACATTTTCCTACTTGAATTTGACATTAAGCTTCCATCATATTTATAAAGTATTATGAAAAAGCTATTGATGACATTAGCAAGACCTATACATCTAGAAATTTTCAAGATATGTATAGAAATAGAAAGATGTAAAAATATATTTTTTAAAGATGAATAAAACTAATTTTGAAAAAAAGATATGTATAGATATAAAAAGATATGGACCACTTCAAATTTGACGGGGGGATGGATGTAATTTTCCTAAATGAAAAATATTTATTAGGCACTTCTTTTTAGTAAAAAAAAGGATTTATACAAAAACATTTAAAACATGTTAAACAGACCAATACTCTAAATATACCAAATAAATTTCTTACAAAAATAAATGTTAGGTGGAAACTCAGTGGCATTTTCTTTTGTACAAAAGATTAAACCATGTATATTGCATTGACACGACATTTTATATCCTGACCTGCTATGCTTTACTCTTTACATAAGTTCAATTCAATGAAAGTGATTCCTCTTTGTAGCTTTATCATGAATTGTAATGCAGTTGAATATGTCCTTGAAGCAATGTTAGATTATTACCAGAACTGGTTAGAACCATTCATGTATGGGAGACCTTTATCTTCTGGATACCTAGGAATTTCTAATTAAAAAAAAATTGTGGGGCGCCTGGGTGGCTCAGTCGTTTAGCGTCTGTCTTCTGCTTGGGTCATGATCCCAGGGTCCTGGGGTCGAGCCCCCCATCGGGCTCTCCGTTCCACAGGAAGTCCGCTTCTCCCTCTCCCACTCCCCATACTTGTGTTCCCTTTCTCGTTGTGTCTCTCTCTGTCAAATAAATCAATAAAATCTTAAAAAAAAAAAAAGTTGTGGTTCTCTCATATGAAAGGCATTTTAAGGCTTTTGGTTCAGAATGGAGGTGGGCAAACCTTTAAATTACCAATCTTTATTTACTTTAATGATCAGAATTTCTGGAATCTCAAAGGTCAGATGCTTTCCAATGTGTAGATTCCATCTAAAATATCCCTGGCATGTACTCCTATTGTCCAGTGAAAATATGGCCATATTTTACAAAAGATTAATGTTGGCCACTTAAGTCAGAAATTGGGACATATTTAAAAACTAGACCAGCACTCTGTTGATAGGTCTTGAGAAAACAGACCCTGTCCTGCATTTAAAGGCCCTCTTTTGCATTTCAAGGAATAAAATGATACAATACCTATGGACACTGAAGTTGGTGTTACCTGACATATGTGGCTGCATTTACATTATATGTATACATATACATGTATATGTATACAATTAATGTATACATATAATGTATACATTATATATAGTGTATATACATATTTATATAGATATATATTGTATATATATCATATATTGTCTATACATAGTGTGTATAATAAATGTATAGTGTGTATAATATTTATATACCTAGATATAATAATTGCTATTTGACTTCCAACTTCAGGGAATGTATTATAAATAAAACAACAGGGCACCTGGATGGCTCAGTTGGTTGAGCGGCCGACTCTTGATTTCAGCTCAGGTCATGATCTTAGAGTTGTGAGATCAAGCCCCGCATTGGCTCCATTAGTGGAGATCTGCTTGTCCCTCTGCCTCCCCCCCTGCCCCTCCGCACTCTCTCTTTCTAAAATAAATAAATGAATAAAATCTTTAAAAAGTAATTAAACTATAAATAAAAATAAATTAAACTATAAAATAAAACTATAAACTATAAATAAAACTATAAATAAAACTATAAATAAATAAACTATAAATAAAAACTATAAATAAAAATAAAACTAGTAATAAAACTAAAATAAAATAAATATATATATAGTACTAGTTGTATTGGTAAAACACCAGAAACAACCAAAGTAGCTATTAATAGGAAACTGACTTAATATACTACTGAATGAAGAATTATACAATTGAAAAAGAACATAGACATGTTAATTCTATCAATAGTTATAAAAGTTCACTTACATATCAGACCTCAGATTTAAATTACTATTGCCTATGCCCAATAACAAGACCCAAGTCTTCTTAGATACATTTTTTATTCTAGCTCTAGTGTAGAGAAAATACAAAGTAGGGCATGCTGTCTCAAGAAGTGTCTTTGGATGTTCTCCTTGCAAATGGATAGAGGAACTAACAATAAAGGGGCACTCAGTGGACAGATTTGGAATATAAACAACACAAATAATGATCATAATGGATTATGAACCAATGAATTAAAAAAAATCCTTGGAAAGAATTTAAAGAGTGAAGGAGAATTAATAAAACTCTACTTTACACAATAGCACCAAGTAATTAATAAGAAAACAGAGTAATGTAATTAGAAAAAATCACTATTTTGTAATCCCCAATATAATAAATTATTTACACAAGGAATATCAGTGTAAGCTGATACCACTGCATGATTGACTTGGAAATTAAGATCATACTGGTGTCTAAAAGCATCACCTCACAGATTATTTAACTAATCACAAAAGGAAATGTATACCTATATACTGGAAATATTTGGCAGTTATCACTTTGATCAACTGTTCAAAGATATTTTTCTTAATGCCAGTGCAACAATCATCAAGTGCCTCCTAATGGAAAAGATTCATAATCATCTATGATTAACCTGAGTCTATTCATCTTCTGACATTTTTATATAGAATACAGATGGTATTACAATAAATCAAATGACATGAGGAAACAATGAGATATAACCTGTAGGTAAACTTTTGAAAGTCAATGTCAAGAAAAATAAGATGGGATTATTGTCTCTGATTTTAAATAACCAAAAAAAAAAAAAAATCTAACAAATAAATACAATTCATAGGTCTTGATTAAATCTTTCCAAAAGCATTTTGGGCAAGAAGGAGAAATTTGAATTTGTACAGGAGGGTAGATGATAAGATGTGATGATTATTAGTTTCTTTAGGTAGATAATATGATATCATGCTTATGTAAGCCAGTGGCTTTACCCTTACAAATTTCATGATAAGTTATTCAAGTGTGAAGTGTCATTGATGCCTGTAAATCCTTTTCAAATCAGTTTTATATATATTCATATATATATGAATGAAACAGTGAGTGAGACAGAAAAAGATACACAAAATAGCAAAATATTAAAAAGTAATGAATCTAAAGTAGTATTTAAGTGTTCTTTATATTGCCTTTCAGACTTTTTGCAAGTGTTTTTTTTAAATTAAATTTCCAGAAAAATTTAACCTTTCTAACTTTATAAGCAACTGAAATCATATCTTAAATTAGCATACAATATCTCTTTATTGGACTTTGAAATTATTTGTTATTTATGACCAATATCATATTTTTGGTCGAATGAAGGAATCCATTCTTTGCAATAGTGTTCTCTTCTGGGTATATCAGAATCAGTTTTATATCCTCTATTTTAATCGGTTTGTCATACTACTTAAGGCTTTCTTTTAAGGTAATAACATTGTTACTCAATATTATGCTTATATAAATGATGACATAGTTTACATTTGTTTCATTGAAATTTCTAGGAATTATTCTATTTTATTATTCTATGTTATTATTATAGCTTAGAAAAAACTCTTAAATTCTGTAAAAATACCATACTTACCTTTGTCTCTTTATTTAAATATGTGTCCCTATGCTTCAACCTTTACATTTCTGATGAATGGCATAAATTCTTGGTTCAGATCTGAGGTGTGTGCATGTGTGTATGTTTGTGTATTATATATATATCTCATATATATTATATATGATGTACACATAACAATAAGAAATATATTATTTATGAATTAATTATTAATGTGCTTTTTTTTTTTTTTCTTTTTGGTGCTTGTAGAACATTCAAAATGATACACCCAGTATGTAGTTGGTTCCTGGTTGCCCAGCTAAAATTCCCTTGAATCCTAGGCTTGATAGGTTAAATTTAACTTTGGACATACTACTCAATATATATGGCTTCTGCTATCTGATTTGTAGTTAATATTAATGCCAACACTATTAAGTAAAATGCATATAAGAATGTCTGACACAGGGCACCTGGGTGGCTCAGTTGGTTAAGCGACTGCCTTCGGCTCAGGTCATGATCCTGGAGTCCCTGGATCGAGTCCCGCATCGGGCTCCCTGCTCGGCGAGGAGCCTGCTTCTCCCTCTGACCCTCCCCCCTCTCATGTGCTCTCTGTCTCTCTCATTCTCTCTGTCTCAGATAAATAAATAAAATCTTAAAAAAAAAAAAAAAGAATGACACATATATGTACTCAAAAAAGTTACATGGTATCATATAAGCATAATTAATATCATTATTATTACTGTCTTCTGGAGCTTAAATGTGAGTGCTGTAATTGTTCTAAGATTTGAGAAACATAAATATAGTTAAATTTAAGATTTGAGAGACATAAGTATTTGAAGCGGTTGAAATATATGGTTGAAAAATATGGTTGAAATATATGGTCAAGGGAGACCAGTTAGAATGAGAAGAGAGGAGGGAAAAGTTAAAAATCAGAATTACCAAAAATTATCTAAGATCACAAGACAATGAATTAAGAAGGATACAGAGTAAAATAAAATGAATTTAAAGAAATCAGTCAGCATTCTAAAATCAGTTAATATAATCCATCATATCAACAGACTGAAGAAGACAGAATTAAAAACAGAGATTAAAAAAAAAAAGAAAACGGGAAAAATGCAGAAAAAACATTTTATAAAATCTAAAACACATACTGGACAGAAAGAAAGAAAGAAAGAAAGAAAGAAAGAAAGAAAGAAAGAAAGAAAGAAAAAGGAAGGAAGGAAGGAAGGAAGGAAGGAAGGAAGGAAGGAAGGAAGGAAGGAAGGAAGGAAGGAAGGAAGGAAGCCCTTCTAGTACACTAGGAATAGAGGGGAACTTTTTCAACCTGATATAAACTATCTAAAATACTTAATGGTGAGAAACTAGTCACTAAACCGGCCTAATATTTAATGGTGAAAAACTTGAAGCTTTCTTACTAAGCTCAGAAGAAGTCAAAGATGTCTTCTCTTACCACTCCTTTTGAACATTATATTGAAAATCCTAGCTAGATAAGGAAAAGAAATGAAAGGTATACAGATAACAAGGGAAGAAATGTCTTTGTTCATAGAGGAAATGATTATCCATGTAGGAAATTCAAAAGAATTAACAAAACAAAAACAAAACAAACTCCTGGAACTAATAAGCAATTATGTTAAAGTTGCAGGATACAAGGTTAATGTATAAAAGTCAATTTCCTAATATATCTGCAATGAACAAGTGTAATTTGAAATTAAAAACATTGGGGTGCCTGGGTGGCTCAGTTGGTTCAGTGTCTGCTTGGGATCACCAGCTCAGGCGGTGATCCCAGGAACCTGGGACTGAGGCCCATATAGGGCTCCCTGCTCAGCGGGGAGCCTGCTTCTCCCTCTCCTACTTCCCCTGCTGTGTTCCCTCTCTTGCTGTCTTTCTCTCTGTCAAATAAATAAAGTATTTTTAAAAATTAAAAACATAACAAAATTTACATTAGCACCCCAAAAAGGCCATGTTTAAGTATAAATCTACTAAAATATATAAAAATAAAAGTATATGAGGAAAATTACAAAATTCTGATGAAAGAGTTCAAGGAAAAATTAAATAAATGGAGAGATATTCTATGTCCATAGATAGGAAGACCAAATATTGTCAAGGTGTTAGTTCTTCCCATCTTGATATAGGTTCATCACAATTCCAATCAAAATTCCAGCAAGCTATTTTATGGATATCTACAATTGATTCTAATGTTAAATGGAGAATAAAAAGACCCAGGATAGCCCACACAATATTGAAGAAGAAGATCAAAGTCACAGAACTGATACTACGCTATTTCAAAATTTACTATAGAGCTACTATAATTAAAAACGTGTGGTTTGGCAAAAGAATAGATAAATAGATCAATGAAACAGAACACAGAGCCCAGAAATAGGCCCACACAGATATAGTCAAGTGATTTTTAACAAAGGAGTAAATGCAACACAATGCAACACGTTTTAACAAACGGTGCTGGAACATTGGGACATCCACATGCAAAAAAAAGAGAGAGAAAGAATTTAAGCACAGATTTATACCCTTCACAAAAACTTTTCTTATACCTAAATGTAAGCCAAATAATATAAGACTTCTAGAAAATAAGATAGGAGAAAATCTTGGTGACCATGGTATGTTGAACATTTTTAGAAATAATAGATAAGCTGGACTTCACTAAAGTTAAAAATTTCTGTTCTGCAAAAAACACTCTCAAGACAATGAGACGATAAGCCACAGACTGGGAGAAAATATTTGCAAGGACATGTGATAAAAGGTTGTTACCCAAAATATACAAAGAACTATCAAAACTCAACAATAAGAAAATGAACAACTTGATTAAAAATGACCAATGACCCAAATAGATACCTTACTAAAGAAGATACTGATAGCAAATAAACATGTGTAAAGATACTCCATATCATATGTCATCAAGGACATGCAAATTAAAACAACAATGCAATTCCACCACACATCTATTAGAATGGCCAAAATCTGGTACACTAACACCACCAAATGCTGGCAAGGATGTGGAGCGGTAGAAGTCTCATTGATGGCTGGAATGCAAAATGGTATAGCCACTTTAGGAGATAATTTGTGAATTTCTTACACAACTAAACATACTCTTACTGTATAATTCAGCAATTGCACTCCTTGATATTTATTTAAATTAACTGAAATCTGATGTACGTACAAAACATGCATACGGGTGTTTATAGTTGCTTTATTCATAACTGCCAAAACTTTGAAGCAGCCAAGATGTTCTTCAGTAGGTGAATGGATAAATAAACTAGTATATTCAGAAAATGGAATATTACTCAATGCTTAAAATAAATGAGCTGTCAAGGCATGAAAAACTTAGAGAAAACTTAAATGCATATTATTAAGTGAAAGAAGCCAATCTGAAAAAGCTACATACTATAAGATTGCAGCTATATGTCATATTAGGAAAAGCAAAACTGGCAATAGTAAAAATATCAGCGGTTGCCAGAACTTAGGGAGAAGAGTTGGATGAATCAGTGGAACACAGAGATTTTTAGGGCAGTGAAACTGTTCTGCATGATACTATACTGGTGATACATGTCATTATAAGTTTGTCTGGACCCACTGAATGTACAAAATCAAGAATAAAGCCTCATGTAAACTTTAAACTTTAGCTGAGAATGACCTGTCATGCATATTCATCAATTTTAACAAATGTACCACTCTGGTGCAAGATATTAATAATGGGGGAGACTATGTATGTGTCAGGGTAAAGGGTATATGGGAACTCTGGACTCTCTCTCTTCAATTTTGGTATAACCTAAAAGTGCACTTAGGAAATAAAACCTGTTTAGACAAAAAAAAGAAAAAAAAAGAAAAAAAGAAAGAAAGAAAGAAAACAAATCAAGAAGTAATGTTCTAAAAATTATGTAAAAAGAAAATTGAAAGATAGCTAATTTTATTTTTGAGAGGGCTACTTTTAGCAGGCTCTGTTTTCAACACTCAATGAATATTGTCTCTATGCTTCTCATGGTCAAGAGATTCAAAGGACTCTTCAAAAGGATTGTGGTAGTTAGCATCTTTAATTACTCAGGTACTTTCTACCACATGGTGATTTAGGGTCTCACTTTCTTCCTATATTTTGACTATAACATATGTGGGATCTTGTTAATTTTGTAGGTAAAGGGGATATGACAAAAAGGTTCTTTGACTATTTAAATGCCTTTGGCCAGAAAGTGATATTCTTTCCTGCTTGTTATATTTCCCTGGCAAGTAAGAGTCATGTGGCAACCCTAGAATCAAGGACAATGGAGAAATATAGTGTTCGGCTTTTCAGTCTTGTCCTAGCGACAATTACATATTAAGTAAGAGGGCCTACATTTTTGTGGATGGTTATGCTTGCTTTCTTTGCCAATATTATTCCATTCTACCCAAATTGTGGAAGGACAGAGCCCATCGTGAGTGTTCCACAAAATACGTGTTAATATCTCCATCTTTCAAGAAGCTTTTGGACAGCCAAAATTGGGATGAGTCCTCATTAACTCTGAGCTTATTCTTTATGAATAAGCGCACAAAACTCAGAGGGTTCTTCCTTAGGAGAAGAAAAAAAAAATATATATATATATAGATACACAAATTAGTTTTTTAAAGGTGAACATATACTTAAAATAGATAATTACAATGCATTTTCAATTTTAAAAAATCCAACAACCACAAACCTTACTTTAAATAAGTCAGTTGGAGAAAGACAAATATATGATTTCATCCATTTGTGGAATTTAAGAAATAAAACAAACAAGCGAAGGGGGAAAAAAGCCAGAGGGGGAAAACCAAGAAACAGATTCTTAACTCTAGAGACCAAACTAATGGTTACTGGAGGGGAGGTGGGTGGGAGGATGGGTTAAATAGGTGGTGGGGATTAAGGAGGGTACTTGTGATGAGCACTGGGTGTTATATAAAGTGTTGAATCACAATATTGTACACTTGAAACTAATATTACATTGCATGTTAACTCACTGGGATTTAAACAAAAACTTTAAAAAAGAAATATCTAACATTTTACAGTGCATAGAAATATCAAATCATTACAAAAATAAAAATAAATCAACTAATTAATAGTACAACATATCTCTGTAACACTTTTTATACTTGTTTTTATTCTTATGGTGTATAAGGTGGAAATGGAGCAAGAAATAGCTCAAATATAGATATATTTTAAAGTACAATCATCTTTGCTGATAGATTAATTGGAGTTGAGAATTATTCAAAGGGAGGATTCAAGGACAATAGACAACACAGTGAATTATCTTGCTATTTACGGAGATGGAATGCCATGGAGAAAGACCTATGTCTTTATTATCCCTATGTAAGGTCAACTTCCTGTAACAACTTTATCATCTGTAGAAGAGAACATAATCAACAGCTCTAATTTTAATAAAAACTAGACATCAATCCTGAAATTTAACACTTTTTACAATTAGTGAGATGATAGAAAATATTTCAATTAATCTGAAAAATTAATTAAATAAGATTCACAAGGGCATCTCTTTTATAATGAAATGATAATCAATAAATCTTGATCTAAGGAGAACCTCCAACACCAATTTACACATGCAAGAAAGAGGGCAACTATTATTCAATCCTTGTTGTATGATTGTGGGAAGAGGGAATGGAGTCAAACAACCAGGGAGTGAGTGCTAAATAATAATTGGAGCAGAAATATTCTAAGTGAATAGATGTCATATCCAGAGCACAGAAAGAAAGGGTAATTTCACATAAGCAATCCTTTACCACAGAAGAGAATGAGAAAATAGAGTGGAGGAAAATATAATCATACCTGGAATTCAAAGTCTGACTCATTTTAGCAAAATCCATGAAATGGATAGGGATGCCAATCAGGAAATAGATCAGCTTTACATGTCTCATCCCTGAGGTGGTGGGGTGAAAATGGCAGTAGTTATTACCTGAAAATAATGTGTTAATGTAAAAAGGTTTCAACATGGTTTTTATGTACAAAAATTACACATTGGTAAAACAATATTGGATTTTCTAAACCACAAGGAGGAAAAATGCATTAAAAATACAAATATAAGGCAATAATTTAGAATTTTGAAAATAAGTTATAGTGAAAGATTAATACAAATTTATATAATTGTAATAAAACAAAACATACATGTTGAAAATTAAAGCAGATTGAATTTTTCTAAGAAAATTAAAAGAATTCAATTGCAATTGACAAAAAAAAAGCCCAACCACGTGCATACTGTAAAGGAAATTTACTTCCAAAATTCTGTGTCTATTAAGGTCAAAAGTAATAGCATTTGAAAAATATATGACAAATGCTTAATGGAAAGGGAGTTGTGTCAATATTAATATTGGTTAAAGAAGACATTAGGATAAAGAATCTTAAAATAAACATAATATTTAATCATAATAAAAAATAATTATAGGGAAGTAATAAACCTTTAGGCATTTCCTGAGATATTTGGTGGGTAAGAGAGTTAACTCAGAAAGCATTTTATACTCCAAAAATTTGGCTCAACTCTCCCACCCTGCCAACAAGTTGTTGTTGGCATATTTCTCCTAGGAAGAACCTCGTTAACTCACAACATTCAGCAGCATGACCAGTAACAAAGACAGAATGGCAGATATACATACATACAGTAATAGGAGGAGCACATTTGTAGAAAGGCAAAAAGTGAAAGAAGTACAAGAAAAAAGGGAGATAGAGCAAATTAAAAAAATATATATTTACAATTTTTTTCTAATATAATTGTTATGCTTTAAAATAAATAATCCAATATTGTTCATTTTTGGTCCTAAACCTCTATTTACATGTCTATGAAAATTAGGCCATTTAATCATTAGAAGCATCATAAAGAGTTTGTCTAATATCCAATCTCTTATTATTATCTTTTTTTAAAGATTTTATTGATTTAGAGAGAGAGCGTGAGTGGGGAGAGGGTCAGAGGCAGAGAGAGAGCGAGAGAGAGAAGCAGACTCCTGGCTGAGCGCAGAGCCTGATGCAGGGCTGATCTAATGACCCTGAGATCATAATCTGAGCCCAAATCAAGAGTCAGACACTTAACCGACTAAGCCAGCAAGGCGCCCCCACACCCAATCTCTTATTATTATTGAGAAGAATAACACTAGTGTCAGTCGTATTTAAAGTTGGGTTTTAATTTCAATTGATCAGGTATGCACTTTTATGTGCCTATATATTTCTGATATATTTCAGTGTTCTAGCATTCACATTTTATTTTTTTAAATGTGATTTTTTTTTTGTAACTGATTTTACTACAAGAGCAATGGATTCTATGTAAGATCTATATTCTTATATGGTAAGCATTTTAATCATGGAAATCAGTTGTTATGCACTCTAGAGACGGCTCCTAAGTATTAGAAACTCTTCTGAGTATAATGCATTTTTATAGTTATAATAATGTTCAAGAATATTATGAGTGGGCCTTACATAGATATTTTTCCTCAAACCACTTGAAACTATTGATTCCATATATTTTATCAGTGTGTAAATTCTTTCATGAAATTGAATATGAAGTACCTCAGCCAAATGAGGTTCTCAGTTAAAAATGGGGAACATAAATTGAAGAGCAGAGAGAGGACGCTGTAAGTAGCAATCATGGCTACATGGCTAAAGGCTACCATTAAGAAAGACAAGAAAGGGAAACTAGGCATGTTTTCTTCTGAAATTTTATGTATATATTTGTATAGACTAGCCAGTTTCCCCCTTTCCTCTTCCTGGATATGTTAAACCTATAATTCACGTTTTATATAATGTGATAGGGACAAAGCTAGAGTTAACATTGATTGTTCCTCACAAGTTAATGCAGTTCTATGAGATTTATGTCCTCTCTTTTAGGGGAAAGCAAAAATCTGGGGCACCTGCGTGGCTCAGTTGGTTAAGCATCTGCCTTCAGCTCAGGTCATGATCTCTGGGTCCTGGGATTGAGTCCCACATCTGGCTCCCTGCTCGGCAGGAAGTCTGCTTCTTCCTCTCCCTCTGCCTCCCCCCACCTGGCTCATGCTCTCTCTCAAATAAATCTCTCAAATAAATAAATAAAATCTTTTTAAAAAACGGGAAAGCATAAATCTATTTTCTATTGCCTAAGAGATAATTGAACTGTGTACAATGGAAGCACTGGATGTTCTGTAGTGTTGTTGCTTCAGAGGCGTAGGGGCAGCTTAAAGGGTGTGTAGGGACTCTGCATTGACTAGGTAGCCTTGCTCTAATATACAGTTGCATATGTCATAGATGGAAAGCTGGAGACTTGCTCAGGATCCATTTCTCCATGTGAATTACACTTAAAAAGTTCTCAGTAGAACTGGAAGAAAGAAGAGAAAACTTTTTCCATGGAAGACATTGCAGGTAAAACTTAAGCAGGGAAAAATCTTTCGAAATCAGCAGCATTGGTATACTAGAGAGCTAAAACACAATTCAATTGCTGAGATTTACTAAAGATTTGAAGAAAGCTGCTGAAAAAAATCTCTTGGGTGGCAGCTTCTAATAACATTGTCAAGATTCACTGTGGCTTCCAAATGATCTCCTGTGAATCACCCATTTCTGAGATCTTTTTATGATTCTAAGTTCTGCCTGACTTACCAACAGTTATGTTACCGTTAGTTCCTTATGATAAACCTCTTTCTAGGTTATACCTAGAGCATCTTTTGCTTTTCTGACCATATCCTTACTGATTAAATGACTCATTCATACTATATTCTAAAGTATTATTTTTAAATGAATTTAGTTTATCATTTTTGAAATATATATATTAAGGAAATACAAGTTAAATCTCAACAAGATACCATCACAACATAAGTCTGGTATTACTAAGTGTCAGGGAGTATTCTAAAGAAAGGGAATCTTAGACATTAACAATTGGAGCATAAACTGATAAAAATACATTGGAAAACTTAATTATCTAGCAAATTTGAAAAAATGCATAATTCTGATCCAGCAACTTTATTTCTGATTAAATTCAGTAGAAAATGCCAACACCTATTCTCATCAGACATGTACAAAACAGTTCATAACAGAATTTTCCATTGTGAAAAACTACTTGCAGGGGCACCTGGGTGGCTCAGTTGATTAAGCGACTGCCTTCGGCTCAGGTCATGATCTTGGAGTCCCGGGATCGAGTCCCACATCTGACTCCCTGCTCAGCAGGGGGTCTGCTTCTCCCTCTGCCCTCTTCCCTCTCGTGCTCTCAGTTTCTCATTCTCTCTCTCTCAAATAAATAAAATCTTAAAAAAAAAAAAAAAAAGAAAAACTACTTGCAATCAAATTATCTACCAGAAAAAGGATGGATGAAAAAATAACTATGGTATATTAACACATAAAGCATACAATAATGAAAATAATAAACTATAGATGCCAGTAAAAAGAGGGGTGAATAAAAAAATAAACTAATATGAAGTAAAACATGCAAGACAAAAAGAAACACTGACAGTGTGAGTACATTTATATAAACTTTTAAAATAGAAAATGAAATGCTCTGCTTTTAGACATGCTTATATAGGGGGCAAAACTATAAAGAAAATAAAGGAAATGATAATCATAAAACTTTAATAATAATTGCATCAAAGATGGAGGGAGAACATTTTGATCAGTTAAGGTAAATGAAGCTTTTGGGGTTGTGTAAATATGCTATTCCTTGGCATATGTGTTTACACTGGTTTGTGATTTATATTTTTCTTCCTGTAGTGTGCATTATGCGTGTGTGTGTGTGTGTGCTCGTGTGTGTATGTGTGTTTCTGGCAGGCTTCTGTCCATACAAAATATCAAACTGTTAAGAAAAATCCCCTGTGATGGGCATTAAAGAGGCCACGTACTGAATGGAGCACTGGGTGTTATACGCAAACAATGAATCATGGAGGACTACATCAAACACTAACGATGTAATGTATGGTGATTAACATAACATAACAAAAAAATAAATGAATTTTAAAAAAAGAAAAATCCCCTGTAAAAAAAAAACCCAAAACCAAACAAAAAAACTCAGAACAAACACAAAGAAACAGACAAAACAAAACAGCTAAAAAAAATTTGAATGAAAACAAACCCAAAACCAAAAAACAGCCGCATCCAGGACTAGCAGAATTGCTCAGCCAGCTGGAGGTTACTTTCTGTAACTTTAAAGCCTGTAATAAGTCTTTTTTTTTAAAGGTTTTATTTATTTATTTGTCAGAGAGAGAGAGAGGGCGCGAGCACAGGCAGGGGGAGCAGCACAGAGGGAGAAGCCGGGGCTCAGTCCAGGGTCCTGCGATCATGACCTGAGCCCAAGGCAGGTGCTTAGCTGACTGAGCCACCCAGGTGTCTCAGCCATAAGTCTTTACTGATTATGATCCCATGGGTCAATTCTCAGAATATATTTATTCTCAAAATGTGATAATAAAGAAATTAAACAATAGAATGACTTAATCAGACAAACAATAATATCAGTTACTCATTTTAGAAATTGTGCGTTATTTTTTAAAGCCAAAAATAGCACTTGTGACATTTACCATTTTAATATATTTACATATGGAGAGTGTGAAACCTCTCAATCTCAATTTGTTGTGAAATTCTGCATTCGCTACATTCATTCTAGTGTACTAGGCTTGCTAGGTTACATGTAGCACGGAGCTATATTTTGGTTGGGTTGAGAAATATGTTTTCTTAAACCATAACAGCTCATTATTTTCATATTAGGCAAATTTGACCTTAATCTGTAGTCATCAAGCATGTATTTATTTTGTAACTTGCATTATAATAAAAATTCTGTTGTTTTAGTGAGAATGAGATCTTAATTACAAAGTTACTCTTTCTCCCTCTCTTAATCTTTCTCACTCTCTTTCCAAATATAGTTGGGATGCTGGCTAAAAAAATTTCTTCAGATCACTTCAAAAAGAAAAGAAAATGCAAAGGAACACATTGGTGTCATACCTATATTCTGTTTTGTAATGGAGCATAAATGGCTTTAACTGTTGAGCTCAATAATCACTACTTAACTTTTTTTCATTTTAAGACATTTATTCATTTTTATCTTAGTAGAATTATCTACAAAAATAATATTTAAAGCTTTTCTGTATTGGGGAAAAAACAGCCTAAATATAATTGATTTTCTTTTGCTCTCAATAAAATTAGAAACAATTGAAGGCTTTTAAGCAGAGTCGTGACAAAATCTAACCTAATGCATTGTGATGTGTTAAAACTGGAACACATAAAATCCATATATATTGGATCTATCTATTCCTAATTCAAGTAAAACTTCACCTTATGGAGGAAGTAATTAAAAGACATCAGAAATCAATAGTGAAAATTTTCCTGTACAAATGCAAAATTACCATCTAAAATATTAAGAAATCAGACCAGCAGTTTTAAGTGGTTATAACAGAAACATGTTGTCCACCTTCAGGTAGATAATGAACAAAACAATAAATCCAGTCTGAATAGTCATATTTGCCAATTACCATTGTGTAAATACTCTCATCCTTATCCATTTTAAGCTAATGATGGACATCACTTTAACACAGAGTTAGGAAGAAATATGCATGTTATTATATAACATTTCTACTCTATAGGTGCAATAGACACAAATAACCTCAAGGGCATAGATAAGAGTAAAATTAGTAAAACACCAAAGTTTATGTTTTGAGTATTTGTTAGCATTACCTTTGTTTTTAATATAATTTACTTTATATATAATTTACTCCTAAAAACATCTGTATTTAACAGCTGGTGAAAAATTACTGAATATTTAACAATGGACTCTTGTAAGCCTACACAAGTCAGCTCCTGTATACTGCTACATTCATTCATGTTATCTCTTCATACATTTTTGTATCCATTCTTGTACGTCTTTGTTCAACCCACATCTAACAGCATGGGAAAGTCCTAATTTATACCCAGGCCTGCTTTATTTATTTATTTATTTATTTATTTATTTATTTATTTATTTACTTACTTACTTACTTACTTACTTACATACTTATTTATAAATTTTTGTTTTTTGGGTTTTTTTTTTTCCCCCTGCAGCCCCTCAATGATAGTATGTAGTAAATTACTTATTAATTGGAGATACCTGGGTGGTTCAGTTGGCTGAGCGTCTGCCTTTGGCTCAGGTCATGATCCCAGGGTTCTGGGATCGAGTCCAGCATTGGCCTCCTTGCTCAGTGGAGAGCCTGCTTCTCCCTCTGCCTGCTGCTCCCCCTGCTTCTGCTTGGTCTCTCTGACAAATAAATAAAATCTTAAAAAAAAATAAATATTTAATGGATGAATATATTTTCTTCCACAATAATAATTCAAATAGAAAGAACATAGCGTGCATTTTATAACTATTTTTTACCAATCAAGGAAAGAAAATCTTCACATATTTATCTACTTTCATCCACCTGCCAGTGATATCTCTAGTATTTTAATTTATAACAGATACTGTGGATTTTAGTCAGTCTCATAGCCATGTTACTCAATATATGACTTAATTCTTGACCAACCGTTCCAAAAGAAATTTTCTAGTTATTTTTTACAAGTTTCAACTCCAGTATTTTAGGTCACTTAAAAACGATTTAATGCAAACAACATAGAGCCAAAATAAATTGTCATTGATTTTGTTTCCATCTTTTATGATAAAGCACTTTTCTTTTTAATATTAGAAATAAAAAAGTTGTATATACTCTTATTTAAATTAAAATTTTTGTTCCTATTTGAGAATATATATTGATAATAATTAAATATGTACCTAAAGATGAAGTCATTGCCTGGAGATGTCATTGCCTTGCTTCTTAGATTGTATGAGAGGGCACTTTAATATATTCTGAACTCTTTGGAAGCAGATGTAGTCACTTCGTTTGGGAGTTAGTTATAATCCTTTGTTTCTCCAGTCCTTTAATTTTGTAGGATTAATCAACAGCTTGGATTATATGTATACTGAGATAGAGAGAAAGAGATTTTCTAACATTTATCTGTTTTTCACATAGACATTCTTGTTATATATGTATCACTGTTTTTATCATGACAGGAAAACAAGAAATACATATATAAAGCCCCATTTCTAACAAAGTGTCATAAGGTAGGTAATCGGGACTTACCTGATGAATGAATATATGAATGAAGACATGCTCAGTCTTTTCTATTTAGTATCACTGACTTACTTTTCTTATTTTTTAAAACAATAAATAGAATATTATGTGTTAAATATGTGCATAGCATATATAATTCCAATAATTTACAGGATTGCAGCTGAATAAAGATTTCTTATTAAGATATAATTCAGTTTTTTAAAATTTTATCTTATTATGTTAATCACCATACATTATATCATTAGTTTTGTTGTAGTGTTCCATGATTCATTGTTTGCGTATAACACCCAGTGCTCCATTCAATACATGCCCTCTTTGATACCCATCACCAGGCTAACCCATGCCCCCACCCTCCTCCCCTCTAGAACGCTGTTTGTTTCTCAGAGTCCATAATTTGTCATGGTTCGTCAAGACATAATTCAGTTTTATAGTCAAAGTGTTTGAAGGAAATATCAAGGGTATACATATGCACAATTTAACATATTTAAATTTTATAATATTACATATTCACTTTTTTAAAAACTACTATTACTAAGTTTGATAATGGCATCAAAGTGTTAGTGCACTTTAAAAGTCTTCAGAAAATTTTCCCCAAAATTTCAAATAAGAAAAAACAAAATAGAACAACAACAAAGCTGAAGTCTTCAAAATTCCATTAAAAATGACAAATATTTTAATAACAAAGCTGGTTAAAAAGTAGAAAGTCAAAGATGTATTTTAAAAGAAAGAAAGCATAGGGGTGCCTGGGTGGCTCAGTCCTTAAGCATCTGCCTCCAGCTCAGGTCATGATCCCAGGGTCCTGGGATCCAGCCCTGTGTTGTGATCCAGCCCCGCATTGGGCTCCCTGCTTGGCGGAAAGCCTGCTTCTCCTTCTCCCACTGCCTTTCCCTCCACTTGTGCTCTCTCTACCCCTCTGCATATACATAAATAAAGTCTGGGCGCCTGGGTGGCTCAGTTGGTTAAGCGACTGCCTTCGGCTCGGGTCATGATCCTGGAGTCCCAGAATACAGTCCCGCATTGGGTTCCCTGCTCAGCAGGGAGTCTGCTTCTCCCTCTGACCCTCCTCCCTCTCATGCTCTCTGTCTCTCATTCTCATTCTCTCAAATAAATAAATAAAATCTTTAAAATAAATAAATAAATAAATAAATAAATAAATAAATAAATAAATAAAATCTAAAAATTAAAAAAATGAAAGAAAGGATCAGTTTGAAAGCACTAGGTTAAGATTTTAAAAGACAGTGCAAAAATGCAATTCCCAATTTGTCTCTGGGTCCCTTCTCTGTATCTCTTAGCCTGAAAATAAAAATTAAAAAGTAGAATGGTTTTTCACATGAGTGCAAAGCTATAATCTTCATAAATTGAGATCATAGAAGTAGAATGTTGAATGGAGGTTAAGTTTCAGGAACTCAAAGGAAAGTCAAATGGTTAGAATTATTTTTATTATATTATTCTATCACTTTCACTTATGGAACAAAATCTTTTATGGAATTATTGTATTTGTGTCTCAAAAATATCTTGCTCCAATAGAGACATTTTTGAATTAGAAAAAATACTATTTTACTTGAAACATACCAAATTTTAAAAAGCTTAACAAACCTGTTTACTATCTATGATCTAGATCTTCTGCCTATACAGAAGATAAAAGAGGAATTACATTCCTCCAGTTATGGAATGAGTAAGTCACTGGAATAAAAAGCGAGTCATAAGGAATATAGTCAATGATATTGCAGTAGCGATGTAATGGGATGGACAGTAGCTATACTCATGGTGAATATAGTATAATGTATAAACTTGTCAAATCACTAAGTTGTACACCTGAAATTAATGTAATATTGTGTCAACTATGCTAAAATAAAAAATAATAAAAATAAATAAGTCACAGGGGCGCCTGGGTGGCTCAGTCATTAAGCGTCTGCCTTCGGCTCAGGTCATGATCCCAGGGTCCTGGGATCGAGCCCCACATCGGGCTCCCTGCTCGGCAGCAAGCCTGCTTCTCCCTCTCCCACTCCCCCCGCTTGTGTTTCCTCTCTCACTGTGTCTCTCTCTGTCAAATAAATAAATAAAATCTTTAAAAAAATAAATAAAATAAAATAAATAAGTCACAAAGAGGAAAAGTGTAGCATAGGGAATACAGTCAATAATATTACAATAATGATGTATGGTGACAGATGGTGACTATACTTACGGTGGTGAGCAATGCATAACACATGGAATTGTTGAGTCACTATGCTGTACATCCAAAATTAATATAACACTGTGTCAACTATAATTCAATAATAAAATTTTAAAAAATTGTGTTCTATACTCTAAGTTATTATAGGGCGACTGGGAATAAAGACAGCAAAATGTGGCATAGCACATGAAATGATAGTGTTATATGTAAGTTGCTATTGGAACAGAAAAATTGGCACAGCCATTTCCCTTGTCTCATATAACAAGATGGACTTTTTTCTTTGAATTTTTCTATATTGAATACGTTGATATATGAAACAACACAATATAGTAAATGAAACAGAATTTCATATTATCTCCTATTAGAGTTTTATTTATTTATTTATATTTATTTGAGAGAGAGAGAGAGAGAGAGCTAGAGCGGGGGGAAAAGGCAGGAGAGAATCTGAAGCAGACTCTGTGCTGAGCGTGGAACCTAATGTGGAGCTTCATCTCATGACCCTGAGATCATGACGTGAGCTGAAATCAAGAGTCAGATGCTTAACCAACTGAGCCACCCAGGCTCCCCTCCTATTAGAGTTTTAATTAATATATCATTTGGTCCTACAAATGTAATAATCCAATATAACTAAAGATACTACCATATACTGCATTTTGTCATATTGTATAAACCAACCAACTTGAGTAAGCAAAATTATATAATAGATCACTTCTGACTTGGTTCTTCAAGGGGTAGTAATTCAAGGGGAAAGGAAGTGATGCATGAGAAATTATAAGTTCACATTCTGGATGGTAAAAAGTGAGCCTTCATTGTTCAAAGTGAAGAATGAGAATATAGACAGAAGCCAGTTCTTACAGACTCTTCATAAATCATGCTTAGAAACAGAGAATGATCACTGGATGCATAATAAGTTAAATAAAAATAACATGCTTAATTTTTTTTATTATGTTCAGTTAGCCAGCATATAGTACATCATAAGATCAGTTTGTTTGAAGAAAGAAAGTGGATTTTAGTGGGTAGAAGAGAGGACACATTGAAATTACTTGGGGATTATTTTAATAATACCTAAAAACTACGGCAAGTGTCTATTTGTGGTTGATCAAAATGGGCATACAGAGGAGAGTTATATGTTAAGTTGTAACTTAGATAGTTATATTTCTAACCAAAGTTTACTTCTCCCTTTTATATTGTCAACTTGTTTAGTTAAATGGTTAGCATGCTCTACATTTCTTGGACCTCACTGGATCCAGGTAGAATCTGAGGACAGTGAAATGCAAATGGAAGTTTTTTAGCAATTTTACTGGCTGTCAGATGAATATAGACCTCAGGAGCCAACGGTTTCATGAAAAATCAAGTTGGAAAGAGACTGAAGACCTGAATCAGCACACGTTGAGTGTCGGTCAAACAGGTGTTTTGGATTGTAGTTTTCTTTTTCTTTTTACATAAAATAGTCTATTCTAAATAATACAAGGTATAATAGCAGCAGAACTTGAGTATTGATTGGATAAGGACCTCTGTGTGTGTGTGTGAGAGAGAGAGAGAGAAACAGAGAGAGAGAGGAGGTATCAGGGATTCTTCTTAGGTTGAGTTGGGAAAACAAAATTCGCTATTCCTTTCTGTGGCCAGAGTTAGGTATATAAAAATCAATACTGCAATTAATAAAGGTATTTTCTTTCATCTGTAAATTTCAGAAATAATACTTTTGAATATAATGTTAAGGCTTTTTTTTGTTTTGTTTTGTTTTGTCTTAGTTTTATTATACTGCTTGAAGAAGATTGGTGTTAAGTCCAAAACTGTGACTGTGAAGGATCTGATTTTTTACCTTTCTTCAAAGCTAACAAGTCAGTCTGCCTCAGTTTCATGTACATATGCTGACAGAAGACACTAGATCCTGAATCAGAGACACAGATGGTTTATTAGGCACAGGAAAGGGAAGAGCCAGATCCAGTTAGTACTGGTTCCCCAGGTGCCCATCCCCATGGTGAGACATGAAAAGGTCAGATGTTTACCTGCACATACAGTGGCTTTGCATCACAGGACAGAAACTCCAAATTAAGAGGTCCTAAGTTTTTATGAGTGGCTGGCTCATTTGCTCATACTCACATCCAGAGACAGTGATTATTCATTACCTTGGAATGTAAGCAGCTGTCCCCAGGACTGGATGGAGAAGGCTTTATCTTTATTAGCCTTGGTATATTTCTGAGGTCTCTCTTTAGAAGAAAATGTTCTCTAACTTCCAAGGCATGTTTGCTGTTCACACATGCCCTTTTCTCAGAAGACCCAGGTGGTGCAGGGATGTGAAAAATACAGGGAAAACTATCTTCAACACATTCATACATATTCATACATACACATGTTATATATATATACATATATAGACATATATATATATATATATATATATAAATATATAGATATACTCATTGTTGTTCTAACCAATAGTGGATACCATAAATTTGCAAATCCACCTACTTACTAAAATTTATTTGCAATCCCCAAATCAATGATTAATACAAGCTGCACTTTTGACTCAGGATGAAGATGATAGGGACCAGTGCAATGTGGTGCAGAAAGCTTTGGCTCTGAGACCAGTTGGATCAGTTTAAATCCCAACTCTGGCACCTGTAAGTGGGGTGACCCTAAGCAAGTCACTTAACACTTCTGAACCTCATTTTCTCTTTGGTAAAATACAGAACATAAAGTTTACCAAAATAAATTGCGTTGGTATTTAAGATTATAATCGATATGATTTATAAAAATATAAATATATATACATACATGTGTATACATGCATATATATACATATATAATTTATATATGCATACAATGCATATTTTATATATACATATATATTTTATGATGCATATATATTTTATATACAAATATTTTGCTTATATATTTTAATTCATGTACATTATATATGTATATTCAATATGTATTGTATGCATATAAATACAATGTATTAATATACATTATATACATTATATATTACATACAATTATATATACATACAATATATATTATATGTATATATAGAGAGAAAGATCATGCTAAGTCTCCTTCTCTGATTCATTTAGTCTGAAAGTCATTTGGAGAGGCTGAATGAGACGGAGCAAGGTAGGAGTCTGTGCAGGTTGGGCAATGGCAGCATTAACCTGATTGGGCCTCAGAACTGGAGTGGAGTGACAAGAACATCTATGAATCCCGGGGTAAGGTGTCAGAACCTGGGCTTTATGGAGATGATGTTAATGTGGAGAGTGAGCTACGGTGATAGCTGTCCAGGTTGAGCTGCCTGGTCCAGGATTTCAAAGCACAAGCAATGTGAAAAGTGCAACCATAAAGAGGTTCCTTGGCTTCTATGGTGAAAAGGACTCTTTACTCACAGGAGAATTGATCATATTAGTAAATATATTGACGATAATGGAACCCAGTTTTTTCATGGTCAAAAGGTTTTAGCATTCCATGTATGACCAAATATTATAGAGGATAACACACTACAATGAACCTTGTGCTATTAGACTGAGTTTGGTTTTGTTACTGTGCACTGTTTTCAACACATGGAGAGAAATATAGAAAAAAAAAAGAGATGTACATATCTGTTTATATTTTGTAGCCCCAGTTCTACCCACATACAAGACCTGAGAACAACAATCTCCAATGGCAGTGAGCATATTTAACACTCACATCTTAGTTTCCAAATATCATTATTAGATTCAAGTTATATAATTTTGGCAAGAAAATCACAAAAGAGGGTCCTGTTCTTATTGCATCTCATAAGGCAGTTCACATGATGGATTTGTCCTACTCCTTGTGATATTAACTTTGATCACTTGAATAAGATGTTACTTGTTAAATCATTTCAAGGGCTTCTTGAAGAAACAGCTGATTCCAGGGCTGGTGAAGGGATATCTTTTTATTTCAGAAAGTTACAGGTTGCTGAAAAAATAATGGGAACATGTCAAAAAGACAAAGAAGGGACCCCTGTTGGCTAAACTGGGACAATGTAAACATCAATGCAGGTAATTAGAGTAAAAGATTATAACTTGTTGAATAAACTAGCAATTCATGTGTTCTTACTGATATAAATAAACTAAATGAAGACATGAATAAATGAGGAGACTAGAGAGGTGTTTTCTATGGGATAATGCCAACTAATCATTTTGAAGTAATGAAGGAATTAGAAAATTACTTTGCCACCATCATGCTTAAATTTAATTCAGGCAAGAAACAGCAATAGCTGCTAATAATAAGATATAATATTTTAATGAGGAATGATAATTACATAGTCTCAAAGTATGGTCCCATAAAATATTAATGACAAAGGTAAAAAGAATAACTCTACAGTGGTGAAATAAAACCTTATTCAAGGGACTGAAGTTAATATCACAGGTAGTGGGACAAATATGCACTCAGTACACTTGATGGGATGCAGTGAGAAGAGTAGAATATTCTTCTGTGATATTCTTGCCAAGAGTATATAACCTGAATATAATTATATAAATATCAGATATACCAAATGGAGGGGTAAATTACAAAATACCTGGCCTATAATCATTAAAAGTGTCAAGGACACTGAAGTCGAATAAAAAATAGGAACATGTTCCAGACTGAAGGAGACTAAACAGGTGAACTTCTAAATGAAATGAGTGATCCTGGATTAGATCCTTTTTCTGTAAACGATATTATTGAGATAATTGTCAAAATCTGAATGGGGCCTGAGAATTACATGGTATTAATATATCATTGTTGATTTTCTGATTTTCCTGATTACCTCATGGTAATATGGGAACATGTCTTTATTTGTAGTTAATACATACTATAGTTTGATTGCTGGGTGTCCATTGAATTAAATAATCTAGAATATTTCAAAATATATTAAGTTTTGCATTTAACTTTATACCATTTTGCATAATGATTTCCAAAATTCTAAATAAATGAACCATTTGCAAATTAATATTTCCCTTATCATTTGTGTTATGTTGACGTTTTATAGTTAAGGTTGAGCCAATTTGCTTTACTACATCATTTTTAATATTTTTAACACAATGATAATATGTATCAATGTACAATTTAGTCAGCTAGAGGAAAATTGCTTTTAAGCAATCCTAAGGAGGGTATAATTTGTCTTGTATGACTGCACTTTCAAAAACAACTATTGTACAGAGTGAAGAGGCTTTTATATATGATTACTTGTGAGTTCCCATTGAGCCAAGGAAGAGTCACAAAAGTAAGCACCTGAAGTTGATAATGCTGATTGAACAACTTTAGTGCATTCCCTGGAATTTCTGATAATCTATTTTATCTGTGGATTTTGCATTTGAGATCATTTAAAAGCAATAAATGTGTTTCTTTTTATATTTGGAATCAATTCTGCTAAGCGCCAGTGTTCTATCTATATCCAACTCCTGCACTCCATTTCCTAAATATCCTCTCTATTCATTAGCAATGCTTTGCAAATGCTGAAGCCAATGAAGTGAACTCATATAATTTGTGTTCAAATGGTAAAAATGACCTCAAAGGTATAGAGTTATTATGTGGTTCTTCCACCTTTGAAGTCATTATTGTTTAATTTTTCACTGCTGCATGAATGCCACAGAAACATTAGTAAGTGGATTCATGAATTACTAATGTGGTGCTTAGAGGTGAAATGTAAAGACCTCATCAAACTCTGAGTATTTGCATATACATTGCAGATAATTAAGTGGCTGATAGGCAATATGCCCCCCCCCACCACCTCTACTGGGATATTCAAAAATGGCAAGATGTCTAATATGTTTCTCAGCATTAACCCTCCTTTAAGAATGTCCAGGTGCACATATTTCAGGGTGCATGGAACTTCATTTCCAGTGCTGTTGTTTTGTTGATTACATTACAGGTAATATAAAATAGTCACATTTCATATAAGACATATAAGCTGTCAGCCAAAATGTATTCTTTGTTTTGCTTTGCTTTAGTAAGTTTAACGGTCATTTTTTATCAATATGAGTTGATAACATTTGCTTAAGAATTACCTAGAGCACACACACCATCCACAATATTTATTTTATAAAATAAGTAGCAATCTGTGAAAATAAAATGTAATAAGCAGGTGGGAACAGTATATTTTTTTTCTAAAGCAGGCATGGGTCTTTTCTTAATTAGATAAGTTTGCTTGCTCTAGGTCATTTGCTTTATCTTTGAAAACAGTAATGTTGAATATTTATTTTAATGTTTCAAAGTTTACAATGTATTTGTAAATGCATTATCTTGTTTGATACAACAAATCTGTAAGCTTAAAAACTGATGACTAGATTTTCAGCTACAAAACATTGTTATTTAGAATCAAATAAGACAAGAAGAATTTATCTTTGTTTCTGATTTACGTGCATTAAACATGTTTTGTACGATTCCAACTCAAACAAAAATTAAATCATCTATGGGATCTAAAATAACAAATAATAATTACTTTCCTATACTTGATCCTACTTTATTCATTGCAAGTCTATAGATAGCAAAAATACTTTCTTTTATGATAAATAAAAAATGGTAATGGAGACTTGTTCTATAGTTTTGTCATTTCATAAAAATGTGTTAGTTTGCTTAAGTCTCTTCAAAAATGTCAGATTTTATTTGACAGATGTTTACGGAGCTGTTATATAAAATTAGCTGAAGAGAATGCAAACATCGTCTGAGACTATATTCTTTTTTCTATTTTATTAGAAGACACTTTTTGAAAACACAGTAACTTAATGATATATGAAAAGCAGGGCTTTAGAATCATACAGGAAACTACATTTTTAAGGATTGTGGAAGCATAGAATTACATGTATTTTTCATACTTTTCTACAGTATGCCATGAAACTCAGAATCTCAATGAAAATTTTAGGAGGGATTGTGGCAAAAATACTGTACTTGAAGGTTAATAACGAGGGTTGGAATAAAGCTTCATGTTGAATAAGACATGACATACAACCTGGACAGAGACATAAATACATTTTATGTTGCCTAGCAAAAGTAGAAGGAAAGGTATTGTCATAGTACTCACCAGGAGAGTGTTTCAACACTTGTATTTATAACCTGCTATCTTCCTGACAATAAAGCTGAATTATTCCTATTGCAACCTAAACCTATACCCTGTCTCAGTGGATTGAAAACAAAATACACAAAAATAAAACCCATCAAATATACATACACCACCTTACCACTACAAGCAATACCAACATCAACCATAAAACACAAGAGTATGCTTCTTCTTCTTTTCTTTTTTTTTTTTTTTTTTACATTGTATTTAAAACAGACACTTTTACTTTGATCTATTCTGCTAGATTTGAATGCTTTAAATTTTGGAGGAATTTACTCAGTTGGGCTGTGAAAATGCTTCCTCTCTCTGACATACTTATTTTCCCACCCTTCCCACAGCTAGTAAAGAAGCATATGGCCAAGCATATGCCATGACGAAGAACCCAGACCACAGTTTGACTCAGGGGCTGGTGACAAATAAAGGAGAGGAGGGGAACAGGTAGAGTCACAGGAAGTTTTAAGTCTTAGACGAATAAGGGTAACTGTGGAGGAAAGGTACATGGGTAAATAACTGGGAGAAAAGAGGTAAGTGGTGGTGCAGGAGGCAATAATGTTTCAAGCAAATTCAAGTTCCTGGCACAGAAAAGCCAATAATACAAATTGTGGAGTTCACAGCAATTGTGGAAGTCTTCTTTTCTTTCCTTTTTTCTTTTCTTTTCTTTTCTTTTTTTTCTTTCTTTTCTTTCCTTTCCTTTCCTTTTCTTTTCTTCTTTTCCTTCCTTTCTTTTCTTTTCTTTCCTTTTCTTTTCTTTCCTTTTCTTTTCTTTTCTTTTCTTTCCTTTCCTTTCCTTTCCTTTCCTTTCCTTTCCTTTCCTTTCCTTTCCTTTCCTTTCCTTTTTTTCTCTTCTCTTCTCTTCTTTCCTTTCTTTCTTTCTTTTCTTTTCTTTTTTCCTTTTTGACAAGATTTGGACATTAAATCTAGCAGCTTAGCCTTGAGTGGAGTTCATCAGCCCTGTCTGTGATATTTTGAGCTGCCCAAAGTTCACATCTCAAAACAAAGACAGAAACATCTTTATATAATCTTTGACCACAGAATCGAATTATAAAGCTTATTATTGATTCACTTTTTTCTCCTGTAAATTTTGTTAATCTTCTCAATACCTTATTTCACACAAAATGTTCAAATTATCTTTAACAATAAGCAGGAGCTAGTATCTCCTTATGTTAATTTGGTAGCTTCTCTGTGATCATAGTACAGTATTATCCAAGCTCTGAAGTCCTAAAATTGAATATAAGAAAAAGTAGAATTAAAGCAAAACAAAAAAGACAATACTAAGACTTTTTGAAATCATGTGAACTCTTCCTGACTACCTTTTGGTTATTATAATTCCCCAATCTTAAAAATTTATTTTAAGATAACCAAGGAATTAATTTAAGCTCTAAGTAAAACTTTTGTGTATTTTGCACATATACAGGAATATTGATTTTTGTTTGTTTTCTGAACTAACAAAAGGGAGAATTCTTTTTTTTTTTATTCTTATGTTAATCCCCATACATTACAACATTAGTTTTAAATGAAGTGTTCCATGATTCATTGTTTGTGCATAACACCCAGTGCTCCATGCAGAACGTGCCCTCCTCAATACCCACCACCAGGCTAACCCGTCCTCCCACCCTCCTCCCCTCTAGAACCCGGCCTGCCCTTCAGAGTCCATCATCTCTCATGGTTCGTCTACCCCTCCGATTTCCCCCGCTTCATTCTTCCCCAAGGGAGAATTCTTTTGAGTGCCTTTTTTTCCTTTGTCACTTTAACACTTTCCACCAGGTCAGAAGATCATGGTGTCCCTTTTCATCTTGTGTTGGTCATGTATTTTTCAAGTTGCCAAAACCAATAAGAAAATAGTGATCATTTCACACTGCCAACAACCTTGAATGACACCCTGTTCTATAGCCATTAAATATCGATTTGGAAAGAAATTGCTACGAGAAGGTATTTTTGACTGCTAGCCTTTGACAACCACTGAGTACTGTCTTTCAAGTATTAAATTCAGGGGTTTTAGGTAGCTTCTCTATTGCCACAAAACCTATGAAGAGGTATAGAAACAGAAAGACATTATATTATTACAAGAATATGAAGGGTTATGAGTAGAAAATATGTTAATAATGATCTGGAGCTTGACACCATGACTAGGTACTTACCCTTTAATATACTTTTCTATATATAGGAAAATACTATACTAGTTTTTTACCTGCCATTCATCTACTCACCTAATTACTTACCTACCTTTATCAGTGTTTTATAGTTTTGATTGGGAAAATTACTCTTTGATACAGTGACTTCATATGATGACATTCTCTTAAATTCATCTGGACCAACACATTTTAATATTTTATTATAGATGTCATCCCCTCTGAATACTGAAAACTCTCCTCTCTCCTCCTATGAAAAGGAGAAATACTGCGTCATGAATTCTTCAGTTTTGAAGGAATGGGTCCAGGAAGAGTAAGGAACTAAGAAAGACATTCCAGGACATGAGGTGAAAATTACATAATAATATAATAATATCATTATATTATAATGATATAATGGAAATTATATAATAATATCATTATTATCCCCCACCCTATCCCTACACAGTTACAACACGTCACCACTTTGGGCTACTCTCATGTCATCATCTGCAATAGAACATTTAGGAGTCATTGAAATTCCACCACCTAAGGAGACACTCTTCAGTATAGCCCAGAAAACTAATTGTGTCTTCCTGCCGTACATACCCTACTATGAGCCAGACAACAGGCTAACATGAACTTCTTCACTAGTTCTTAAAATTGAGTTAAGTTTAATCCTAACAAGTCTGTGATATCACTGGCACAGTTCTGCATCTCTGAATACACTTAAATGAAAAAAAAAAAAATCACAGAAATAATTCCAAGGAACAGAAAGTTAAAAATTGACTTTTTGATTTAGTTCTGAGTTAGACTTGTCTTATGTCCCTATGGCAAGTACCTCCCGTGTCCTCAGTATTTCAGCCAAAATCACAAACTGTAGACTTAACAGCATATCTTACTCAATACCATGAGACTCCACAGAACGTTGCTTCTGAACAAAGAACTCATTTTACAACAAGTGAAATGCATCTATTGACTCATGCTCACAGAACGAGCTAGTTGTAACAAATTTCCCATCGCTCTGAAGCAGCCTGCCTGATAGACCTATAGAATCTTTTTTAAAAGATTTATTGACAGTGGGAGTTAAATTACTCTAAATCATCAAAACAATTAACATCACAATTCCATCACTTACATGAGGGTTATAGTATATTTATGGAAAATACCAATGATCAAACAAGCCAAAATGATTGTGATAGAAAGAACAAAGCTGAAGGATTAAAATGATAACCTGTTGAGATTTAAAGTTGCAACAATTAAGACAGTAGAATATTGGTGGAATGAAAGCCAAAAACAGACTCATGCATATATAATAATTCTGATTTATGGCAAAGGATACTGTGTATTGTAATGAATAATTAGTAGTAGATCAATTGGATGTATTTATTAACAAATAAACTTAGTTATACTTTGTGTAATGCAAATCTAGGTGATTAAGGGTCTAAATATGAAAATTAAAAAAACAGTTTCTAGAGTTCAAGAAAAAATTCAGCTCTGCCATTTAGAAGTTGAAGTTGTCACTTTCATCCCTACAACAAGGAAAAAGGTAAACAAAAAGAAAACCAACTCTTTCTTTGACTCATCAGTGAACTGAGGTTGCAGAGCAATCCACCACCGAAAGATCTGGAGAAGCAGGAGAATCCAGCTGATCACATCTGAGGTCGGCTTACCTAGAGCCAAAGCTACTGGAGACACAAACTGGTAGAAACTCTCAAATGGTAATTTTGAAAAATTGCTGCAGGCTGAGTAAAGACAACAATAAGAGTGGGAAACTCCTCAGATCTGCAGACTTAGGGGGACCCAAAACTTTGTTTTTTATTTTGGGTTTTATTCTCAGGACCTTCACCAGGTCCTCATGCTGAGAAGTGAGAAAGATCCTCTTGTGGTTCTGGCGGGTGGAGGGGAAGTGTGATCATCCTGAAATGCACGCAGAGCACTCTCCATAAAAATGCCTACTGTACATCGGAAGATAATTGTACTGGAGGTTTACTCCACCTTGAGGAAGGGCATTTCTCCCACTACAGCCTCCTCTAAATTTCCTGTCTCTCCTAACCGAATTAACTAAATCATTTTACACTAAAGTTCCATTTAATTTGTGATCTATTGACTAATACTTCATGTCTGGACTTTGACGAGAGTTTTAAGGCATACTAAAAGTCCAGAAAAAGCAGCCTAAAGGGACAAAGTAAGCATCCAAATGAGACTCAGATATGACACAGGTGCTAGAATTTTCAGACAGGGAATATAACATAATATGTTAAAGGATCTGGTGAAAAAGTAAGTAACTTGAAAGAATGGATGGACAATATGAGCATAGAGATAGAAACTCTAAGAAATGATCAAATGGAATTGGTAAAAAAAAAAAAAATCACTGTCACAGAAATGAAGAATACCTTTGATGGACTCAATAGACTGGACACAGCTGAGGAAAAAATCGGTGAGCCTGAAGATTGGTCAATACAGACTTCCCGAGCTGAAATTTAAAGAGAAAAAAAAAAGACATAATACTGATATTCTGAGAACTGAGGGATAATTTCAAAAGTGCAAAATAAGCATAATTGGAATACCAGGAAGATAAGGAGTGGAACAGAAGAAATATTTGAAATAATAACCTAGAAATTCCCAAAATTAATACCAGCCACCAAACCACAGATATGGGTAACTCAGAGAATATTAAGAAGGATCCATATCAGGAAATAGGCACTGAGTCATACCATATCCAAATTTTAGAAAACTAAAGAGAAAGAAAAAAAAAAAAAACTGAAAAAAAGCTGGGGTCAGGTGAAGGTATCTTACTAATATAAGAAGTTCCTTACTTGTATATTACTTAAGGAACTTACTATGTATGTTCCTTACTTATAGAGGAACAACATTAGAATTTACAGCAGACTTGGATGGACTTAGAGGGTAAAATGTTAAGTGAAGGAAGTCAGAGAAAGACAAATACCATATGATTTCCCTCATATATGGAATTTAAGAGACACAACAAAAGAACAAACAGAAAAAAGAGACAAACACACTCTTTTTTTTTTTTTTTAAGATTTTATTTATTTATTCATGAGAGAGAGAGAGGCAGAGGCAGAGGGAGAAGCACGCTCCCCGCAGAGCAGGGAGCCCGATGCGGGACTCGATCCCAGGACCCTGGGATCATGACCTGAGCTGAAGGCAGACGCTTAACCGACTGAGCCACCCGGGCGTCCCGAGACAAACACACTCTTAAATACAGAGAACAAACTGGTGGTTACTACAGGAGAGGTGGATGGGGGATGGGTGAAATAGATATAGGGGGTAAAGGGGTACAAACTTCCAGTTACAAAATAAATAAATAAATACAACTATAGAAAAGAAGATTATATATAGGAAGATTATATATAGTAATTTATATATAACTATATAGAAAGAAAGAAAAAAGAAATCATAATCATTACTGTTATCATTACTAAAATTCTATATCCAGAGGAATTATTCTTCCAAAGTGAAGGGGAAAGAAAGACTTTTGCAGACAAAAACTGAGTGAATTCACTGTCAGCAAACCTGCCCCAAAGAAATATTTTTAAAAGTTCTTCAGGAAGGAGAAAAAAGTGATATGAGCCAGGAACTCAAATTTACAGAAAGAAAAGAACAACTTATCTAAAAGATAACTTTAAAAAATGATCATAATTGGGGTGCCTGGGTGGCTCAGTCTTTAAGCGTCTGCCTTCGGCTCAGGTCATGATCCCAGGGTCCTGGGATCGAGCCCCCAATCGGGCTCCCTGCTCAGTGGGAAGCCTGCTTCCCCCTCTCCCACTCCCTCTGCTTGTGTTCCCTCTCTCACTGTGTATCTCTCTGTCAAATAAATAAAGTCTTTAAAAAATGATCATAATTATAATTATAGGAACCATGTGTGGGGTGATTAGAGCAATGTGGATTAAGTGAAATAAATGAAGCAATAGCATTAAGGGGCAGGAGAGAGGAATCAAACATCTTTGGTTATAAGGTATCTGAACTACATTAGAAGTGCTATAGGGTTATTCAAAAATAGACTAGGATTAGTTATACACATGTATTGTAAACTCTATGGAAACCACTAAAACAATTGAATAAATAACAGGTAAAAGGGAAGGAGGGAAGAAACAAAGAAAAATATACAATAGAAAACATAGTATATATTAATCTAATTATTTCTATCATCATTTTAAATGTAAATGGTCTAAATACATCAATTATAAGACATGGACACACCATATAAAAATAAGAACAAACTATTTGCTTTCTATAAGAAATGCTTTATTTTTATTTATTTTCAAAAGTTTATTAGTAAAGTATCATTGACATACAATGTTATCTTAGTTTCAGATGCACAACATAGTGATTTGACAATTCTATACATTACACAATGCTCACTATAATAACTGTAGTTACCAACTGTTGCCATACAACATTATTACAATATTATTGACTATATTCCCTGTGCCATATTTTTTTTTAAAGATTTTATTTATTCATTCATGAGAGACAGAGAGAGAGAGAGAGAGAGAGGCAGAGGGAGAAGCAGGCTCCCAAGGAGCAGGGAGCCCGATGCGGGACTTGATCCCAGGACGCCGGGATCATGACCTGAGCCGAAGGCAGACGCTCAACCATCTGAGCCACCCAGGTGCCCCCCTGTGCCATATTTTTTATCTTGACTTATTTATTTTAAAATTGTATGTGGTGTAAGGAGATGGTCCAGTGGGGGTGGGAGGGAGGGGGTGGATGGGTGATAGACACGGGGGAGGGTATGTGCTATGGTGAGCACTGTGAATTGTGCGAGACTGTTGAATCACAGACCTGAACCTCTGAAACAAATAATGCAATATATGTTAAAAAAAAAGAAAAAAAGAAGAAGAAGAAGAAGATAGCAGGAGGGGAAGAATGAAGCGGGGGAAATCGGAGGGGTAGATGAACCATGAGAGACGATGGACTCTGAAAAACAAACTGAGGGTTCTAGAGGGGAGGGGGCTGGGGGGATGGGTTAGCCTGGTGGTGGGTATTGAGGAGGGCACATTCTGCATGGAGCACTGGGTGTTATGCACAAACAATGAATCATGGAACACTACATCAAAAACTAATGATGTAATGTATGTTGATTAACATAACAATAAAAAAATTAAAAATTTAAAAAATAAAACTGTAGATAAGAAAGTCACTTAAATATAAAAATTCAGTGAGTTTACATACAATAAAGGGAAGGAGAAAGATATACTCCTAAGCACTAATAAAAAGAAAACTGGAGTACTTATTTTAGTTTCAAACAAAGTAGACTGAAGAACAAAGAAAATTATCAGGGAAAGAGAGGAGCATTAAATAACGATAAAGCGGTCAATTATGAAGACAAAAGACAAAATGAGTTTAGATGTGTATGCAGCTAACAAAGGTGCATAAAAACTGGTGAGGTAAAACAGAAAACAGCATGCAGAAATAAAAAAAAATCCACTTTGCAATTGGAAACTTCAACACTTTTTTTTTTTTAGTTATGAATGGATCAAGCAGACAGAATATTAGTAAGGATAGGGCGCCTGGGTGGCTCAGTTGGTTGGGCGACTGCCTTCGGCTCAGGTCATGATCCTGGAGTCCTGGAATCAAGTCCCGCAGCGGGCTCCCTGCTCGGCAGGGAGTCTGCTTCTCCCTCTGACCCTCCTCCCTCTCATGCTCTCTCTCATTCTCTCTCTCTCTCAAATAAACAAATAAGATCTTTAAAAAAAAAATTAGTAAGGATAAAATTTACCTAAATAGGCCTATTTATCAACTTAATTTAATTGACATTTGTAGAATACTTTATTCAACAAAGACAGAAAATACATTCTCTCAAGGGACCATGGAACATTCTTTGCCTTAAAACACAAGTTAGTGCACATTCTTCACCTTAAGACATAAATTTAAAATAATAGAAATCATACAAAGTATATTCTCAGACCATATTGAAATTAAAGTAGAAATCAATAAAAAAGTTAACTGTATCATCCCAAATATTAGTTCATTAAACAATCCACTTCGAATGAAGAAGTCTCAGTAGAATATTTTTTTAAAAGCCAATATTTGAGGGGCGCCTGGGTGGCTCAGTCGTTAAGCGTCTGCCTTCAGCTCGGGTCATGATCCCAGAGTCCTGGGATCGAGCCCAGCATCGGGCTCGCTGCTCCGCGGGAAGCCTGCTTCTCCCTCTCCCACTCCTCCTACTTGTGTTCCCTTTCTCAAGCTGTGTCTCTCTCTGTCAAATAAATAAATAAAATCTTAAAAAATAATAATAAAAAAATAAATAAAAGCCAATATTTGAAGTAAATGGAAATAAAAACACAACTTACCAGATTTGTGGGATATGGTGAAAGTAGGACTTAGAGGGAAATTAATAGCATTAAATGCATGTATCAGAAAGGGAAAACTTTCTAAAGTAAGCTTAAAGCAAACATAAAAAAAAATAGAAAAGTTAGAACAGAAATCAATGAAAGTGATAGCAGGAATATAATTGAAAAAATTTTGGGGTGCCTGGGTGGCTCGGATGGTTAAGTGTCTGCCTTCGGCTCAGGTCATGATCCCAGGGTCCTGGGATCGAGCCCCACGTCGGGCTCCTGGCTCAGCAGGGAGTCTGCTTCTCCCTCTCCCTCTGTCTTCCCCCCTGCTCATGCTCTCTCTCTTTGTGTCTCAAATGAATAAATAAAATCTTTAAAAAAAAAAAAAAGAAAAAATTTTAAAGCCCCAAAACTGATCTTTGAAAAAGATATCTACAATAAATGAATGGTAAACATCTACTCATTCTAACAAGGAAAAAACAGAGAGAAGTCACAAATTACTGAGGTTTTAAGCACAGAAGAAAAATATTTTCCTGTTTTAAAAATTTCACTCTACTGCAGAGAGCGGATTGGCAAAGGCAGTGGAGGTGGGGAGAGGAAAAAAAGCCATTACAATTCTTCATATGAGAAATAAAAATGTTTTACACCAGGATTGTAGAAGTGATAGAAGGATTGGACAGATTTAGTACATACTTTGGGTCTTCTACAATAGATAACCACTTGAAGACTACTTAGACATGGATGGTGAAAGAAAAAATAATGTCAAAGGTGACTCCTAGGTTTTGGGAGAGCAACTGCGTAGTTGGAGATGCCATTAACTAGAGCATGGCAAAAATAGAAACTAGGGGCAAAATTAGAAACTATATTTTTGATATATTTTGCTTGATATTCTCTTTTGACAGCCAAATGGAATGAGCAATTGGTTGGGTGGTTGTAAGTTTACTGGTGAAGTGAGGCTGTAGGTATAAATTTAGTATAGAAATGACATTTAATCCATGGTACAGGGTGTACTGGGAGAGATACAAAGAGAAAGAAATTAAGGAACAACAACAATAAAGAGGTTTCCAAGACCAAGCCTTTAGTATTCCAAAATATGAAGCATGAACAAAGGAACAGAAGTCAGCAAAGAGCTATACACCTGACATACTAACATCCAGCAAAATGAATTCCTTAGGGCACTCAGAATATACTCTGAAGTGTCCTAATTTTATAAATTTACTCTTAAAACTCTTCCCACATAAAATGACCTTTCCCAAGTTAAAATAGATAGATAGATGATAGATAGAAAGATAGATAGATAGATAGATAGATAGATAGATAGATAGATAGATAGATGATAGATAGATAGATAGATAGATAGATAGATCGATCAATCATTCAATACTCATATTGGTCAACTACTATATAACAAATTTATTTTTTTCTGAATTTTCCCTCTCCTCATTAAAGAATATTTGATGATACATTTTTTTCCTGTATTACAGTTTTAAAGATTTATCAATTTATTTTCATTTGTTACTGGAAACCCACTAAACATTTTGTTTTATTTTTCTTCTAGTACCAGGTACATGGTACAATCACTGTTACATACACAATTTATACTTTATAAATATCAATAGTAGAATTGGTGGTTATCTCCTTATTTCTCTCAAATAAGAAGCACACCTAACCTAAGAATTAAATAGATCTAAAATATTTTAAAACGTATTTCCATAAAATGGCTATTTTTCTCTGAAACAAAGCTTATGTGCTTGGTTTTGAACATAGTTTGTGCAAGTTAAATTAGACATGCCTTGAAATCATTTGTTTGTTGCCCAACTTTGTCTTAGTGAATAAGCCATCAGTGTTCTCAGAAGAAAAAAGCACTCTTTGATCAACACATTAATTTAACATTCTTCTTTAAAATTATTTTAATTTTTGTTATTATGACATGTATCGGTAGTTGTTCTTCTTTTTCTCCTCCTCCTCCTCCTTCTTCTTCCTCTCCTTCTTCCTCTTCCTTTTCTTCCTCTTTTCTCAGAAGGGTTTGTGTTATCTCATATTAAAGGAGACACATTGCTGGTAAAGAGGAATGGGGGAAAATCAAGGATATTGATTTAATTGCAAAATATATTAAGCCTGGTTTTGCTGTCAAGAATATCTGTTCTTCATTCTGATCATCAATTATCTTTCCAGAAGTTAAATTTTTTTGTTTGTTTGTTTTTGTTTGTTTTTGTTTTTAAATCAGAGGATGAAGTCTCTACTGAAGCTAATCTATGACCTGGGAAATGTCATTGACCCAAAACTTGAGCAATACACTCTTTCCTAACCCACAGGTTATGGCTCTTTAGCCTAAATAACTTCTCAACTGACTTCTTTTTTGGATTGTTTAAGGAATTTAGATTTCTCACTTAATCTGTGTATATATACATTACCGAGAAAACAAGATGAACTGAGATTGGTGTCATTTTGCCATGTAGTTTTTAACTGTGCTATTAAGCTTAATCCAAATTCTTTAACCTCTTTAATTACGAAAAGAATTAAGTCACCCAGGAAATTGCTGTATAACCATTAAATGAACTCAGTAAGGCACAGAAGCAAAGATTTCTTTGGAAAAGAACAAAAAAATAAAAAGAGAATAAAGTCCTTTAGAATAAGCAAGATAAAAAAACAAATATGAAGAAAAAAATCAGCTAAAATAATTTCTACCTGAAAAAAGCCAAACGATTTACAAAATATTACTATTTCTCAGGCTTCATGTCTTTTTCGGGGGGAGGGGTATAAATTTATTCTCAAGGAGAGAAATAATTCTGTGATCATGTGTGTTTAAATGCATCCCCAGAGACACCTGGGTGGCTCAGTTGGTTAAGCGTCAGACTCCATCTCAGCTCAGGTCTTAATCCTAGTGTCAGTTCAAGCCCCATGTTGGGACTCCATACTGGGAACAGAGGAGCCTACTTAAAAAAATAAATACATAAAAATAAAATAAATGTGGGGGCGCCTGGGTGGCTCAGTCGTTAAGCGTCTGACTTCGGCTCAGGTCATGATCTCAGGGTCCTGGGATCGAGCCCCGTATCGGGCTCCCCGCTCAGCGGGAAGCCTGCTTCTCCCTCTCCCATTCCCCCTGCTTGTGTTCCCTCTCTTGCTGTGTCTCTTTCTGTCAAATAAATAAAATCTTTAAAAAAATAAAAATAAATAAATAAATGCATCCCCATTCAAATTCATCACTAATATTCTCAATTAAAATACAAAAGGTCAGAGTGCCTGGGTGACTCAGTCAGTTAAGCGTCTGCCTTCCACTCAGGTCATGATCTCAGGGTCCTGGGATTGAGCCCCGTGTGGGGCTCCTTGCTTAGTATGGAGTCTGCTTCTCCCTCTGCCCCTCCCCTCACTCTCTCTCAAGTAAATAAATAAAAAACCTTTAAAAAAAAAAAAAACCCTCTAAAAATAAAATAAAATACAAAAGGTCAAACCCCATTTTTTCTGGGTTATCATTTTAAGAAAAAAATAGCTATTGTCCAAAAATATGGGCTGTATGCAAATAAGAGTGCTTTCAGAATTAAATATCCTAGGCACATGTCTACATGCTCTTGAGGTATTAACTTACTTAAACAAGAGTTTATATCTTATTAGCTTCATTTTATGGATGAATAAATTCACACCAATAGAGAGTAAATAACTTGCCTGAGCTAATCTAGAAAGTAAACCTAGATTCAAACCCAACAAATTTATCCACAACATTCAAACAGTTAACTGCTGGAAAATACTATATACATATATAGGAAATCAGTTATTATACATGTGGAAAGATTGGTTGTATCTAAACTTCAGGTATAAGGAAATGCCTAAAAAGGGAACTTTACCTCAAGAAATAGAGGATCATTGCACTTTTAAATCTGAAGCATCCTGTGCTACTATATACAATAGTAGTTAAGGAAGTCCAATTTGGCAAGATTGTAGTGGAAAGAAATATATAGACAAAGACAATTTTAAGAGGTGTTGCATAGCTAAGATATTACTTGGGGATATCTAATCATTGAGACTGCAAGAAGAAAAGTTTTTTTTTTGCGTATTTAATTCTTATATAGATCATTCCCTAATATTGTAGACCTGGCGTGGGGGACAGGTATCCCCTCTTGCTTTCCACTCATTTCTCCTTAAACCTAAAACTGCTCTACAAAATAAGATCTACTAATAAGTAAAGATTACAAAAGCTTACATTCTCTTATTTCGAATAGTACTTTGACAAATGATACTTCAGTTACTGCTGTGCACTCTCCTTAATTTGGAGCTCATATCATTATTGGTTTATTGTAATTATATATTATTTAAATTCATCCTATTTTAAAATATATTGTTAAATCTTATTAGCAATTCACTTTATTACTTTTTAAATTATTAAAACAAATATAACAAAGATGTGATTTTATTTCTCCTTGAGTATTCAATGCTCTCATTTTATATTCACATTTAAGTAAGATTAAGCTTTTAAAGCATCCTCAGAAATATATATATATTTATTATATATAATATATACATGCATTAAATATTTATATCATAGATATGAATTTTATATATGATATAAATAACAAATATATATAATGTTTTATATATAAATATATAAATAAATGCTATATGCATATTTAACAAAGTTAAATAAATTCCCTAGTTAAGATTGTAGGGGAAATAAGAAAGAGGAGTCACATTATGAACAACATAGGAGCTTAAAACAATTTCTTGTTCAAAGTTTTATATTTCCAGCAATATGTCTTCCCCTTTCTCTCCTCCAACTTTCAGAAAAGATACAAAATACTTTTTATTAACCAGAACTTTTTTTTATTAACCAGAACATTTAAGCTCAATTCATCCTTTATTTAAACCGAAATCCCTACAGTTGGTTAAGCATGCCATCAGAATACCAATTATTTTATTTACAAATTTAATCATCATCCCCTCTACCTTCCAACTAGCTCAAAAATTATGTAGGGAAGAGGTTAGGATCTGAAAGGAATTCTGAAGTAAAGAGAGTGATATGTCTACTTTTCTATATGCTACATAAATTCAACAAATATTTGTTGAATATTTACCATATGACACAAACAGTTCTAGATATTGAGTATAAAATGGTAAAAGCTATAAAGCATTAAGCTCTGAAAGAATAAAAGACAAGTAACCAAAGTGGAAATATATCTCTGCTATAAAATTAGATTCATATTAATAATTCACAAACCAGTATTTTCAGAGCAGTTCAAAGAAAAATGAACCATGGTAAATTATATTTTATGTTAGCTTGTACAAGAAAATATTTAGCTCCTTACTCTTTATAGAAGATGAAAAGTTATCTTTGCAAAAAAAATAATGAATTAGGTAAAAGAAACATATTTCATGAGATATATAATTGAAGTTTTTCCCTTTGGTAAATAGTTATGATGGAAGGGCACTAAGCTGTTCTTACAAGAGCAGAAACAAAGAAATCCTAAAAAAGGGTAAGTGGGAAGAGTGTGGTAAGGTTTCTATTGTGTTATAAAGGAAACAAATTCTAATTATCAGAGAAGTATTTTGATGAAGGTTTCTTCTTTTCTTTTCTGAAAACAATTCAACAATGTAGGAAGTTGTCACAGTAAAAGGTTAAGAAAAATCTGTGTGAAACAGAGAACTTGAAGTTTAGATACCACTTTCAATTTCATAAAGACTTTTTTTTCTTAAGGAACTCAATTAAAGTAATTTGTTGGTTACTGGATAGATGGATCCTGTACAAGATACCTTATTAATCCTTCTAGATTTTCTCCGCTAATAGTGATTCAAATGGTTATTTAAATAATTTATGTCAACCAGTATATTTCTTTTATTTCCCTTTCTAGTCCAGTCTTATTTTAGTCTATTAATATTTAAATCTAGAAGGAGATTCTCTTGATATCAATGACTAATTTAAATTCTATAAATTACAAATATTTTATTTAACAAAGGTAAAAATACAGAATTAGTTACAGAAAACTACAAATGTGAGAACTATTCTGAGATGAATGGATTTTTTATGCATCTAAATGCCATCTGTCAGGAAATATAGTTCCGTATTAATACTTCATGTTGATCATTTCAACTTATACAATAAAATTACCAGAAGGGAGAACAGATATCCTGTGAAAATGAACAAGGCAAAAATAGTTCCTACCAGATGCTCAGAATTTTTTTGTTAAAAAGTACCTTAAAGTTATGCATTTCATTTATTAAATAAAAATACAAATTAAATAATTTGTTTTGGATTTTTTTTGGAATTATAATAAATAAACAAGAAGATCTTCCTTATATTGGTGATACTATGAATTAAATTAATTCATTAAACAACTTTCTTTTATGTTTCCAAAAATATTAAATTTAAGAATACACTCCAAGGCAATTGAGTGTATTTGCTCATTTTATGTAGCATTTCACTTTGAAAGATTGGAGATTTTCTTTCTTTTTAATCAACTTTTAAGTTCTGGAATAGTTTTAGATTTACAGAATAAATTCCAAGTATAATACAGTGTCTCATACAACACACATACAGTTTTCCCTATTGTTAACATTACATTTGTGTGGAACTTGTCTCAATTCATGAGCAAATACTGATGCATTATTATTGACTAAATCTATACTTTATTCAGACTTTCATATTTTTTGCCTAATATCCTTGTTTCTGTTCCAGGATCCCATCTACAATACGACATTACATTTAGTCAGTATTTCTCTTTAGGTTCCCTTTGGCTGTGATGAAAATCTTTCTAGTTATAGTAACTGATTTGAAGAAGTTTCTAATGAAGAAACTTAAAAAGTAATTGATTTGTATACACTTAAACTGGGAATTTTAGAAAAGATTAATGGGTAAGTAATATGAAATGATTACCTGAATAATATGAAAAATCCTCCTCATTATTCAATATTTCTGTCACCTAGAACTTACAAACTAAGCAATTTTGTTTGTGTTTAATTTATATATAGCATAAACATAAATAATAGTGCCAGATATCATTATCTACTAGAAATCTGTATTCACATCTTTCTGGTAGAGCCAAATTAAATGTTTACCATCTCTTAAAGGAAAACTCTGAAAGGGTCCTGAGTGCAGGAGCATCTATCCCCATGAAGTTGGGATATACACTCTCCCAGCACATGCATGTGGTTACCAACCCATAAGCCCTCCACACCCAGTAGTTTGAGATTTTTATAGAGGCTTCTTCATGGAGACATGACTGGTTATTAGCTCAATTTCCAGCCCCACTCACTTCTCCACAGGATGAAGGGTGGGGCTGAAAATTTGAAGCTTTTCTTCATGGCGTGGTCTTTCTGGTGACTGTCCCCCCTAAAGCTATCCAGGTATCTACCAAGAGTTGCCTCATTAGAACAAATGACACTACTATCACCAGGAAATGCCAAGGGACTTAGGAATTCTGTGTTAGGAACTAGGGTCAAGGACCAAAACTTAGAACAAAAAATACTCCTGACAAACCCTATCACTCAGGAAGGTACAAGTGTTTAAGAAGCTCTGTGACTGGAACCAGGGTCAAAGACTAATATTAAACAAAATATGTTCCTAGAACCCCATCACTCAGAAAATAACAAGGGTTTTAGGAGCTCTGTGTCAGGATTCAGGGGCAGAAACCAAATATTTATTTCTTACTATGTCAGAGTCCAACCCCTGGTCTCTGCCCATGGGCTCCTTACACCAAAACAATCATAACAGTCAAAAGATACTGGCACATTACTAGAATCTCAGCCATTAATAATTAGTCCAGTTCAATATCATATTGTACAAAAATGTCTCTTAGGGCAAGGCCACTGAAGCTTCCATTTAATCTCGTCAGGTTCTAAAAGCAGAAATCGTTTCAGCAATATATGGCTTTACCCTTTGAGGTATCTGATATAATTAATCTCAGAGATAATATTATCTTTCGCTCTGAGCCTCTTCGGAGATGTTAATGTAATATTGGATTTCCCTCACTGCATAACCCATTTATTCATTCCTTTATCCACAGCTATCATTTCTCCTCTCCATTCATGCCCAAACATTCTCATCTTTTTAAAGGACATTTCATTTAGCCACTGTGCTGGTCTCGAGTAATACTAATCTACTAATTACCTCTCCCTCAGTCCACTCCCATTCATACAAAGTAAAATTACAGAGGTGCAGAACTAATGGGTTGATCTTTACTACCAGGCAATAATGTTGAATTCACTGTTAGCTCTAATTTTGTTCCCCAATCAGATGTTCCCCAATCAGATACAGCGGCCACCCCTATAATGTACTCAGGCAAAAGAGATACAACCACTTCATATAAAGCTCGTTCAAACATAAAAATTATCCTACAAACTTTCACCTTAATCCCATTAACACTTATGCACCTAACCGTAGCCTCCACTAGGACTCCATCAAAAATACTAGGTAGGGGAAGTGTTCCCTAGTATGACAAATATTCATCCCTGCAGAACATTTAGGTAAAGAAGAAGCAACTTCTTTACATAAAGCCTGTTTAAATATTCTAATTTTCACCATAATCTTATCAATCCTTGCCTTTTTTTTATATTCTTCTAATTGTACCCTGCATTAGGGCTTTACAAAAGGGTTTTGGTACCACAACATATGGGGCTCCCATATCACTTTTTAATGAAGACCACCTTTCCTTCAGTTTCCAATCATTTTTTTCACATTTCCATTTGAGATCTCACTGACAGCACCTTTAACATGCATATTTCTTGCAACATTCTGTTCATTACAATCTCTGTATTCTCTGAGATGTGAGAATTCTCTACGGCTCTCTTTTTTTCTTTCTGAGGTCCCACCAGAATCTCCTTTAACATCTAAATTTCTATCAACAGTCTCTTGAAAGCAATCTGGGCTTTTTCTATCATGTACCTCAAAACTCTTCCAGTCTCTATCCTTACCCAATTCCAAAGCCATTTCCCTCAGCAGCACTACACTTCCCAGTACCAAAATCTCTGATAGAGCTGCCATAACAATGTACCACAAACTAGGTGACTCAACAAACAGAAATGTATTCTGGAGGTCGGAAGTCCAAAATCAGGGTGACCTCAGATTGGTTCCTTCTGAGGGCAGTGAGGAAAAGATCTCTTCCAAGTCTCTCTCCTTAGTTTATGGATAATGATCATCTTTCTGTATTGCTTCATTTTGTGTTCCTTCTATGCATGTCTATATTTCTGTCTAAATTTACCATTTTTATAAGGATAAAAGTCATTTTGGATTAGGGCCTACTGTAATGAACTCATTTCAACTTGATTGCCTCTGTAAAGACCCACTTTCCAAATAAGGTCACATTTGGGCATTAGGACTCCAACATACCTTTTTGGGGGACACATAATTCAACCTATAAAAATAGCTCACTGAAAAAAATAGTTTGCCATATTTAGCAACAATTTTGTGCAAACAATAATAATTTACTTTTTCCCATAAATCCTAATTAAAATGGATGATTATTGTACATTCATCATTAATATACTTCCTAAAATACCAGATATTTTTATTCAAATATTTCACAATCATGACTTCTAATTCACATGTAGTAACTATGAAATTTTTAAAATGCTGAGACATTTTCTGCCCAACTAGACCCCTCAATATCCCCGTCGGCTCAGCCACTTTGGACCTACCACATGGTTATAGTGGCTGCAACCACTGATAGGACTTTAGGAGATGTTTTCTAATATTATTCCTCTGGTTTTATTTAGCAGTTTACCCACATCCATATGGGAGCAGAAAGATCCAGTTAACTGTGAGATTATATATGAGCAAGATGTGACTGGCTCTCTGAGGCTAATAAACAATCAGGTTCATATTTTAAATGATTAAAAAATGTTACTTTTCATAGGGAATTTTCTAGGTGCTTTGACCATCACATATGACCATTCTTTGTCCAAGAGTCCCATGTTTACAGATCTTTAAGGAAAGTCTTCAGGCCAATCCTATGGTAGTTTGGGAGGCTATTTGTGCAATAGTTATAATTAGCATTCCTTTAGCCTTTTGTGTCTCATTTATAGTCAGACTGCAGTAGCACCTAAACTTCTAGGGAAGGTATATTGATAAATGTGATGGCAAGAACAATGAGAAGATGAATTGTTATCAAACTTTGAAATGTACTCTGAAAGAAACATTGACCCTTCCTAAATCCAATCAAGAAGATGATCCCATCTACCACCAGACAATGAAGATGCAGAAAATAGAGTATTAATCAAATCTCCAGCTTTGCTTTCTCTGCAGTATCTTTAACTTTTGTAGTGAAGTTAAAGGCTTCTGTTAAATCTACAGGAACAAAAGTGTAACAGCCTCCTCATAACACTGTAAATACTTCCTTGAGATGCTAGCGGATGCACTATTTTGAACAACTGCTTTCCTCATTTCAAGTACCTCCCATGTTAGGTTTTTTTTTTTTTTTTTTCCAAGGTTTGTAAAATTCTAAGTTTTCTTTAAGCTAAAGTTTGAGGCAGTTTTTGAACCATAAAACCTACTTTTCTTGCCTCCAGTATGGCATGGTCTGAGGCAGCCTGATGACAAAAGTATGCTGCTGAAATTCCTCCTTTATTTTACTAATGTATTGTTATTTGAGATGATAATGATGGAACTGGTGATCCATAACTTGTAAGTTTACTGTAGTATAGTGTTAGTTACTAGCAGCACCTAACATGGCCCATCTTTGGTAGTTTGTTGTTTTGTTTCCTTCCTGGTAATGTTTCCATTAAATGAAATGCCCAGACTAAGACATCCACAGGTGCTTTTTTTTTTAAATCTCAAATTTAGCCTATTGATTATAAAGCTGAATACTGTAAATCCTCTATTCTCTATCATATCTGACCATATCTTTTTTGGAAGAGTTTAGATTCAAGGATTACAAACCTGGCTCCTAATCTCATGAGTCTCCCGGTAACAAACTCATAAGGACATTTAAAGGATTAACAACCATCAGGGTTTAGAGTAATACTTTAGTCCTTGGATTCAAATATACATTTATGTCTGAGATAATAAGCCTACAATCACTGAAACATATTTAAATCTCTGGATGGACAAAACTGAATAACATCCAAATGCAAAATCTCACACTTTGAGGTTCAGTTTCCTGTCTCCAAATAAGGTGTTTACAGATTTTCTTCAGAATTATATTTTCCCCTCTGGAAAATCTACTAGGAACATCCTCCGATATTCATGTGATATGTCCCCACCATTGTTGATTTAGGTTATTTTTCAAGTAATGTTTGCTATAATGGCATGTAATATTTTTGCAAAATTCTAATTCAGGTGACTTGGTCTGTTTAGAGATGATCATATTTTAGTGGTTCTGGTGTCTTAGAAATGATCATGATTTTCAGAACATTCTGAATGTTACCAGTAAACTTACTCCATCTCTTAAGATTGTTATCAGATATCAGTTAAAGTTTGGGCAGGATCAATGGGTAAATGAGTTTGGATTCCTTTATGGAGCAGGGAAGGGTTTTAATTACTGTACCCTATTTAGCATAGTAGCCAGACAGAAGCATTTCCTCTGGCTTCAAGTGTTTGTTGCTTGGTATATAAATTTATCTTAATCACAACCATTCCATTAGTAAGGGTTATATCATGAAGCAATTCCTAAATCCAAATGCCATTTTTGAGGGGCTTGGGGTTTCCATTAGCAGTTAAGAACCTTTTCTTCTATGACTCAAAAACCACGCACCACTCCAAAAGCAAGTCTATTTTCACTATAGATCTTGATCCTTTTGAGATTTGACATGTTCCAGTAAGAGCTCTTAGCAGGGCCATTTATGTTGAGTCAACATCTGGGAGACCATTGGATTTTCTAATCCATCAGAAATCAGTAATAATATATTTAGCTTCCTCTGTTTGAGATAAGAATCATTTACAGAGAGAATCAAAATGAATTATCAAAAGTTTATAAAGTAGCAGTTTGAATCAAGCAAGCTCATGAATAGCCAACTGACATGAATAGCCAACTGACTGACACCAGGTATTATTTCATCAGGAATGTCCATTAATATGGCAAGATTTAAAATGTTGCATGAGTTCAGAATTATATTAAGAAGGGAGTAGTTTTTTATATTATATGAGGTTAGCAAATTGACAGAAAAATGTTGTATGTTATCAGTTAGGAGTAAAGTTTGGAGACGATAAGGCAATAATAAATTTAAATCATTTCCCAGAATAAAATTAGCAGACTAAAATTCTACTATGTGGAAATGGCAACTGCCCATAGAGAATAGATTAGTCATAACTCTAGCATTCAAAATTACACTGCAATATGTTATAGTTTATGATGTCATTTGTATTGCAGTGTACAATACTAAAGCATGTTCAAATATCTCATGTACAAAGGTCAAGATTTATGATAATAAGGAAGCCAGAGTTATGGATAACAGAGGAAAACTTAAGGAACAGACAAAGATCACATTCTGAGTGAAACTCTGGAGGTCTAGTGCTTCAACTTCGGAAAAGCTGGTTTAGAGAAATCAGTACTGATAACTATATTGTAGGAGAGGAAAAAAACCTTTCCTTCTAAGCTCCTAGTGGTTTTTGATTTTTGTTTCTGTTTTGTTCTGTTTTGCTTTGCTTTGGTGGGGCCCTATAAATTACATTGACAAGAGACAGATTAACAGGAGAAAAACTAACTGAAGCTTATTAACATATACGTCACATATACCCATGGGAGTGCTCAAGGATGAGTAACTCAAAGGGGTGACTTAAACTTGGGCTTATATAGCATCACAGCAAAAGAATAATAAAGTTTTAAAGAAGTGAAAAGACAAAGGAAAACAATTTATGGTTTCAATCATGGCAACTTGTGGGAAGCTAAATATATGGGGGAAACTAATGGACTGGCCTTTGTTTAGTTAGTAAGAGTTCTTATGTACATTCTTGTGCTATCTCTGGGATGATAAGGTTCTAGAGTTGTCTGTAGTTGTTTGTTCTTCCTGGTAGAAAGGGGAGAAATGGTTTCTTTACAAATTATGTACTGCTTTTACACAAATAGGGAGAAGGCAAGGCAAAGAGCTTTTTTTTTTTTTTTTTTTTTTTTTTTTTCTGCTTTTTCTCAATTGTCTGTAGCTAAAGTATTCAATAGGCCAAAGTGGCATATTTGGATGTGGTATATTCTACTATACTTCAATACACTATCATTCTCAAAACTGCCTAAGTTCTCTCTTGGTGGCTGGTTCAAGAAAGTTCTTAGTAACTCATAAATAGTCACTTGACTGCTGCTTGCTTTGCTGATGTCATGCAGCAGATGACTGACTGGAGATTAGCAAATTTGCAATTTGTCTTTAGAAACACAGTGGCTCTTTTCATCAAGTTTTTTTTTTTTTTTTTTTTAAGAAAATAGATTCTTCAACTAAAACTTCCTTAGTGATGAACAAAGCATTAAACCCATATTTAAAAAAAAAATGGTGGTGCCTCCCTGAAATGAAAGATAATTCAAGTATTTATACTGACACTGTAAAAAGCATGGAGGTATTTTAGTACACCTCTGTGATACACCTGTCTAAGTATATTGTTGATTTTCTCAACTAAAAGTAAACAGAAAACAAATGTTGACTTTTTATTTTTTTATTTTATTTTTTTTAAATGTTGACTTTTTAAAAAGTGTACAGCTCTAATAAAGAGAAACAGAATTCTAAAACTCTGTAAAACAAATAGCATCTGAAAGAACACAGGCAAGGATAACAACCAGATTATAACCAGAAAAGTAGATATAATAATCATTTTTTGGCTCCAAGATCCTAAACAAAATCATAGCCTTGTCCATGAGGTTTCTTAACTAGAAAAAAATATGCTTATAAAATTATGATCCAATTTATGTGTACTGAGTTCTTTTGTTGTTTTAGAGCATACTAAGGGAGTTGAGACAAAGGTTTTTCTAGGGTCATTATTAATTGTTAAGGGTTTAACACTGAATAGAAAATATGTCTTTATTCCTGTATTCCACAAGATAGAGAACTGTTCTGATACTTCAGCTAAAATTAGTTGAAACAATTTAGAGTCCTGGTGCTCAAATCCAAAAAGAATTTTAATATGAAAGTAGACTCAGATCTTTAAGAAAGTGAGATATGAGGAACCTCTAGTATACTCTAACTGCATGTAGGAACCTGATCCAGACATGAAGGTAGTTTTATTATCAATCCAAGTCTGGGAACCACATTCTGTAAAGGAATATTTATTATGAGGTCACAACATGTGTTAGACTTTGTTTCCTGGGTGCTACAGCTCAGGAGGCAGTGTGGGGAATACATTTCTCTACTGCCTGATGAAATGAAGGGCTTATACAGGATCATGAAGAACTTGGGGGTCATGAAAAGTCAGAACTTAAGTGCAGTCTTACATGTCCAAGGTCAGGGGGTATGTGTAGTTGTACACGTCCAGCTGAGGGAGAATTTTGCTATTCAATAGGAGCAGGATGCAGTCTCGGGGCTAAAGGTCAGTCACTCTCAAGTTAATTGAGTTATTATGTGTGGGGAATTCTTCAGGGAGTTGTACAGCAGAAATAAAAATTACATATCTTACTCTAAAAACAAAAAAATACAACTTTTTTTATTATTCACATCCAAACTCAGTCATGAGAAATACCATTTAGCTGGGAACCGAAGGATCACAGTTTAATTTTTTTCTGTTATCTAGAAATGTACCTCTTTGGATGATGCATTTAAAGATTCAATGAATTTCATAAAGTATGATAAGTCCATACCAAAGAGGATTGAAGCATAAAGCTTTGCCTTTCAAATGTAATAAATTTACCTTACACTCAATGAATCAATTTGAGTATTGCTATAAGCCGTTTACTAGCAATTCTAAAAATAATCCACTACCTGTTATATAGTATGTTAGATTAAAATATTTTTCTTAAATTTCATGCAGCATACTATCAATATTATAAATGATGTACTATAACTTAGAACATTTCTAAGCCTACACATTAATGTGCAATAGTGCACGTAATATAACAATAAAACTTGGCTTAGCAGATCATTGCCTCACAACAATTTATTTTTATTTCTACTAAAGTAAATTCTTAGTCCCTAAGTTTCTGTATCAATTTTATTTTAACTATTAAATGTATGTAGTATTCTAAATAATTCCAATTTTCATTTACATTTTTCACCATTTATGCATAAGTACCAGATTTATCTCAAGACCAAATCTCTCCTTTCAGTATCATTTCAAAATGCTTTTTGGATAACTGTATGATGTTTGCATTTCATTACTCCAAAATCAACATTTTCAAAATTGCCTCAAAATTAAAAACAAAACCAAACGAAAAACTTGGAGTTTGAAAGGGTTCCGAAGCATTTTCTTCCTATTGGCGATAAAAAAGTATCTTTCACATTATTGACTTCTAAGTCCTTAATCTACCTCTTTATATTATTGGAGATTTCATAACTCACAACTGAATTTGGATTGCCAAAGCACCTTATGTTGTATATTACTTTATGGTTTGCTTTATTTCACCAAAATCAGTTACAATATTTGGCTGAATATTTGTGTTTATCGACAGTACATCCTGAACAATAAGTAAATGACATTATATAGAGAAAAAGGCATGAATTTCAAAAACAAAGTGAGTAGAAAAGGTTAAACATCAGAGCAAAAGATCTCTGAGTGACTGATGGATGCAGTACAAAGTAGCAGACAGGCATAAGCTGAAAGACGGTGGTCTGCATATTTAGAAACCAAGAAGCAACTCTATCTGCACCAGAGAATGACAAAATTAAAATCCTGGTTCCCTAAACATGAGAGTTTGGGTGGGATTTGTAAAAGTCTTTATAGAAAACAGATTAAACCTGGATGCTCTTCTATAGCCTCAACAGAGAGATGATTACCTTTCACACTCTCAGGAGAAGATAGTAAATATATTTTCTGGAAAATGTACCCAAGGGAGTACTTAGGTCCAGGTGCCGCCTGCCGGGCTAAAGGTTAGGATGTCATATTGAAAACTGAAGCATTATGTAAAAGGACATATTGCCAACAGAAATCCTCCAACTCCACTTAGCATGGAGGGTGCTGCCTGGAATGCAGGCATTCTATGGCTTCTGCCTTACCACACTTCTCAGTGGAAGCTTCTTTCCTGAGTCAACAGGATAGCTCAAAACAAAGACCTATAAATACTAATATTAAAGAATTCCCCAGTGAAATGACTGGAACTTCCCAAATCATAGTAAGCCTAATATACCACTAAACACCTTTCAATAGCACAGAATTTATGATCAGCTTTAAGTGCTTCACTCTTAAATATGAATGGGCAGCCTGAGATTATCAGATATTTGTGGAAAGAGCCTATAATGATGATTTATGAAGGAAAATCATTAGCTGATTTAGGACAAGAGAGGATGTTTGAAGAGTGGATGAGGCATTAAATAATTCCTTAGTGAGCGTACAAATGTATTTAATAGAAGAATTTACTAATATTCCAACTCTTTTTCACATTCATTTTAGATGGTTGATCAAGATTTTGTAGTAATATCCAAGTTGAGTGATTTTTCTGTAGCTAAATCCAGCTACTCTGCAGTAAGTTCTACTAGTTTCCATATGGTTGACATTGAGATATTCTAGGTATGATTAATGAATAAGTCTCCAAGGTCATTATAGTTTAATTTTTATTTCCATCTCATTGTCAGTAACTGTGGGCTCTTGCCAGAGTATAACTTTAGATCTGAGATATACACTTTAGGCCCACCATGGCTAAAATAGCCTTACTGTCTCTCTTTTTTTTTAAAGATTTATTTTATTTATTTGACAGAGAGAGACACAGCGAGAGAGGGAACACAAGCAGGGGGAGTGGGAGAGGGAGAAGCAGGCTTCCCACCGAGCAGGGAGCCTGATGTGGGGCTCGATCCCAGGATGCCAGGGATCATGACCTGAGCTGAAGGCAGCCGCTTAAAGACTGAGCCACCCAGATGCCCCCTTTACTGTCTTATTAATAAGCTTTATTTTGTACTCTACTGCCTCCCAACCACATCCTTTAAGTTTTTCTCTTTTCTTGATTTTTTCATCAGTGCGAAGGATTGCAGAGATTTCTGCTTGGGGCTGGTATTTAATACATTGTTCCTATTCATTTTTAAGAATATTTGTTTTGAATAATTTAAAGAGGTTTTGAAAGGCATTATAGCATTGTCTTCAAAACTGCATATTCGGTAATGGTAGTACCTTGGTATATATTATAGCCCTGCCAATTACTAGTTGAGCAATTTGCTTAGTGCTCCTAGTCTCAGTTTCATCATCTGTAAAATGAAGATAAGAAGAGTAACTAATTGGGTGCCTGGGTGGTTCAGTTGGCTAAGCAACTGCCTTCGGCTCAAGTCATGATCCTGGAGTCCCTGGATCGAGTCCCACATCGGGCTCCCTGCTCAGCAGAGAGTGTGCTTCTCCCTCTGACCCTCCCCCCTCTCATGTGCTCTCTCTCATTCTCTCTCAAATAAATAAATAAAACCTTAAAAAAAGAATAACTAATTAATAGAGTTGTAAGAATTTAATGAATTCATAATCCAGATGAAGGATTTCAAAAGCTCCAAGATACAGAAGTTAATAAAATTTAGCTGTTTGTTTTTTTTTTAAAGGAGGTACTTCCATTTCCTCTGATGTCTTTCTTTTACATTGAGTGACATACAACCATTTCTGCCCTATAATTTATTAGCCCTTCATAATGTAATAAATGATTTATGGAAAACTTTCATAACAATAACCTTTTAAGGATTGCTATAATGTAAGTTTCATGGGGTTCCCAAAGTTAGGGTAGCATGTAAATGTATCCCATTTTAACACTTGGAAGTAATATTTTTTTTTAATGAATTGCATTTTCAAATAGATATCTTGATGTATCTGCTATAATGACTCAAAACATAATTGATAATTTAGAAAATATTTAATGACCTGTGGTGGATTAAACCATCAACTTGAAGGGGTTCACTCTTCCAATAATAAACTGAACCCAGCTCTGTCTCACTGTGACACAATATTTTATGTGTCATCAGGAAAACAAAAATAGTGTGAAATATTTGACAAAGTTCATTTCTGTTCCTCGCCATGTGCTCATACAAAGAATGAAGATATAAATCTTCTTTTATATTTTATTAATTTTGTACTTTTTTCACTGAACCACAATGTTTCTGAAACATTAATGGTTACAAATTACATATTAAATTTCTCAAATGGACTATATCAAATATGACTAGACACCTTGACACTAATTACAAGTTTAAATTTACAAGATTAAATCGGTCCTTTCTCCAAGTAGGAGAAATCTGAGTACAATATATTAATAGGAATTTTTAGAGGCAAGAATATTAGTGAATTAAATTTAATTTAGACAAATAGACTCAGTGATACAGAAATACTCCGGAGAAGAAAAGTAAGTTAAGTGTTTTAAATAGCAAAAAAGCTAAGATTAATAGCACAAATTATATTTCCTAACATTATTAAGATTTTTTATTGCCATTTGATTATGATAGACATATCACATGTATAATTAATGGAAAAATAAAATTTGAAGTGTTCAGTCCTTTTCAATAGGAAAGATAATTGATTAAACAATGAATGTTCCTATTTCCCAAGCCTTGATCCCACAGTACATTTGTGGGATTACTTTGTTATAATTTGTAAGAATAGTTTCCATTTCACTTAAATCATTACTTCATTCAGTATAATTTTGAATGTCTATTAAGTGCCTGATAGAAATAATCAAGTATAATGTATTCACAGTGGAATCTTTTCAGAATATTTCAAAGTTTTAAAAATCTGAAAGATATATAATCTTTGTTAAGTGTGGAAATGCAAGAAGGTCAAAAATGTAAAACTGTAGATTTGACTGTAATAAATCTGATTTAATAACAAACAAATTTTGAATGAAAAAATAAGTACCTTCACATATATATACATTTATATTATTAAATGAGAAAATAACTTAGCTAAAACAGGAGTTATATACTTTTTTTAATTTAATAAACGACAATGACCTTAGTCTAGAACAGAATAATGGGAGTTAAAATAAATATTTAGTGTCTTATCTGCATCTCCCTTTAACGACATAAGAAAAAAAATCAAAGGTAGTCAAAGTCTTTTATTAACACAGTTGATAATAGTAGTAATACAAACTTATCTCTTAATTATAAATTAAATGAGGTTAGAGAGGTTTCTGACCTTCAAAATGCCACATTTAATACAATACAAAGAAAATAAGTACACTGACATTCAGAGATACTAGTTGAAATTTTCAAAGCAACTAAATCTTAATGCAAACATTAGACTTTGCCTCTCAGTTCAACACTTTCCAAAATACCAGTCTTCAGAGAAATAAGCAAAAACAGACAGAGTATATTATTTGATTACCACAATGTCTGATACCAATCATCAAAACAAGAGTTATGTTAAATACCTAAAGTCAAAGAAAATATTAATTGCATCGTTTTCTACATATTATATCATGTACTAAATTATTAATGAAATGATAATTTTCTTTATCTTATTGTGTTTATAACTAATGATGCAACAGTAAAGTGCTTACATGTTTTCTAATCATTTACCCACTCATTTATTTAACAAACATTTTATTGGGTCCGTAGGTATTAACAAAAATCTTAGGTCTCTTTCAAATGGGGGATATTACCAGACAATTTCAAAAGCACTTGAAGGACTCCTGGGTGGCTCAGTTGGTTAAGCATCTGCCTTTGGCTCAGGTCATGATCCCAGGGTCCTAGGATCCAGCCCCACACCAGGCTCCTTGCTCAGCGGGGAGCCTGCTTCTCCTTCTGCTTGTGCTCTTTCTCTCTAACAAATAAATAAAATCTTAAAATAAAAAAAGCATTTGATAATTTTTTCAGCCATATTTATGCTTATCAGACATCATAATATAATTAGCTATTGATAATTATAATATTTTCAGTAAACTTGTTAAAAACATTTATACTCTAATATTTTTAAGTTCCAAAATAACTTCTTATTCAATGTATTTTGAAAATAACAAGCATACACACACACACACACACACAACAATAATTTCTAGTTCCATGCTCAAGAAATATCAATGCTAAAATTTTGGTGCAAACTAATTCCAATCCTTATTTCTATTTATTTATAAATGTATTTTATTTTTAAGAAGAATTGATTAACCATGAGAAGTAACAAAATAGATGATTAGAATCAGAGGCTCTTGAGCTACAGAGTTTTAAACCAGCTCTGCTGCTTTCTTCCTTAGCAACCTGGGGACTTATCCTTATTATCTAACCACTCTGTGCCTATTTTTCTCATCTCGATAATGAAGAAAAATACAATCAATTACATAGAAGTCTGTAAAAGCTGAATTAATTAAAACATGGAACACACTGAGAGTAGTGCCTGACAAATAGTAAACTATATTACCCACTATTACCCTTATGTATTGTTGGTAACCCACTTTTCACCTAACAGTTTGGGAAAACAGTGAGTGCACTGAGAATTTTTCTCTATTTTATTTTAATGACTAAATATAGTATTAGTCAAAATATTTTCAACTAACTGAATTTATAATACTGTACATGATGGTTATGTCATTATGTGTTAAAAGAGCCCTCAACCGTAGACCCTTAGACACAGCTCCCCTCTTCCCCACCTACTTTTGTCCATACTTGTCAACTATTTTTGTTTGCAGATGACAAAACACTCAATTCAAATTAAACCAAGGAGTATAATAGGGCTTCACTAGCTCAATTTTCAAACTCCAAGCAAAGCAGAGATGTGGCCTTTAAGATACCTATAGATGTGAAAAGGCCTTGAATGCTATCTTATGTCTCCCTCTTTCCCTTCCTTTCCCCTCCCTTCCCGACCCCTCCCCTCCTCTCCTTTCACCTCCCTCCTTTTCCCCTCCTTTCCCTTCCCTCCCCTTTCCCCTCCATTCCCTTCCCCCTCCTTTCCCTTCCCCTCCCTTTCCCCTCCTTTCCCTTCCCCTCCTTTCTCCCTCCTTTCCCTTCCCCCCCTTTTCCCTCCCTCCCCTCCCTTTCCTTCCCTTCCTTCCTTTTTTTTTTCTTTTTTCTTTTAATTGCCTTCTTTCTCTGGCTATAACAAAGAGTTTGAAATCCTGACCACAGAGGAAGCAAAATTATATGTCTTCCAAAGTTGTGCACTGTGTCCTGGAATAGGAAGAGAATGCCAAAATGCTGCCAAACTGGCTTGTCCTGTTTTATCTTTAAACTTAAGGGTCATAAACTTCATCCAAGTTCTCTCCCTTACACTAGTCAGGGAAGTAAGCATAACTTGCCCTCTGGAGGAAGTGAGGCAAATTATTTCAGAAGGGAGCAATGGATGTTTAACAAGAATAGAATTGTGTAAGAATGATGAATCACAGACCTGTACTTCTGAAACAAATAATACACTATATGTTAAAAAAAAAAAAAAAAAGAAGAAGAAGAAGAAGGGAAAAAATGAAGGGGGGTGAATTGGAGGGGGAGATGAAACATGACAGACTATGGACTCTTAGAAAAAAACTGAGGATTTTAGAGGGGAGGGGGGTGGGGGGATGGGTTAGCCCAGTGATGGGTATTAAGGAGGGCACCTGTTGAATGGAGCACTGGGTGTTATTTGCAAACAATGAATCATGGAACACTACATCAAAAACTAATGATGTGTATGGTGACTAACATAACATGATTAAAATGTTAAAAAAATAAAAATAAATAAAAAATTTTACTCAATTATTAAGACTATATCTTCAAGTATTTGCAGATGATTATGTATGTTGTTAAACAATGGAAGTTATGTAAATCTATACTGATTAAACTTCATGGAATTTAAAAAAAAAAAAGAATAGAAAATCCAGTGCTTACTAGAAACATGCAGGGGAATAAGTTATTGGCACAAGCGGATGCTGGAATGAGACAAATTAGGGACCACATATGTTATCAGAGGACATACCTTGATTGCTGCCTTGTACTGACATATATTATTTTAAAATATATATATTTATTTGAGAGATAGAGTGAACGAGAGAGTGAACACATGAGTAGGGGCAGGGGCAGAGGGAGAAGGAGAAGCAGACTCCCCGCTGAGCAGGGAGCCCAATGCAGGGTTCAATGCCTGGACCCTGAGATCCTGACCTGAGCCAAAGGCAGGTGCCGAACCAACTGAGCTATCCAGGCTCTCCCAGAGTTGGATTTGAATCCTCAATCTTTTTTTCCTTCTATCATATTATAAACATAGTCAAGATTTTGAAACTAATGTTCCTCATACAAACTAAAAGCCTAATATCTACCTAATATTAGAGCCTAATATCTACCTTACTGATATAAGGATATATTAAAATAATCTATATTAGGCCCCTGAACAATAGGAGGATCTTAACACATATTAATTTACTTCCTTGTCGCACACACTTCCTTTAAAAATGGCTTCCCAGGGGAATTCTGCCAGACATTTAAAGAAGAATTAATACCTATTCTTCTGAAACTGTTCCAAAAAATAGAAATGGAAAGAAAACTTCCAAACTCGTTTTAGGAGGCCACCATTACCTTGATCCCAAAACCAGACAAAGACCCCATCAAAAAGGAGAATTACAGACCAATATCCCTAATGAACATGGATGCAAAAATTCTCACCAAAATACAGCCGAGAGGATCCAACAGTACATTAAAAGGATTATTCACCATGACCAAGTGGGATTTATCCCTGGGCTGCAAGGTTGGTTCAACATCCGCAAATCAATCCATGTGATACAATACATGAATAAAAGAAAGAACAAGGACCATGTGATCCTCTCAATAGATGCAGAAAAAGCATTTGACAAAGTACAGCATCCTTTCTTGATCAAAACTCTTCAGAGTATAGGGATAGAGGGTACATACCTCAATATCATAAAAGCCATCTATCAAAAACCCACAGCGAATATCATTCTCAATGGGGAAAAACTGAGAGCTTTCCCCCTAAGGTCAGGAACACGGCAGGGATGTCCACTATCACCACTGCTATTCAACATAGTATTGGAAGTCCTAGCCACAGCAGTCAGACAACAAAAAGAAATAAAAAGCCTCCAAATTGGCAAAAAAGTAAAACTCTCACTCTTTGCAGATGATATGATACTGTATGTGGAAAACCCCAAAGACTCCACCCCAAAACTGCTAGAACTCATAGAGGAATTCAGTAAGGTGGCAGGATATAAAATCAATGCACAGAAATCAATGGCATTCCTATACACCAACAACAAGATAGAAGAAAGAGAAATGAGGGAGTCGATCCCATTTACAATTGCATCCAAAACCATAAGATACCTAGCAATAAATCTAACCAAAGAGGCAAAAAATCTGTACTCAGAAAACTATAAAATACTCATGAAAAATATTGAGGAAGACACAATGAAATGGAAAAACGTTCCATGCTCATGGATTGGAAGAACAAATATTGTGAAGATGTCAATGCTACCTAGAGCAATCTACACATTCAATGCAATCCCCATCAAAATACCATCCACTTTTTTCAAGGAAATGGAACAAATAATCCTAAAATTTGTATGGAACCAGAAAAATTCCCGAATACCCAGAGGAATGTTGAAAAAGAAGAGCAAAGCTGGTGGTATCACAATTCTGGACTTCAAGCTCTATTACAAAGTTGTCATCATCAAGACAGTATGGGACTGGCACAAAAACAGACAAATAGATCAATGGAACAGAATAGAGAGCCAGAAATGGACCCTCAACTCTATGGTCAACTCATCTTTGACAAAGCGAGAAAGAATGTCCAATGGCAAAAAGACAGTCTCTTCAACAAATGGTGTTGGGAAAATTGGACAGCCACACGCAGAAGAATGAAACTGGACCATTTCCTTACACCACACACAAAAATAGACTCAAATGGTTGAAAGACCTAAATGTGAGACAGGAGTCCATCAAAATCCTAAAGGAGAACACAGGCTGCAACCTCTTCAACCTCAGTCGCAGCAACTTCTTCCTAGAAACATCGCCAAAGGCAAGGGAAGGAAGGACAAAACTGAAATATTGGGACTTCATCAAGATAAAAAGCTTTTGCACAGCAAAAGAAACAGTCAACAAAACCAAAAGACCACCGACAGAATGGGAGAAGATATTTGCAAGTGACATATCAGATAAAGGGCTATTATCCAAAATCTATAAAGAACTTCTTAAACTCAACACCCAAAGAACAAATGATGCAATCAAGAAATGGACAGAAGACCATACACACACACACACACACACACACAATGGAGTATTATGCAGCCATCAAAATGAATGAAATCTTGTCACTTACAATGCCGTGGATATAACTGGAGCGTATTATGCTGAACGAAATAAATCAATCAGAGAAAGACATGTGCTATATGATCTCACTGTTATGAGGAATCTTAATCTCAGGAAACAAACTGAAAGTTGCTGGAGTGGTGGGGAGTGGGAGGGGTGGGGTGGCTGGGTGATAGACATTGGGGAGGGTATGTGCTATGGTGAGTGCTGTGAATTGTGTAAGACTGTTGAATCACAGGCTTGTACCTCTGATACAAATAATACATTGTATGTTAAAAAAAAAAAAAAAGAAGAAGATATTTGGAAGGGAAAAAGGAAGGGAGGGAAATCGGAGAGGGAGATGAACCATGAGAGACTATGGACTCTGAGAAACAAACTGAGGGTTCTAGAGGGGAGGGGCATGTGGGGATGGGTTAGCCTGGTGATGGGTAGTAAAGAGGGCATGTACTTAATGGAGCACTGGGTGTTATACGCAAACAATGAATCATGGAACACTACATCAAAGACTAATGATATAATGTATGGTGATTGGCATAACATAATAAAAAAAATCCTATTACAAAAATGAGGAGTTTAAGGGAGGAAAATAGTAGAACCCAAACTGAGAAAAATATTTGCTCTTAAGTATATACTTAACATACTAAAATCAAAGGTATGATAATATCAATGAATAATGTCTATCAATTGATAGTTATAAAATAAGTTAATAGTTATAAACCATCTATGGAGAAATGCAGTCTAACTATAATTAAACAATAATCAGCATGAACAGTGCAATATAGAACATAAGAGGTGTAAAAGATCAAACAAAAATGAAACCATGTTGTTTCACTTGACAGTTTCTGATAGTTTTTCTTGAGTGAGTGCTGTCATCTGAGAATCAGTTTTTTGGTGTAAATGTATCTCATATCTATGATGCTATATTTCTACTACAATAAAAACAACCATGTTTGATTCCAAATACTTGAAAAATGTTAAGAAAAGCTTTGCAGAGTAAAGCAGCATCATAAGCAGGATGCAACTACAATATTTGTTAAATTGGGTTCAGGGGGGCCATTTATTTCATCTGTTATTTCAACTAAACTGCATTTCTGCCTTGAAAGTGTTTCATGAGACTCCAGTGAATGAGAAGCATTTGTGATTCATTTTAGTACCAGAATATTCCAGAATAATTGGCTTTTAGTGGAGAGCTGCCATCATGCACCAAGTTTTAAAATATGCTATTTTTCTGAATTTTGTGGCCATGGAGGGATACTTTGAAAGGATATTATAATGGCATGTGCTGCTACTAAAATGGGATTTTACAGTTATTAACTAGGAAAAGCTCCTTTTAGAATATAGTATGGATAACAGCACAGCCCTAGACAGGGAGATATCTCCTATATTCTTGTTCACCACAGAACTATTAAACCAGGGCGCTGTATATAAGTGACATTTCCAAAAATTGCATAATTAAGCTTTAAATGATTAATCTAAAATTAATTTAATAATTTTCCATTATGGGTGAGAAATAAATGATAAGGTAATTCCATGACCAAAGTCATGACCATCACATTACCATGCAAAAATAATTAAATGTACTATATTGGGATTTTAAAAAATGCAAGAGAAGATAGAGCTCTTGGTTGATTTAGAACAAATTAAGCAATGTGTATCCTCAGTTGGGGCTGTACATTGGTAAGATGATTAGGTACATGAGTATTGTATACTGATCTATTTTTAATGCATACAGATAAGATTTTAGAAGAATATAAAATGATTATATAAAACTAATTGATATACAAGTTAAAAAAACTGCATTTACATTATTTATACTGATGTCTGATTGTCTCAAACTCATTATTTAAGTAGCTCAAAAGTAAGACATGGATGGGGAAATAGGTTTGCTTTCACAATTTATTTGGACTAAATAAGAAACAAACAACAAAAATCACAATACATTTTGATAAGTAATTTTGTAAAGATTTTCTCAGGATGTGTGGGAGTACAGAGAAATAAAACAAAAAAAATGGTATGGTGAAATACAGGAAGGAAATTTTTTGTGGAGGAGTTAATGACTAGCTAAATTTTAAAGATTTTCAGAGGTTTTATTGGGATAGAAAGGCTTTTCAGTGTTCACTCAAATACATGACATCTGATAGTTTCTTAATAATTGATGGGAGAATGAATAAAGAATGAATTTTTGGTATAGTAAGATGTAAAAGTCATGGACAAGACAGCTCAGCCCACTTAAGTAATTACAAACAGCTCTGCCATATTGATAAAATTTAGGGGAAAACACAAGGACAAAGGATGAATCTGGCAGTCAACTTTTTTTTTTTTTTTTTTTTGATGGAAGAGACTTGGATGCTCCATTCAGAGATTATTGAAATAATTAAATGTTTAAATATTTATAAATGTTACACATTAGCTGTACTGAGGATGGTCTGAGGAAGACAGTCTGGAGATGGATACAAATTAAATGACTACTGCAATAATTTTGGAGGGATTTTATGAAACTTTGGTAGTAGAAATAAAAAGATAGTTTCCACAATGTTAAAAAAAATAAAACAACACAATTATTAGTTGGATATGGTGAGAGAGAAGGAGACTGAAATGTCTTTGAGGTTTAAAAATGAATAATTGGGAGAATAGATCTTTCTCCACAAAAAGAAAATTCCAGATCAGGGGCAGGTTTGAGAATAAGGAGATTCAATTATAAAATTGTTACATTTGGAATGCTTTTCTGAAATTCAGGAGAATGTCTGGATTATGTATTCAATCACTACTGTATGAGAGGAGCTATGCTAGGTGTTAAGAATCTTCAGGTATATAGAAACCAATTAAAGTGAACATTTGCATGCTGGGTTTTACATGCGGAATATAAAAATATGAGAGAAGAATCCTGAAAATTCCAATGTTAATGTGAAGAACAGAGGAAAACAACCTGAAAAAAAAAAAAAAAAAAGACTAAGCCTGAGAGTGAGAAGAGTAAAAATAAAAGATTGTGCCATCATAGGATGAACATATAATTTCTCATTCAAACTGATGAATTTTTTAGAGATATAGGTGGTATTATTAATGATTACATCAGGGCAGAAGATGTGAACCAAGTCTGCCCCAGGCAAAACAAGGATACGTGGTCAAACTAATTATTATGCAAACCAAGAGACAAGGAAAGTTATAATCATCAGTTCAAAATGCTAAAGAAATTTCAAGTGACCTAATAAAGATTGATCCATAGTTTCAATGGTTCAAGGCAGCCTAAGCTTTTTAAAATCATGCTTCTCAAAATTCTTCCAATTTTTGCCCACTGACCAATCCCAAAGCCACTCTACGTTTTTAAGTATGTGCTAGAACAGCACCCAAGTTATGATACTGAAATCTATATTAGATTCTTACCACACAATTATTGGCTTAAAAACATAAATTTATTATTTTACATCTCTGAAAGCAGAAGTCCTAAAATGAAGATGTTGGAAGGGCTGCATTCCTTCTGGATGCTCTAAGAGAGGATATGTTCCCTTGCCTTTTTTAGCTTCAAGAGGCCACTTGCATTCCTTGTCTTGTGGTCCCCATTCATCTTCAAAGTCAGCAGTATAGCATCTCCATTTGACTCTTCCTCTTTAAAAGACCATGGGGTCACAGATAATCCTGTATAATCTTCCTATCTCAAGATCCATAACTTAATCTCATCTGCAAAGCCTCCTTCCCACATAATGTAACATAGTCACAGGTTTTGAGGATTAGAATGCAGAGACAGAGTAAGTGGGCATTATTCTGTTAAAATCAGTAAGTAAAAATATTTTGGATCGGGCGCCTGGGTGGCTCAGTTGGTTAAGCGACTGCCTTCAGCTCAGGTCATGATCCTGGAGTCCCTGGATCGAGTCCCGCATCCTGCTTCTCCCTCTGACCCTCCCCCCTCTCATGTGCTCTCTGTCTCTCTCATTCTCTCGGTCTCAGATAAATAAATAAAATCTTTAAAAAAATATATTTTGGATCAAGATTTCCGTACATAATTAATTGTGGTGACTGGACAGAATGTGAAATCACCTTAAAAATGAAATCTTTAGGGCGCCTGGGTGGCTCAGTTGGTTAAGTGACTGCCTTCAGCTCAGGTCATGATCCCAGGGTCCTGGTATCGAGTCCTGCATCGGGCTCCCTGCTCTGCGGGGAGCCTGCTTTTCCCTCTCCCACTCCCCCTGCTTGTGTTCCCTCTCTCGCTGTGTCTCTCTCTGTCAAATAAATAAATAAAATCTTAAAAAAAAAAATGAAATCTTTATTCAAATTGTTCCCCATCAGGTTTTCAAACATGGCAAGCTCCTATGTATGTCTTCTTCGAGCACCAATTTGTATAATTATATTATTCCTGTCTCAGATATTACTCTATTCATATTAATATATGAAATTAATAAATGATAGAACTGAGCTACTTCAGTGTGACTGGTATAAGAAGATTGTGAAGAAGTTAAATGTTCTTTGCGGATCAATAAACCATTTTAATCTTCATGAATTAATGAAATTTCATTAAATGCAATGTGTTAAACAAAAACATTTACTTACTTTGAATTCATTAGCAAATAATGCTATTTAATAATGTGTATCTTTGGAAGATAGCAAAATTTAGCTTCTGTAACAATGTCTCTAATGTTTTTTCTTTAATCTAACAAAATATTTAGAATATAATGTAGATTCAAATTGAACTGAAGCTGGCAAAGATAATACCAAATGAGCACATACTCAGAATCCAAATGTTATTACTGGTGCACTATTATTAATTTAATAATAAGGTAGCAAATCATTCAAATCTTAGTAAAAATGGATTTATCTTCATTCTTTTTTAGGGAGGATAATATGAAATAATTATTGGGTTAAGTCATGACATCATAATAAGAGTAATTATTTTTTTATTTCAATAAGCAATTCTGGAGTCAAAACTCTTCCAAAGAGCTTTTAAAACTTTAACTTTATGCTCTTGGGGGTTATATAATTCTATTATAGGCTATTCCTCAGAGGATATTTACTTTTTCTATACCTGATATGCTATCTCTCAGGAAATGATTAAAAAATAAAGTAAAATAAAAATGATCTCCTTAGGCCTTTCACATAGTCTCCAGCTGCTAAAATCTTAATAAAGCTCTATTTTCAAATATGTGTCTACCAGGTAATATCCATTATGCTGGACTTTCACTACTCCCTTAATGTTCTCCTTAATATATGAATTAAAATCATATTGACTTTTATGACTAATTCATTTTAATATGCTCAGTATCATCAGCAAAAAACTCCTTATCAATTTTATTTTACATATTTGATGAGGTCTTTGAAAACAAAATTTTAAAAATCAGAGTTTTTAATATTCCTGATTTTTGTGCATTTTTATTAAGCTAAATCATAAGTTGCAGTTTTAAAAAAATGTACTTATGATTCTCTCATTTTCATCTTTGTGTGATTAGGACCTTTTAATTTTGAGGTGTTAAAAAAGACTTATCAAGACTTTTGTTATAGCCAGAATGAAGTAACAGGGACTGTATTTAGCCCATGAAACATAAAAATTAAAGCACTGGACAAAATTCGTAAAATAATATTTTTTAGTTACGGGTAATCATCAATACAGACTAGCGTTCCCTGACAGAAGAAAACCCAACAAGAATCTCTGTCACTGTCTCAATGAAGCCAAGGAGAGAATTACTAGAAAGGGGTAGGCATAAATACTTTGGTGCTCACAATGGTAGAGAATAGTTTATGTTGCAACAAGCCAGACTGGAAAGACCTCCAAATACACAAGCGTCACAGAATCCTGAGAAGGGTATTGCCCCAATAGTGGGGCCACATATGCTCTAGTCTAAAGGCTGTTCTGGACATCCCCTAACCATGTTTAAAAGTAAGCTTCAAAAGATTACACTGATTTTAAATAAATCTGTCTCAGGATAGTAAAACCCAGCATTACTTAAAGACAATACATACATACATACATGCATACATACATAAATTTTAGCTCCTGACAAAATAAAATTCAAAAGTTGGTAATTTAAAAATTACCCAGCGTGGAAAAAGAAATACAACCCGTAACCAGGGGAAAATGTAATTAATAGAAACTAACTTAAAAAACAGAGATCATAGAATTATCAGACAAGAATGTTGAAACTACAATAACTATACTCCATAGATTTAAGAAATAGAGAAAATATGCCTATGATAAGAAGAGATATAGAAAATATAAAAAAGATCCAGTGGAATATCTAGAGATGAAATATATAATATCGAAAATGAAAAATCAAGGGCTAAGTTTAACATCCAACTAAACCTTGCAGAATTAAAGATTAGTAAACTTGAAGTCACTGCAATAGAATCTATCCAAAATAAAAAAAAAAGAAAAAGAGGAGAAAGCCTTTGAATATTAACCTTAAAGAGATTGACATTAGAAAAATATCTACATCTTTCTGGCATATTCAGAGTTATTAATAATCATCAACTTTTATAAAAATTGTAAAACAGAATGGGTGATGTAATCAAATCAAACATTTTATGAGGTAAATTTATTTGGATTAATTTAAAATTGGATTTGGATTAATTTAATATATGAATATGCTCTTGAAATTATTGATGGCTTATGTTTAATGAAATTTATGTTTATTATTAGGTGTATATTAAGCTTCAACATTGAAAACTTATTTTTTTTTTAAGATTTTATTTATTTATTTGAGAGAGAGAGAATGAGAGAGAGCAAGCACATGAGAGGGGGGAGGGTCAGAGGGAGAAGCAGACTCCCTGCTGAGCAGGGAGGCCGATGTGGGACTCGATCCCGGGACTCCAGGATCATTGAAAACTTATCTTAAAACCTAAGCATCATATGTGAATGAAAGCAGGTATGCCTTCCATGACCAAACTTAATTGATTCCAGTTATAAGGCTGATTAAAGAGGATTCTACTCCTCATAATTTTCTTATAGGAATTGCTTTTCTTTTGTATTGGTGATAAACATTTTATTTAATACCTGATGTTAATCAAATTATAATTATGAATTGTGAAATTTTGATAAGCAAAATATCCACATGCATCTTTCCTTTTACAATGATCCACATTCAAAGTGACCATCTACAGAAATATTTGTTTTTTGCTTGATATCATACATTTGCCTTTCTAGATCGACTACTTCTCCAAAGTAGTCTAGCCCTGGGAAACTGATCTCTATGGATTAAATCCACAAGTTCCCAGCTGCTGGATTACTGACCAATTTTCGGTGTGTAGCTGGATGTGATGATTGAAGGAGTGTGAGGTCATCATATTTAACCCTCTTGTTTTCTCTCTTTGAAGACCTGAGATTAACTTTGTTTCTTGACAGAGGATCACTTCTTCTCCACAGCATTCTACCATACGTGACTTTCTCCTTACACTCAGATTCTGGGAACATCTTCCTTTGTTCAATCAGTTTAAGAATGGAGACAGCTTAGTTGCTACTAGTTTGAGGTTGCTGAACTATCCTTTGGGCCCCCTGTATCCCATTTTATGAGTTGTAGTTTTGTAAGTATATTCTTCTTTAATTATTTTACCTTGAGTTTGCTTTCTGTTTCCTAATTGACATATATTTTTAACTAATTTTGGCAACGTTTCTGATGAGTTGTGGTAAGTTATTAATCTTTTTCTTTATAAATAATGATAAATTATAAGTAATGATAAAAAGATATTTGATTAACCTTTCATGAAAGTGAAATATCTTAAAGCTCATTTATACACACAAGTATACATGCCATTCATTTTACTAATGGAGGTTCACATATTTCATTTGTATATATTATAATCTATATTAAATGCTGCAGATATTTCACATTTAGTTAATACAAAGAACAAAATGCACCTGAAACTTATACTAATAAGCTAAACTTTCACATGGTTTTCACATTCTTTCACACCATTGTTATTAATATTTTGAAATAAGTCAGACAGAAATTTTCTATAAATACTCTAGCAAAACTCTCTAAATCAACTGAAATGTAATGTATTCATTACTTTATACAATCATTCTACATGTATTTATTAAATATGCTTCTCTATTCATTATTATTGCATAACAAAACAATAGGCCTTTATTGTTGCTGCTCATGAGCCTATGTGAATCTAAGAAAGGATTTGAAAAAAAGCAACCAGCCCAGTAGTGGAAAAGACAGGGGAGTTTTCCCTAAGGAGGTTATTTGTAATGTGGATTGTAAATGTTAGCCTTAGAAAGGTGAAATTAAAAAAAAAAAAAAGGTATTTATTTTTTTAGATCATATAACAGTCATTTTACAAAATTTAGTCAATAAATATATCATGGGACACATACATTTTGATGTTAGAAAGAGTGTAATTAGAATATGTATAAGCATGCAGAGTTAAACCAAAACACAGGGCTGAAGCAAGTTCATTTAAAAGTCAAAGATTTGCAGTACATTATCAGAGAACATTGGTAATGATCATGAAAGAAACATTTTGTGTGCTAAGAAAGGCATTTTAGTTAGCTTTAGAATATTGTTTAGTTCTAAGCATATCTAAATAACTTTACTTGTTTGTCTGCATTAGTCAATAATTACAATATTAGACTGCAGTTAATTTCACAAAGTCAATAACAAGATGAATACTGGCAAAAATGTTTTTTCTCTTAGCTATCAAAAATGGCAGGAACAAACCTCAGAGGAAATTAAAATCCAGACATATTTTAACATCAATGTTGATGGTCAATATTAATTTTTAAGCATACATTATTGTAAATTTGATTAATATAGTATTTTCTGCTGTGTGCATAGACTAGTGATATATATTAATTACTTTCAAGACTAAAATAAAAATAGTAAGTTGAAATATTACTTTCCTGTGATCTTTTTCTTTAATCACACTGACTTGGTTCACATAGAACAATTAATTACAGAATAATTATAATGTGATGTTTTATACTTTACATTTAGCAAAAGGATCCACAGTATAAAGTTCATTCTTTAATTAAATATTAAAGGTCATAGATGGCACTTAAAGATGGTGTTTTGGAGCATGAGTTTACTTATTCTTCTCTTTGAAACCCTATTAAAATCACCATGGGGATGAAGAAAAAAAAATATATATATATAATGATTTTTTTAAATGGTAATGGAAAAGATCTTATCAGATAAGCTCTGTTAACCACCTATTGGATGTTATAAACCTGATGAGATTGTTTCCTTTCCAAATAAAATAGCTTATAGCACGCAGTACCTTCCACTGAAAAGACAAAATAATAGATAAGTAGATACAATTTGAACATAAGGCTTCAGAGCAGTGTTAAAGCAATAAAATTAAAGGGGGCTAATATTACTGATGATGGAATGATTTTGGAATGGTAAGTGTATCCTTTTTTTTTAGAAAGCATTTTATTTTATTTTTTATTTTATTTTATTTTATATTTTATTTTATTTTATTTATTTATTTTTTGAAGAGAGAGAGTGTGAGTGGCAGGGGGAGGGCAGAGGGAGAGGGAGAGAGAGAATTCCAAGCAGGATCCTAGAGCCTGACACAGGGCTCAATCTCACAATCCTGATATTATGACCTGAGCTGAAATCAAGAGTCCAATGTTTAACCAACTGAGCCACCAAGACACCCCATGGTAAGTGTGTCTGACAAATTATATAAACACGTATGGGGCAGAAGGCTGGAAACCTCAGCCAAAAATTTGTTAGGGACAATGTAAAGTTTTTCTTATTCTCCTACTCCTGAAGAGGGAAAGATTTGAGTTCAGAGTCTAACAGGGAGACATTAGATTCTACCAGTGAACAAATTAAGCTTTTGAAAAAATTGGCATAATAATGTGATCTAGGAGCAGAAATAAAGAAGATGACAATTCAGCATTATCAAATATGTCACCCAGCTTCAACTTAGCATCAGAATAGCATCTGACTTGTCAAGAGAAATAATTTAATAAAAAAATAATATTTTGAAATCTTCAGATTTCTGAGGGAAAATAATTACAACTCTTACTTTTATCCTAGTTAAAATAACCTTTAAAATGTAGGCAAAAAATATATTTTAAATAAACAAGTGAAAGAAATTTTGTTTTAGATCTGCAGTAAAAACTTACTAAAAAGAGGGACGCCTGGGTGGCTCAGTTGTTAAGCATCTGCCTTTGGCTCAGGTCATGATCCCAGGGTCCTGGGATCGAGTCCCACGTTGGGCTCCTTACTCAGCAAGAAACCTTATTCTCCCTCTGCCTGCCACTCCCTTTGCTTGTGCTCGCTTGCTCTGTCTCTCTGACAAATAAATAAATAAAATCTTTAAAACAAACAAAAAAACCAAAAACTTCCTAAAAAGAGTTTGTAAACCTGAAGGATAAGAGTACAAGACAGAAACAAGACTCTACACAAGTAAATACAAAGCAACAAAAAGCAAAATTCTAATGAACTGTATGAATGCTGATGATTTAAAACAGTGATCATAAAGACTTGTAGATGAAGGTCAGTGTAGAAGTAAAATGGATGACAACAGTTACATGAAAAATGGGAAGTGGAAAGATAGAGCTAAAGTGTCAAAGTTTTTGTTTTTTTAGTGCCTTGAAACAACAACACCATACACTTTGCTTAAAAATTTGCAATTTGGGCAAGGCTTGTTAGGGAAGCTCATCTCTGCTCAAAAGTATCAATTGGGGCAGCTCGAAGTCTGAGGCCTGTAAGCATCATAAGGCTCACTCATTTATATATCTTGTGGTTGATCTTGGCTATTGCTTTTAGACATTAGCTGATGGTGTTATGGCCTCTCTATGTGACCTGGGCTTCCTCACAACATGATGGCTGAATTCCAAGGAGCAGGTACAAAATGGCTGCTTTCCACTTGACTTTCAAATCTCTTAAGAGTCGCCCTTATTGCTCACTCTTATGGAAACATAAGGAAATTCTAGCCTAGCTAGGTTAACATATTACAATGCCATCCCAATTTCCAATCCACATTCAACAATCAGCTACAGTCTACCAATTAATTTTCTCCACTAGCATTACTGTGAGATTGATTTCTGTTCTGATTTTCCAAGTCTTCTCTGCAGTTATTTTATTTTATTTTATTTTATTTTATTTTATTTTATTTTATTTTACTTATTTGAGAGAGAGAGTGAAAGAGAGAATGGGGAGGGACAGAAGGAGGAGAGAGAGAAAGACAGGGAGAAAGAATCTGAAGCAGACTCAGCACTGAGCAGATCCCAACACAGGGCTCAATCCCAGGACCATGAGATCATGACCTGAGCCGAAAACAAGAGTCAGATGCTTAACCAACTGAGCTGCCCAAGTGCCCCACTCTCCACAGCTTTTTAATTCAGGTGTTGATTTAAGTAATTAATTAGAATTGAAATTTTAGAAAGGGTTTGTAGACTAGTTTTCTTTCTGATACTTAATTATTTCTTTTCCACGGAAAGAAAAATTACTGCCCAAGAGACGTTTCAGTCAGTGGTGCCAAATTTATGCTCCTCATTCCAGATAAACTGAGCAACAATGTAAGCCTTTTATTCTTTCCCCAAAATTACACCAGGATAATGCATAAGCATATTCTAGAAATGCAAGAAAATTAATATGCCATACTCCCTTTTTTAAATTCAAATATCAGATAATCCTGAGAGCTGTCCCTGAAAGACAATGGATCATGACTAAAGCCAAAGTTATATACCTCCCTTGAAGTCAATATATAGACGAGTTCAGGCTGAAATTGGCATTCTGATTCTGCTAACAGTTGATATAAAGTTATTTGCCAAAAGTCTCTTAGATACTATTTTAAAAATGAGTTAAGAAAAATTGCATGTATTATTTATCATTGTGCAATTATAGAACAGTAGAATGGAGAGCACAAACTAAAAACAAAATGGGCAAAATATTAGAACAAATAACTCAATAAAGAAGATATATTAAGGAAAACAAGCACATAAAAAATTTCACATTATTGATCAATAGAAAATTTCAAGTTACGTTCACACTGAGATACTACTATATGTCCATCATGATTCAATTAAAATGATACTATTTCAAAAGATTGGTGAGTTTGTTACCGACTAAGTATTCATTCATTGCTGGAGAAATGCAAAATATTAGAAACACAATGAAAAACAATTTGACAAATTTTCACATAAACATACTCTATTATATGATCCAGCAATTCTACTTCTAAGTATCCACCCAAGATAAATGGAAAAAAAAAAAAAAAAATTCCTACAAAGGCTTATAAGCAAAGAGTAGCTCCAAACCAGAACAGCCAATGTCTATCAATCAATGAATAGATGAACAAAATGTAGTATATCCTTAAAACTGAAAACTTCTCAGGAGTAATAATGAATTAAGTATATTAAATTCAAAAATATAAATTAATCTCAAAATAGCGTGATAGGAAATAGAATCAAGATACAAAAGACTACATTTGGTATGATGCCATTTATATGAAATTCTATCTTCATAGGTCAGTAGTTGCCTGAGCTAAGGTTGAGTGACGTAAAGCTCTAATGCATAAGGGATCTGTTAGGGATGACAAGATGCTGTAAAACTTGATTATATGGTAATTTTAAGAATCTATGGATTTTGCATTTACCAGACCTCATCAAACTGTACACTTAAGATGCATGATTGTATATGTAAAATTTTCCTACAAAAGAGCTTTAAGAAAATAGTACAATTTATATTATGCACATGTACCCTAATGATGGTTCACTAGCTTAAAATCAATCTCAATATATGTGATCAATAAGTCAGGTATTTTTTCACTATTGTAGAAGGCATAAAATCAGCATGATACTGATAATGATGGCTGAAAACATAAAATATAGTTACTTACATATTGACTTACTATGCAGTGGACCCATTTAATTCTTACAAGAGTCTTTTGAAAAATGTACTATTGTTATACCCATTTAACAGATGATTAAACGGAAGCATCAAACAATTAATTTATTTGTCCAAAGTTGCACAGCAACAAATAATAGTGATCTCATGTGGTCCCATGTTCCTGACCCTAGGATCCATGCTCTAGTTTACATCAATAAGCTATTTGCCCATTATCTAACAGTGGTCCATCAGGCATAAAAGAAGAAACGAATAGTAGCACAATATTTAGAAAGTTGTAAAAATTACCAGCAAAGGGATGCTTATTTACTCAGAATCAAACAAATTAAGAAAAAAAAGACATTTCATTATTACAGAAAGCCTCATTTTCTTGCATTCTCCCCTACTATGCTTTCCTTCGAGGGATTACTTTTCACCTCGCAGGTGTGAGTATAATAAATATATCAGGGAAGAAAATAGGCAGCCTTATAAGGAAACTTCACCTAACTGCAACATTGAGACCCACTGTTCATAAAATAATACAATATCACCTTTATCCTTCATATTGAATAAAATATAACTTTTTTTGTAAGTAAATTTTAACTTTGTAATGCCCCTGTATGCCAGTAGAGAGCTCATTTCCTAAATATATTTATGTCAATAAATTTACTTTGAAAAAATACATAGCAAAGGAAATTCAAAATGTGCTGTTGAGTACTTATCTTCGATTCAAAAGATGATAACATAGTCACACATAAGGAATAATTTCAATAGATGCAGATGATATCGTGCACTTGCATCCCTCTATACATCATGAATAATAGTTGTAGGTCATAGAGCTTTTAAAATGTGCGTTGCTTGGGCGCCTGGGTGGCTCAGTTGGTTAAGCGACTGCCTTCGGCTCAGGTCATGATCCTGGAGTCCCTGGATCGAGTCCCGCATCGGGCTCCCTGCTCGGCAGGGAGTCTGCTTCTCCCTCTGACCCTCCCCCCTCTCATGTGCTCTCTCTCATTCCCTCTCACACAAATAAATAAATAAAATCTTTAAATAAATAAATAAATAAAATAAAAATAAATAAATAAAAAATAAAATGTGCCTTGCTTTTGGAAATTTAATTCCTATTCATAGAACTTCTGACAAAAATATTCACATAAATTTTAATGTAAAGTTTCTTATGGGATGAGATAGTTTGTATCTAATTTTTTTCAATACTGCTTTCTGTTTTACTAAACTTCATTTGCATCAAAATTCCCAAGCCAAGTAGATCTAATGATGAGAAAGCAAGAACATATACATTCAACAAAATAACACTTTTCAGCTCACAATATTCAATAAAATCTTAATTTATTTTAAAATGTCTCCATTTCTTTATTCACTCATATGAAAATGCATTGAATTAGAACAATCCAAGGGTTTGATAACAAGTAATAAACCAGCTTTTGTTGGAATACTTTTCAGAAACAAACATGGCTAAAACTAAAATTATTATTTGAAAGCAATAGATACTCCAGAGAATTCAAATGATTTATACCATTTAAGCAAAATAACAATATGAGTTTTGAAACGTAAATGACTACATCCTTAATATAAATTTTCTTTTTAAAAATGTTTGTTCATAAAAAAATTTGACATTTTTATCAATTTATGAGCCTTCAGTTGAAAGTTTTAAAAATAACACTGCATCCAAGGCAATATTAAATGGAAAGATTTCTCAGAAATGCTACATAGTCATAAATTTATTTCAGAATTGTTATTTTTTATCATACTCACTAGCTGAAAGAATGCTTTAAAGTTTTATTTTGACACTATCACTATTAAAAGCCAAACTATAAATTCTAAATAATTGTCTTCAAAGTTCCAAGCTCACAACCATTTTCCAAGCTTCATAACATCAATATGTTTTGCACATCAGGTTGTACTATGCAATATTTCCATTATCTTATTCCCTTTTGCATTCTTCTCCCCACAGTTATTAATTTATCTATTTATTGTTTTGTTATAGCATTTACTTCAGAATATTGGAAAATTTTAACTTCTAATCCCTTTAATTATTTTTAAAAGATTTTATTTGTTTATTTGTGTGTGTGTGTGTGTGTGTGTGTGAGAAAGAGAGAGAGAGAGAGCACAAGGAGGGGGAGAGGCAGGCTCCCCGCTGAGCAAGGAGCCCGATGTGGGGCTCAGTCCCAGTGCTCTGGAATCATGACCTGAGCCAAAGGCAGACACTTAACCAACTGAGCCACCCAGGCGTCCCACTTCTAATCCCTTTCAAAATGTTTTATCAGATATGTTCTTTTAGGTATTCCAGTATCTATTACATTAAAAATATAATCTCACATTCGTTAGGCAAGCCATTTTATAGTAGAATTCCTAAAACCAAAAGACTTGATTTTTGTAAAACACTGAAGCAACAGGTTCACGGACCTGTGTTGTACAACTATAGGAGTTTATATAACTAGAGGCTTCTGAGCTCTGTTATCCAGAGATTTCTTGGCCTTAGTTTGTTTCTACTGTCTTTCTCAACATTTTGTAGAAAAAAAAAATCAAATTAATCAGACTATTAGGTAAACATATTTTTACCTAATCATATTAATCTCCCAAGTTCAGAAAAGAGGATAGTTAGCACTTTAGTTATAATCTTTAATATTTCAACGATACAAAGAAGAATTAATCTCTCATAGGAACACACACCAAAAAATGCACTCCCAGTTACAGGCACAACAACTAAATTAATTTGACATGATTCTTTATTTGTTTCAATAGCAATTAAAATTGAGAAAGTAGTGCAAGGGAAAAAAAGAAAACCAAAATGAATTCCCTTAAGTAAATAAAAATATGCTTAATACATAATAAAATATTATGTGGTCTCTGATTTCCCACTTACCCTCCGCATAGGCCTTAAAGTGTTCCTCCTTACTACTTCCTTACCAGCTAAGTAAGCATTCTTTTGGTGAAGTATCCTTTAGTTTTTACATGGAAGCTACAGAGACAACAGTGTATCTCAAAATAAGATTCTAAAGCCAAAATAATAGATCACTGAATCTTTGACCAAGGCTGAGTCCTTAAACAAACTTAGCTGAGTAATTACTCATATTTTGGCTGCTCAATACTATATATACATGCCTATATACATACCCTCTCTCTCTCTCTCTCTCCACACACACACACAATGTGCAATTTTATTTATTTATTTTTTATTTATATGAACTTTGTTAATGTGGATCTATTTTGTGTTGTAAAAATTTTTCTGTTTCTAAGACTGAAGCTAAATCTTAGATTAATTGCATTCAATTAATTCAAATAATTGCATTCAAATAAATAAAATATGAAAAGATTTTGATGACCTTCAGGTCATTTCTGTACTGATCTACATCACAGAATTTTTTTTCTTTGAACAGTTTGCATTTTTTCTGAATTTGATAATTTTTGACTAAACCTTATTGGTCTAATTAATAGTGTCTTCCATCCTTACAGAGGAGGTAAAATAAATCTAACATTTTTGACAAAAAGTGGAATGAGACCATGAAAACTATGTATTATTCATCTATTCAAAAATTGTTTGTTAGGAACAGAGTCTGTAACAGGCACAGTGAATGATGTTGCCAAAGAAGTTTATTTTATTAATTTTAATACTTCAAAATAAAGCAAATGTATATGTGTGTACTTTTGTTTTGTTTTTCTAAGTAGAGAAAAAATAAAGGTAGAATGACTTTGCAAGGAAAATCCAGAAAATGTTAATGGATAGAGTTAAGGTAAAAGCCTTGGTCAGTATAAATAGTATAAATGAAATCAAGTGAAATATAACTGAGGGGCTTTGGCCCAGCACTATCCCCGCCCCCTCAGTTCTCATCTCCTCAACTCTCATCTCATTTACAACAGAACAGCAGTCCTCAAAACAACAATAGCTTAAGAGGGAAAAAAAACCTAAACTAAACTAAAATTTTGATTCTTACATTCCTAATAATGTTCACACTATTTGAGGATAAATTCTAAAGTTACTTTTTATAAATTTTTGATTCATTGTTAATCTTTGGTAACCAGAAACATTTTAATGACCTTTGTTTTGAATATATTTGCATGAAATTTGGTTGTCCTCAGTTCTGTCCCTAAGCATAAATTAAGCTTTAGGAACCCAAAGTAAAATAATTATTCCTTATAGGCAGGAAATTTCTTAGGACTCAGCCTTTCACCTGATAGAAGATAAAGTCCTGTATCTTCCAGGACTGAAGCATCCTGTGGAAATTAAATCTCCAAACTCATGTCCTCAGAGCTCTGTACACTGGAATCTACTTTTGTGAAAGACATGATAGAAAAAGAATAGATTGGTTCTTCTTTTTATAATTCCAATTACTGTGTGCCTGAACTCTTTCAGTAACAGGAATTTACTCTATTGATGATGGTATCTTCCAAACTAAGATATCAATAAGAATTTGAAACATTTTTTTTTGTTTTGCTTATTTTGAACTGAAATGTCCATGAAACTTCCCATCTGACAGTTGTTGGCTTTGATAGAGAAAATGTTGAATATTTTAGCCAAACTACAGATCTTTATATATTTGAAAATAACACAAATATCCCTTCTTTCTCAAAGTATAATGAGGTCCTTCAACTTCATTATGTGATCATATTCTGAATTTTCATTAGGATCGATCAATTTTAAACTTTATGTCCCTATCAAAGTATGAGTCCCAGAACATTTCATATCAGATAAAATTATATTGAAAAAACAAATTAAATTTAGCAGTTCCAAAATTTTGACTAATTAAATTGGATATTTTTCAACATTCTGATTATATTTTGCTTATTTAAGCATCATAGAGTTTCCAAAGGGCTATGCAAATTGGCATGTGGATCAGAACACTAATTTAAAACTTAAATTTGAACTTCTGTTGGATTGTATTTACTTCAATAAGAAGATGCTGTGGTTCCAGTCCTTCTTTAAAAGAAGGAAAATATTACATATGTGCATATAAATCTGTTTATCTTGAGTGCTGCCTCCATTAAATATGACAGGCATGTTACTTTACTGAACTTTTTTTTTTTTAAGATTTTATTTATTTGAGAGAGAGGATGAGAGGAGAGAGAGAGGGAGAAGCAGACTCCCCGCTGAGCAGGGAGCCCGATGCGGGACTCGATCCCGCGACTCCAGGATCATGACGTGAGCCGAAGGCAGTTGCTCAACCAACTGAGCCACCCAGGCGCCCCACTTCACTGAACTTTTAATCATCGCATTGAGAATTGCTCAGTACATTCTGCATCTGTTAATTTCAGAAATTCCGAATTGCTAACCCACTAATATGATTTGTCTTTATCAGTGTTTGCATCAATAAGAGACAAGTGCAGTTTATGCATGTTCTGAAGGAAAATAAGGGAATTTCATCACATTCTTGTATTTCATGTCAGATATTACATTCTACTATTAATTCTATAAGTTATGCAACTTAAAATATATTTCATGTCTGTTTCTGAAGCATAAGTTTTGTAAGCTATTTGTTAAATAAAAATACATTTTTTTCCTGGTGTAATCACATATTAATCTCAAAATCTGAGTTTTAAAGTGTTGTAAACTTGAAATCTTACAAATTTATCTTAAAGTGTTATGAATATATAATCTTACAAATATAAAAACTTTGTATGGTTGTAACTGAAACTTGTTCTTCAGTGAATTGATGGAGAAAATGCACTATTGTTCTTCCTCAGTTGCAATTAGGCAGACATAGCAGCTCAATACACATTGTTCTCTCAGCCTCGTATCATCTCTCACCCAGACCAATACAGTAGCTTTCTAACTGGTTTCCATGCTTCAAGGGTTGCGTCAAATTCCTTCATCCTTCTAAAGAATGAAGCTAGCATGTCATTTCCTCACTTAAAATCAATCAGTTAATTCCTATCTCCTAGAAGACAATGTCCTAGCATTCTAGCAGGTCTCTAAAGTGTGACAGGACCAATTTTTTTTACCGCATTTACAGTTGATCTAACAAGATGGGGTAAGCTGCTTTTGACTAAACCATTCCTTATATCCCATGATGTTAACCTGGAATAAGAAGGCCGTTTTCATCAGTATAATGCATCCTGTTGCTTACTTGTCCTTTCGTATTTAATTTCAATATTCTCATCTTTCTCTCTCTCCCTTCCCGTCTCCCTCGCTCCTCTCTCTCTCTTTCTTTCTCTTTCTCTGCATATAAATATGTGTATGTATATATTTATACATATATATGTGCAAATACACACACAAGATAGAGTGAGAGAGAGAATTTTCCAATAGGTATTTGACTGTTAATTAGCATCTATTCTGGTCTTATTCTAATCACTTCCCTTATTAGAAGCCAAAGTCTATATTTTCAAAAACAAATCTATTCATGTCACTGGAATCCTTCAGTGGTTTTCCAACATTTTCATGAAAATGATAAAGTTGGAATGCACAGCAAGTGTTTTGCATTGTGTTGATTACCTAGTATTCTTCTGGTCTTCTTCTCTTTTATTCGCCATAACTCCTGTTGTAGCTTCATATGCTTTATTTTATTTCAAAATGCTTAGGGTGAACACTTGTTCCATTTGCCAACTAAATTCTTACTTTACACTTGTTTTGTCATATTGCTTGGCATAACATCTGACCTGAATATATTATTTTGAATGAAGAACAATCATTATTAGTTGCTTAAAAAATAATCTAGGATGGGTTTAGTAAGCTTGTGCTTCACATCACCAGTCTCTGCCATAATCCTGTCTAGTATTGTGTGCATACGTAGGGAGAAGAGACCTCATTTTAACATATTTACATCCTAAAGACCACCAAAGAGGACTCATCTCACTTTTTTCTCAGAACTGTTAAATACAGTATAGATGGAAGATACAATACTTCTCTTTCACTTCCTGGCCATATAAAATGAGTTTGAACAAATGGCTAGGACCAACTCCTCTTCTCAGATTGTGGTGGAAGTATTTGATTCAGTCACCCTTGCAGGCCACTTGGAATACTAACCAGCTGAGTCTTGGCCCCCACAGCATGTCACAGGCTGTAGCATGCTGGAAGATGTGTGGCAGCCAGTTGGTGTTCTCAATGGAAAACATGGAAAATTATGAATTTGATAAACTTGCTCTTCCTTCAAGGAATGGACAGTATTAAGTACTGCTGTAGAGAGCAGAAAAGGATGCCTGATTCTTCTTATCCTATACATATAAATATGCACATCATATAAATCTAGAACATTTTATTGTTGGTAATTCATTGTAAAATTTACAATAAACATTCTCAGTATTGAGCTAATTAGAACAAAGTACAATGTTTAATGAAAATTAATTATTGAGTTTACATTTTTCAGAAAGTTAATGATAAAGATGTGATGGATACAAATTATTTGTCAACATTTACCATCCAACTGGCGCACCTGGGTGGCTCAGTCGGTTAAACACTTATCATCCAACTATGAGTTATAGTGATATCACTGATAACATGAATACTAGAAGAAAACAGAGTTAAAGAAAAATCAGCATCTGTATAAAGATATGACAACATATTCAGTTTATGAAGTATGCACACACACACACAAATAATAAAAACATATATATTACTGTGTCTATATATATTTTTGTGAATGTAGCTATTCATTATGTCAAATGATCACTCTTTTAAATTAATTTCACTAATTAAGCTAATTTCACTAATTTCCAAGATAAGTTTTCATAGTGCGTTTAATAAACATGAAATGAAAGCACAATTTTAATTTTTTACAATTACTAAATTTAACTATTAAATTAAATTATTTAATTTAATTACAATGTTAATTTTAACTAACTCATGACAAAAAAAGTCAAAGAATAAGAGGAATGTGATCTGGAGAAATTCTGAATTTTCTTAGAAACATACTTAAGAAACAAAACAAAGCTCAGAGGTAATAAGTTATTTAGCTCTCCACTAAAGCAGTTCATAATTTCAGAAAAGGTCATTGTACCTACATCATTATTATTTGACATCTAAATATCACCCAACAATATTTTGCCTTTTGGCAAATGTCATAAAATGTAGGTACTCCATTGATTTAATTTTAGAGAGTCAATTTAAAGAACCAAACACACTGAGAAAAATGGAGGAAATGTACAATCTTAAACACCACAGGAAATCATAGACAGACACAATATTCTTTAATTAAATATTTAAATATGCATCGTAAAAAAATCTAGGCTCTAAGTAAGAGAGATGATTTTTTTTTTTTTAAGATTTTATTTATTTGACAGAGAGAGAGGGAGAGATCACAAGTAGGCAGAGAGACAGGCAGAGGGAGAGGGAGAAGCAGGTTCCCCGCTGAGCAGAGAGCCCTATGCGGAACTCCATCCCAGGACCCTGGGATCACAACCTGAGCCAAAGGCAGATGCCTAACCAACTGAACCACCCAGGCCCTGAGATGATGCTTCTTGGGACAGCTCATATCTCAATCAAATATATAAAAGCATCAATAAAGTACAGAATTACAGAAGAATACTCTTAAAAACAAAAGATTATCTTTCTGTGACAAAGATTCAGTGATGGGTATGACATAAGCATTCTGCCATGCTCTGTTATGGATTAAAAAAACTTAAAACAAATGTTTTTAGATAATTTTACAAGTAGACCATTTAATTACCTGAGGCCACATCTTCATGATGTCAAAGCAAAGGGACAAAAACAAAAAATTAATTACTCGATAATATAAAATATTTTATTTAATGTTCTTTATTGCCTTCATATAAGGGAAACTACATGAATAAATGCAGGTTTGGAAGAAGACTTTACTGTATTTAAATCAAATAAATATTAAATCAATATTCTTGCTTTGCCACTCTCTAGTTTTTTAGCCTTTAACAGGTCAAATTGACTTTCACTTATGAACTTGCAGCCCAGTGGTTCATATTTGATTAATTACATCCTCAGATAAATTTTAAACCTTAGGCTAATTATTATATAAGTTTCAAATAATGGTAGTACTCATTCATTCTAACCACTTTTGAGTCCTCACATTTATATATAAAATGGCATGTCATAACTGACATTTAATATAATGCCACTTACAGACTTGAGAGTTTTTGATGAAGTATATAGTTTATGTTATAAAGATATGTAGAGATATATATAAAATATATCTAACCATTTGAGGAAATTACATAAAATCTCAATACCTTAGGTTACTACCATATCATAAAATTCTGAAATGTCAAACCAAATTTAACGAACCATAGGTCTTACCCTACACCAAATTTTACTAAAAATTTTTAAAGATTTTATTTATTTATTTATTTATTTATTTATTTATTTATTTATTTATTTATTTATTTAGAGAGGGAGAGAGATTATGGGCGGTGAGGAGAAGCAGAGGGAGAGGGAGAAAATTTGAAGCAGACTCCAGGCTGAGTGCAGAGCCTGATGTGGGATTCTATCTCATGACCCTGAGATCATGACCTGAGCTAATACCAAGAGTCAGTTTAATCTATTAAGCCACCAAGGCACCCAAAATTTTACTAATTATTTTAAGAATAAAACAAGATATAGTCACAAACATAGCCTTTCTTTCTGAAGGGGTTTAATCCTTCAGATAAAGATTTTTGACTGTCTTATTCCCCCCCACTATGAACTGTTTTATTTTCAAAGTGACACTAATTTTTGCATATGTATAAGGAACATGATTTTCAGGAGTTTCCAAATACCATTCCCCTGGAAAGAATACCAAGGCTCCTTGGAGAAGTGAATGGCTTCTGCTGGGGCAGAAAATTTCCAAGATGAGCCTGGAACATATTGTACCCAAAGGTAAGGACATTCTCAAAAACCATGTCAAATGTACACAGACATTAACTTGAAGAGGTTTCCACTTAACAAATCTAGAATAATTTGACCATCGAAGTAGCAACTGTAGAATGTAATTCATTGAATAAAACAGGATTCCATGGGTTCATAGTGATAGAAATCAATAAAGAAATCAACAAATAAATGGGAGAGGAAGAAAAGCTCTTTTTTCCAGGGGGATAACAGTACATAAATGTAGAAGGGATTATGGAAAGAAGAAACCACCATATGACAATTGTCATGCAGATGACTGATTTATTCTGGACTCATTAACAGGTTATACTGAAGCTGTTGTATGGAGACTTGATGAGTAAGAGATAGAGGTATAATCTCAAAATATCTTTCTGCCAAATATTTAATACATGCAAAGAAAAATGGGACTTTATGGTTGAGAAACCTGGCAGAAACTGCAACTTCAGTCTAGGGATATGTCAACATTGTTTATCCCCTAATGTGATGTACTCTGAAGAACACACTATCATTGACTGATGTTGCATTCCTGCCAAAAAACATGAGGTGAGTCTGAACAAGAGTAAATATCGTCTTACAAAGAAAATTATTTCAGAATACATTATGAAAGAAGGATAATCAAAATTTTATTATTAAAAAATTGTTGGAAGGGCATGTTGGGACATATTTTGTAATATATGTATTTGTAATCTTAAGATAGTTTGACCCATTAAAGTAAAAATAATGAAATTCTAACTTAAAATCTATAATTGAGTAATCGGTTCAGCCTTATTTTTAATAGACACTTTTTAGAGAAATTTTAAATTAAAAGCTAAATTGAGCAGAAAATACAGAGAGTTCCCATATACCCCTTTCCCTACACATGCAAAACCTTCCCTGCTATAATAGCTTATACCAGACTGGGGCATTTGTTGTAATGTTTTTTAAAGATTTTATTTATTTATTTGACAGAGAGAGACACAGTGAGAGAGGGAACACAAGCGGGGGAGTGGGAGAGGGAGAAGCAGGTTTCCCGCTGAGCAGGGAGCCCTATGTGGAACTTGATCCCAGGACCCTGGGATCATGACCTGAGCCGAAGGCAGACGTTTAACGACTGAGCCACCCAGGAGCCCGGCACTTGTTGTAATTGATGAAACTAAGTTGGCACCTTTGTCATCCAAAGTCCATAGTCAACATTAGGACTTGTTATTGCACATACTATCAATTTGGACAAATATATAGTGACATGTCTCAACCGTTATAGTGTCATACAGAACGGTTTCATTGCCCTAAAAATCTTTTGTGCTCCACCTATTCATTCCTTCATCCCCACAATTTCTGACAATCACTGATCTTTTCAGTGTCTCCATAGTTTTGCCTTTCCAGAATGTTATGTAATGAGAATCATATAGTAAGTAAATTTGTCAGATTGGCTTATTTCACTTAGTGCGTAAGTCTCCTTTGTGTCATTTTATGGCTTAATAGCACATTTAGTGCTGAATAACATTCTATTGTTTGGCTGTACCACAGTTTATTTATCCATTCACCAACTGAAGGACATCCTATTGCTTCCAGGGTTTACTAATTATGAATAAAGCTGCTATATATATTCATGTGCCTGTTTTTGGGTGGACATAAGTTTTCAACTCCTTTGGATAAATACCAGGGAGTGTTATTGCTGGATGATAGACTAAGAGATGGGATAGGTTTATATATAGAAAGTATATTTAGATGGCACCTGTGTGGCTCAGTCATTAAACATCTGCCTTCGGCTCAGGTCATGGTCCCAGGGTCCTGGGATCGAGCCCCGCATCGGGCTCCCTGCTCGGCGGGAAGCCTGCTTCTCCCTCTCTCACTCCCCCTGCTTGTGTTCCCTCTCTCGCTGTGTCTCTCTCTTTGTCAAATAAATAAATACAATCTTAAAAAAAATAAAGTATATTTAGGTTTAATTTATGAAGGAATTGCCAACCTGTCTTCCATAATAACGGCACTAGCTGGCATTCCCACCAGCAATTAATTCCTGTTGCTTCACATCTTTGTCAGTATTTGTGCTGTCACTTTTCTCAGTTTTGGCTGTTTTAATAAATAGTGGTATATCATTATTTTAGTTTCCGTTTTCTTGATGATATATGATGCACAATATTTTTTCATATGTTTATTTGTCATCTGTATATCACATTTGGTGATGTTTTTGTTAAGGGTTTTGGTACTAGGGTAATGCTGACCTTATAGAATGAGTTAGAAAGTATTCCTTCTGCTTCATCTTCTGAAAATGACTGTGGAGAGTTAGTATAAATTCAGCTTAGATGTTTGTCAGAATTCACCAGTGAACTCATACGGACCTGTTGCTTTCAGTTTGGGAAGATAAATATTGATTCAATTTCTTTAATAGATATAGACCTATTCAGATTTTCATTCTCCTTGTGTGAGTTTTGGCAGTTTGTGTCTCTCAAAGAATTGTTCCATTTCATCTAGTTTATCAAATTTGTGGGCACAGTCTTTACTATCATTTTAATGTTATGGAATGGAATCTGGGTTATATTACCTCTTTTACTTCTGATATTAGTATTTTGTGTCCTCTCTCTTTTCTCTTAAACTTATTTTAATTTGATTTTTTTTTACAACGATTATACTTTATAGAAACCTAAAGTAACTTTAGGCTCATTGTACTTTTAAATTCACAAAATTTTAAAAGACTGGTTGATTAAAATCGTTTCCTTTCCATTTTTTAAATGTGAGAACTTGGGCAATTATTAATTTCTCTTTGGTTCAGTTTTATCATATGTAATTTGTAGTTAATGATCAAAATTAGCTTTCTGGGTAAGAATGATGATAGATAAAATAGGAGTACTGGGCAAATGGTTTTGAATATTAGTATTACTACAGTCATTATTATGATCTGACATGATAGTGTCATTTGTTATTCTTTTTTTTTTAAAGATTTTATTTATTTATTTGAGAGAGAGAATGAGAGAGAGAGAGAGAGCATGAGAGGGGGAGGGTCAGAGGGAGAAGCAGACTCCCTGCTGAGCAGGGAGCCCGATGCGGGACTCGATCCCGGGACTCCAGGATCATGACCTGAGCCCAAGGCAGTCGCTCAACCAACTGAGCCACCCAGGCGCCCCAGTGCCATTTGTTATTCTGAATTATTGTGTTAAATGATAATATGTGGAATCTAAAAGGAAATCAAATGTATTAAAATGTTTAATTCATTTTAAAATAATCTTTAGTGGGGTGCCTGGGTGACTCAATTGGTTAAGTGTCTGCCTTCGGCTAAGGTCATGATCCCAGGGTCCTGGGATCGAGCTCTGCATCAGGCTCCCCACTCAGCAGGGAGTCTGCTTCTCTCTCTGCCTTTCACCCCGTTCAGGCTCTCTCTCTCGCTCTTGCACTCTCTCTCAAATAGATAAAATCTTTTTTTAATAGTTTTTAGTCAGTCACTAAATAAAAATACCCAAATTAAATAAAATTCATGACCTTACAAACAATGTAAAATTTTTCTGTACTTTTTAAAGGATGATTAATGTCTACGAGCTGAATTAAAAATCCTAAAAAGCTGTATTTTTAAAGTGGGGTTTCTATAAATTCAATATTAATGAACTATTCTTATCATAACCTTCTACTGGTCTTTAATTAATCAAAACTACACTTAAAGATATAAACACACATACACACATACATATACAAATGCATGAAAAAAGGAGGGAATTTCACTATATTGGAATATATATATTAAAACTAATTTTATATGTAATTTTATTCAAGTGGGAAAATTGGTATTTTCTACATGACTAAAATTTACAGGAAATCAACCAGCTTGATCTCTTGAGTGAGAAATTCATTACCTCTGCCGGTCATTTTTCTAACAATATTGTCTTTTTAAGCTATTTTATTAAACTAGGCACAAGAAACTATGGAACGTACTCTTACAAAAGTCTCCATTAATAAATAACTTAGGTCACATGAAGAAGAGGAATATTTTCACTTTAGTAGGTAATAAAAAATAGCTTTTTAAAAAAAATTTTGTTTTATTATTTTGTTAGTCAACATACATTACATCATTAGTTTTTGATGTAGTGTTCCATGATTCATTGTTTGCGTATAACACCCAGTGCTCCACTCAATACGTGCCCTCTTTAATACCCATCGCTGGGCTAACCCATCCCCCCAACACCCTCGCCTCTAAAAACTTCAGTTTCTTTCTCAGAGTCCATAGTCTCTCATGGTTCATCTCCCCCTCCGATTTCCCCCCCTTCATTTTTCCCTTCCTACTATCTTCTTTTTTTTTTTTCTTTTTTTAACATATAATGTATTATTTGTTTCAGAAGTACAGGTTTGTGATTCATTAGTCTTACACAATTCACAGCACTCACCATACCACATAATCTCCCCAATGTCTATCACCCAGCCACCCCAAACCTCCCACCCCCCACCACTCCAGCAATCCTGTTTCCAGAGATTAAGAATTCCTCATATCAGTGAGATCATATGATACATGTCTTTCTCTGATTGACTCGTTTTGCTTAGCATAATACCCTCCAGTTCCATCCACGTCGTTGCAAATGGTAAGATTTTGCCTTTTTTTTGATGGCTGCATAATATTCCATTGTATATATATATACCACTGCTTCTTTATCCATTCTTCTGTTGATGGACATCTTGGCTATTTTCATAGTTTGGCTATTGTGGACATTGCTGCTATAAACATCGGGGTGCACGTACCCCTTCGGATCCCTACATTTGTATCTTTGGGGTAAATACCCAGTAGTGCAATTGCTGGGTCATAGGGCAGCTCTATTTTCAATTTTTTGAGGAACCGCCATACTGTTTTCCAGAGTGGCTGCACCAGCTTGCATTCTCACCAACAGTGTAGGAGGGTTCCCCTTTCTCCGCATCCCTGCCAACATCTGTCATTTCCTGACTTGTTAATTTTAGCCATTCTGACTGGTGTGAAGTGATATCTCATTGAGGTTTTGATTTGGATTTCCCTGATGCTGAGTGATGTTGAGCATTTTTTCATGTGTCTGTTGGCTATTTGGATGTCTTCTTTGGAAAATTTTCTGTTCATGTCTTCTGCCCATTTCTTGCTTGGATTATTGTTCTTTGGGTGTTGAGTTTGATAAGTTCTTTATAGATTTTGGATACTAGCCCTTTATTTGATATGTCATTTGCAAATATCTTTTCCCATTCTGTCGGTTGTCTTTTGGTTTTGTTGACTGTTTCTTTGGCTGTGCAAAAGCCTTTTATCTTGATGAAGTCCCAATAGTTCATTTTTGCCCTTGCCTTTGGTGATGTTTTTAGGAAGAAGTTGCTGTGGCTGAAGTCAAAGAGGTTGCTGCCTGTGCTCTCCTCTAGTATTTTGATGGATTTCTGTCTCACATTTAGGTCTTTCATCTATTTTGAGTCTATTTTTGTGTGTAGTATAAGGAAATGGTCCAGTTTCATTCTTCTGCATGTGGCTGTCCAATTTTCCCAACACCCTTTGTTGAAGAGACTGTTTTTTTTCCATTGGACATTATTTCCTGCTTTGTCGAAGATTAGTTGACCATAGAGTTGTGGGTCCTTTTCTGGGCTCTCTATTCTGTTCCATTGATCTATTTGTCTGTTTTTGTGCCAGTATCATACTGTCTTGATGATGACAGCTTTGTAATAGAGCTTGAAGTCCGGAATTGTGATGCCACCAGCTTTGGTTTTCTTTTTCAACATTCTTCTGGCTATTCGGGGTCTTTTCTTGTTCCATACAAATTTTAGGATTATTTGTTCCATTTCTTTGAAAAAAGTTGATGGTATTTTGATAGGGATTGCATTAAATGTGTAGATTGCTCTAGGTAGCATTGACATTTTAACAATATTTGTTCTTCCAATCCATGAGCATGGAATGTTTTTCCATTTTTTTGTGTATTCCTCAGTTTCTTTCATGAGTATTCTATAGTTTTCTGAGTACAGATTCTTTGCCTCTTTGGTTAGATTTATTGCTAGGTATCTTATGGTTTTGGATGTAATTGTAAATGGGATCAACTCCTTAATTTCTTTCTTCTGTCTTCTTGGTGGTGCATAGAAATGCAACTGATTTCTATACATTGATTTTATATCCTGCCACTTTACTGAATTCCTATATGAGTTCTAGCAGTTTTGGGGTGGAGTCTTTTGGATATTCCAGATAAAGTATCATATCATCTAAATTAGCTTGTTTTTTATATAAAGTTAATAAGTAACAGTCCATAGAAATAGCTAATTCTCCAGAGTAAGAAAAATAGTTGGTGTTAAGCCTTCATTTGGCTTTTATGACAGGATGTTTTTGGATTTCTTTTTTTTTTTTTCCTAAGATTTTAGTTATTTATTTGATAGAGAGATACAGCAAGAGAGGGAACACAAGCAGGGGGAGTAGGAGAGGGAGAAGCAGGCTTCCCGTGGAGCAGGGAGCTCAATGCAGGGCTCAATCCCAGGACCCTGGCATCATGACCTGAGCCGAAGGCAGATGCTTAATGACTGAGCCACCCAGGCACCCCAAGACATTTTGGATTCTTAATGGTCCTCATTGATGCAATACATTGATAAACATAAAATAATAGAAAAAATAGAAATTTAGTATTAAAAAGTAGAGATTAAAATTACCCTCAAATCTTTTAAAATTATATAATTCTCCAACCAGATAATTTTCCTCTTTGCAATCATGTTTTGATTTTCTGATAAATAAAAATATTTAGAGATGAACCATGAGAGACTATGGACTCTGAGAAACAAACTGAGGGTTCTAGAGAGGAGGGGGTAGGAGGATGGGTTAGCCTGGTAATGTGTATTAAAGAGGGCATGTTCTGCATGGAGCACTGGGGGTTATATGCAAACATCGAGGGTATGTTACCAATATGTTTATTAATGGTGATATTATCATTGACCATTTGGTTAAGATGGTGTTAACCAGGTTTCTCCATTCTTTTTTCTTTCCATAATCTATTCATTAGAAGTAAATAAATTCAGCCAAAATAAACAGAAGAGTCATTAAGCTGCATAAACCAGAAGGAAGAGTTTCAAATAATTTGTTGACGTATGTTAAAACCACCATCAGATTTAATTTTTTTGCAGGAGAGGAAGGGATATGTTGAGGCTCTACAAATATCCTATTTTTCTTCAAGGTTTTCCTCACTAATTTTAGTATTCATTGGTGGATCTCAATAGCAGCATTACTGTTGGTTACTAATGGTGATTTTTAAAAATGTCCTTTAGTCTTTTTATATTTTTTTATTTTATTTTTTTAGTCTTTTTACATTTATTAATTGGAACTCTTCTATAAAGATGAGTATTGATTCACTCCCATTTATTCAGTCACTTATTACTATCAGTATGGATCACGGTTGTTTATTTTTAGTTTATAATACTATGTTATTATATCATCTTGCTCAAATTGTTCAAGTTTTGTCACTGGGACCTGATATTTCCCATTTAACTCCTGTATTTTGGGCATTTCAATCTCCACTCTCTTCCTCCTCCTGATCCTCTATTTCTTCCTCCTTCTTCTTTTAGCACTTCCTACTCTCTGAAACTATAGAATGTTCTACACTAATCTGGTATTTTTCATGCCCCAGTCCTAGAATAAATAAGTTATTTAGAGAGCCTGGTTCCTTTTACTGGAGAATGGTATTTTGAAACCAAATTCTTAGGTTATTTTCATGTTCAGAAGGAAGGTTTAGATAATAATGTTAAACCTAAAGTAAGCACATTTGTCATATAGCTATTGAAATAATTATTGAAGGAATAATAACAGAGTATATAACTTTCAAACTGACTGCAAAGAAAATAAAACAATATATAATGAACCATCCATCCTCCAAAAGAGCAAAAGCAACAATAAGCACAAAAACAAAGATGGTAAATAAAAATACGACCATGTGTGTAACTACAAAAATTATAGTTTAAAAGACTTTTGTAAAGATAAAGATTTTCAAACAAAAATAAGAACCCAAATTTATGTTATTTACATGAAACATATCTAGAATGTAAGAATAATGAGTTTTTCAAGTTGGGTAAACTAAATACAGAAAAAATAATTTTATCTCCATATTGGGGTTGTTATAGCATCTAAAACAATTTTTAAAGACTTGTTTAAATGTAAGAAATCATGCTCAAGCTAAAGTACTTTAAAGCTCTCTGGAGACCAGCTTATTTAAATTATCTGTTTTTCTTGGTGCTTATGTAAAGTGCTAAATTCAAATGGAGCATTAGTACTTATTCATATAAAACATTAAGGGAATTAGTGATTTTTTACATCCACATGGCTCTAATTTCTTTTTTAATGCAGAAATACTTAAAATCTGTAATTACATTTCCCTAGTATATTGAATCTGAGAATGCATATGGCATAGAATTGTGTTAACCTAAACTAAATTGGGAAAATTAAGCACTTTAATTAAAGGCTCTGTATTTATTCATCTTTTTTCTTCTTTTTTTTATTATGTTATGTTAATCACCACACATTACATCATTAGTTTTTGATGTAGAGTTCCATGGTTCATTGTTTGCATATAACACCCAGTGCTCCATGCAGTACGTGCCCTCTTTAATAGCTATCACAAGGCTAACCCGCCCACCCCACCTCCCCTCTAGAACCCTCAGTTTGTTTCTCAGAGTCCATAGCCTCTCATGGTTCATCTCCCGCTCTGATTTACTCCCCCTTCATTCTTCCTTTCCTGCAATCTTCTTCTTCTTCTTCTTTTTTTTTTTTTTTTAACATATAATGTATTATTTGTTTCAGAGGTACAGGTCTGTGATTCAACAGTCTTACACAATTCACAGTGCTCACCATAGCACATACACTCCCCAATGTCTATCACCCAGCCACCCCAAACCTCCCACCCCCCACCACTCCAGCAAACCTCAGTTTGTTTCCTGAGACTAAGAATTCCTCATATCAGTGAGATCATATGATACATGTCTTTCTCTGATTGACTTATTTTGCTCAGCATAATACCCTCCAGTTCCATCCACATTGTTGCAAATGGCAAGATTTCATTCCTTTTGATGGCTGCATAATATTCCATTCTATATATATACCACAGCTTCTTTATCCATTCATCTGTCAATGGACATCTTGGCTCTTTCCATAGTTTGGCTATTGTGGACATTGCGGCTATAAACATCAGGGTGAACATACCCCTTCGGATCCCTACATTTGTATCTTTGGGGTAAATACCCGGTAGTGCAATTGCTGGATCATACAGTAGCTCTATTTTCAACTTTTTGAGGAACCTCCATACTGTTTTCCAGAGTGGCTGCACCAGCTTGCATTCTCACCAACAGTGTAGGAGGGTTCCCCTTTCTCCGCATCCCTGCCAACATCTGTCATTTCCTGACTTGTTAATTTTAGCCATTCTGACTGGTGTGAGGTGGTATCTCATTGAGGTTTTATTTTGGATTTCCCTGATGCTGAGTGATATTGAACACTTTTTCATCTGTCTGTTGGCCATTTGGATGTCTTCTTTGGAAAACTGTCTGTTCATGTCTTCTGCCATTTCTTGATTGGATCATTTGTTCTTTGGGTGTTGAGTTTGATAAGTTCTTTATAGATTTTGGATACTAGCCCTTTATCTGATATGTCATTTGCAAATATCTTCTCCCATTCTGTCCGTGGTCTTTTGGTTTTGTTGACTGTTTCTTTTGCTGTGCAAAAGCCTTTTATCTTGATGAAGTCCCAATAGTTCATTTTTGCCCTTGCTTCCCTTGTCTTTGGCGATGTTTCTAGGAAGAAGTTGCTGTGGCTGAGGTCAAAGAGATTGCTGCCTGTGTTCTCCTTTAGGATTTTGATAAGACTCCTGTCTCACATTTAGGTCTTTCAACCATTTAGAGTCTATTTTTGTGTGTGGTGTAAGGAAATGGTCCAGTTTCATTCTTCTGCATGTGGCTGTCCAATTTTCCCAACCCCATTTGTTGAAGAGACTATCTTTTTTTCCAAGGGACATTCTTCCCTGCTTTGTCGAAGATTAGTTGACCATAGAGTTGAGGGTCCATTTCTGGCTCTCTATTCTGTTCCATTAATCTATTTGTCTGTTTTTGTGCCAGTACCATACTGTCTTGATGATGACAGCTTTGTAACACAGCTTGAAGTCCGGAAATGTGATGCCACCAGCTTTGCTCTTCTTTTTCAACATTCCTCTGCCTATCCGGGGTCTTTTCTGGGTCCATACAAATTTTAATATTATTTGTTCCATTTCTTTGAAAAAAGTTGATGGTATTTTGATGGGGATTGCATTGAATGTGTAGATTGCTCTAAGTAGCATTGACATCTTCACAATATTTGTTCTTCCAATCCATGAACATGGAACGTTTTTCCATTTCATTGTGTCTTCCTCAATATTTTTCATGAGTATTTTATAGTTTTCTGAGTACAGATTTTTTGCCTCTTTGGTTAGATTTATTGCTAGGTATCTTATGGTTTTGGATGCAATTGTAAATGGGATCGACTCCTTCATTTCTCTTTCTTCTGTCTTGTTGTTGGTGTATAGGAATGCCACTGATTTCTCTGCATTGATTTTATATCCTGCCACTTGACTGAATTCCTGTATGAGTTCTAGCAGTTTTGGGGTGGAGTCTTTGGGGTTTTCACATTAAGTATCATATCATCTGCAAAGAATGAGAATTTGACTTCTTCTTTGCCGATTCGGATGCCTTTTATTTCTTTTTGTTGTCACGATTGCTGAGGCTAGGACTTCTAATATATGTTGAGTAGCAGTGGTGATAGTGGACATCCCTGCTGTGTTCCTGACCTTAGGGGGAAAGCTCTCGGTTTTTCCCCATTGAGAATGATATTCGCTGTGGGTTTTTGATAGATGGCTTTTATGATATTGAGGTATGTACCCTATATCCCTATACTCTGAAGGATTTTGATTAAGAAAGGATGCTGTACTTTGTCAAATGCTTTTTCTGCATCTATTGAGAGGATCATATGGTTCTTGTTCTTTCTTTTATTCATGTATTGTATCACATGGATTTGTGGATTTGAACCAACCTTGCAGCCCAGGGATAAATCCCACTTGGTCATGGTGAATAATCCTTTTAATGTACTGTTGGATCCTCTTGGCTAGTATTTTGGTGACAATTTTTGCATCCATGTTCATCAAGGATATTGGTCTGTAATTCTCCTTTTTGATGGGGTCTTTGTCTGATTTGGGATCAGGGTAATGGTGGCCTCATAAAATTACTTTGGAAGTTTTCCTTCCACTTCTATTTTTTATTCATCTTAAAGTTGATTTCAGTCCCTTCAGAAACATTGGATGATTTCTATTAGCATATAAACACGTTTGAGGCATATAAAGACAGCTGATTATTGCTAACCATAGAATCAAGTGAAAATAACTAATGTTGTTATTATAAACTATCATCAAGAACATTGTAAAAGTAAAGGAAATTACTTAAGTCCTACTATATAGCAGGTAAAATAATGGTCTTCCTTTTAATTTCCTGGGCAGGAATATTCTTAAAGTCTAATAGTAATTTAAAGCCTTTCTAAAATCGAGAGAAAATAGGTGCAAAGATAATGCAAGCACTTGAATCATTTATATCAAATTGATGACTATGACTACAGATGGCCTATCTAAATATTTTTAAATGTTTATGTTATACAAAATATATGTAGAGGTACAATAAATCTATTGTATCACTCCAATTTATTATAATTATGCTTGTACAGCATGTATATGGTACTTCGTTGAACACATATCTCAGAATATATACTCTACAAATTCCTTTATATAATATATCTAAAATGTGTTAGTTATAGGCAGAAAAAGAAATATTGTTCTCTTACTTACTCAGTGTAGCTCAAATAACTCTTACCATGCCATAGATTTTGAAGCTTAATCTAAACAGGATAAGAAAAGAAAAAAAAAATCAGTTACCTAATAACTTAAAGAAAACAATTTTAAATGTTTAAAATTGTGATGATTAGCATTATAGAAGTGTTTTGCTATATGGTAAAATAATAGGTAGTAATTTCACCTAGATTTAAATAATTATAATACATAATTTTGTACATTGTTCCTTCAGTGTCTTAAGAGAAATACCATTAAGTGAATTCTTAGAAATATGCACTATTTCATTATAGGTGGATATCAAAATATTAACTATATTCCTTAGATAATTGAGAACTTAGCACAAATTGTTTTCTTAAAGTATTAAAATTCTTAGACTTCACACATTACATTTAATTTTGTGATAAAATACCATGAGATTTCTTAGTATTTTCTTCTTGCTTTTGAAGATGAAGCATTAACCCCCAAAGACACTTTTTTTTTTTAATGGGATTAGCAACCTACTCTTTCCAGTAGGAAAAATATGAGAGAGACAGTTTATGTTGAATATGTTTTAGTTCTTAAGAAACAGGTAAATTCATATCCCACTGATTTATTCAAATATATATTGCTTCCTTGTAAATATTTGTTCTTTAAAATATGGACATAATTTTCCATCAAAATAGGTTTTTAGATTTCTCAGAAAACCCTTATCATCCCATAACACAATATAAAATATTTTAAGTAGTTAAAAATATTAAAAAATTAAAAATATTAAAAAATAAATAAAATAAAATTACCTCTAATCCCTATGTTAATAGAAGTGCATCAGTTTCTTTTTCTTTTTTTTTTTTTAAGATTTTATTTATTTATTTGACTGAGCGAGATACAGTGGGAGAGAGAGCACAAGCAGGGGGAGCAGGAGAGGGAGAAGGAGACTCCCCGCTGAGCAGGGAGCCTGATACGGGGCTCAATCCCAGGACCCTGGGATCATGACCTGAGCTGAAGGCAGACGCTTAACAACTGAGCCACCCAGGCGCCCCAGAAGTGCATCAGTTTCAATCTCCTTTTTGAAAAACATGTCTAAATGTATTCTATCATTACTTTCAAGAGTTTGGTGTAGAAAATACCCCCTCCTGCAATTACTGCAATACAAATACATAGGCTGTGGTAAATATTTCAAATGAAATTGGCATTCCAGAAGTTGGAGTTAATGACAGACAGCAAAAATCCAAATACCAACCAATATGAAAAGCTGAGGAAAACTGTCCAAGGACAGTATGGCAAATCCTTATGAGAGGGTTAAAGGGTAACCATCCAACATGCAGTAGTTAAGGAACAGTGTAATGCCTATTTAAGCATGGAGACTTAACCTCTCTTCTCATTATCAGATAAGACTGATTTGATAGCAAGATTATATTTGTAATCCCATCAAAAGTGTGTAAAAGACAGTATGTTAAACTCGTAGGTGTTGCCTGAGAGGATATGTAGTGCTGAAGTCTTCCACGAAGGAAATATGTGATATCCTGCAACAATTTTCCCAGTTACCAGGGTCATCATAATACAAAGAGTGAAACTTAATTAATTAATTATCTTATTTATTTTGTTTGAGGTGATGGTGGTAAATATGATTCTGTTAGGCCACTTGGGTAAACTACTAGAGAAACAATTTCATTTTAATCTTGATAATTATATATATATATGTCCATATATATCACTCATTAAAATGAAATTACATATATCAACAAAATTTATTAACTGTGTATAAATACATATATTTATGAAATATGCTAATGGTGAAACATGCTGTATCACATGTTAATTTTTACAAGTATTGTTTACAGTGCAGAGAGTGTAAAAAGAGAAGTGTCAGAGTTTTTTATTATGACTAATGATATTAATAAGACTGAGAGTATTCTTTTATTTTATATATATATATATATTTTTTAAAGATTTATTTATTTGACAGAGAGAGATAGCGAGAGAAGGAACACGAGCAGGGGGAGTGGGAGAGGGAGAAGCAGGCTTCCCGCCGAGCAGGGAGCCCGATGTGGGGCTCGATCCCAGGACCCTGGGATCCTGACCTGAGCCAAAGGCAGAAGCTTAACGACTGAGCCACCCAGGCGCCCCAAGAGTATTCTTTTAACAATAAAACAAGCCTGAGTGTGTTTCTTTAATTTGAAAATTTGGATTCAATTTTAAGTTGGAGCTATATACGTAAAATCACACTCAATCAAAAACACCAGTGTTAAAATCGCAGCGCTGAAAATTATTATGCATGAAAATGTCTTAGCATCCTATTGATATTTTGTGCCCATATATTTTAAGCACTGTGCTAAGCACTAAGGAACAAAGAGAGAAGAGAAGACCCACACTTAAGGCAACTTATATGCTAGTGAGCAAAACAGACAGAAAGATAGGGTGTCCTGTGTCACAATGGTGTAGGTCCTGGTGTTATAAGAGCAGATTAGTGGGACACTCAACAATTTTGAACAAGCAGGGGAAGTTGCTAGAGGAAGTGGCATAATACAAATTAACAAGGGGCAGAGGGAATAATGAGAGTAAAGTGAGTTGGGAGTTTATTCCATAAAGAACAAGTTAATTCTATAAAGTATTCCATAAAGAACATGTGACTGAAGGTGTTTGGAATACAGAATTCAATTCAGAGTGTTGGTGAAAAATAAGGCTTGAAAAAGTAACAGAAGCCAGAAGATTAAGGACATTGAATTCTACATTAAGGAATTTGGAATTTTAGCTCAAAGATACTGGGTGACAAATAAATAATGTTTTGTTTTTGCTTTTTGTTTTTTGTTTTTCATGACAGTGACCATTGTGATATTATGTGGAATATAATTTAGACTTAGATAAAATAAGAAGCAGGCAAATGAATCAAGAGGTTTCTTGACAATTCGATGGAAAGAGGGAAGCTGCTAAATTACAAAGTTAATACTGGATCTACAGTTGGAAAAACTAGTCTGAAACAGGAGAGATATCTTGGACAAAGGCATTTATTTATTTATTTTTAAATATTTTATTTATTTACTTGTCAGAGAGAGAGCCGGGCAGGCAGGGGGAAAAGCAGGCTCCCCACTGAGCAAAGAGCCCAATGCGGGACTTGATTCCAGGACTCTGGGATTATGACCTGAGCTGAAGGGAGACACTAAACTGACTGAGCCATCCAGGCATCCCGGTCAAAGTCATTTATTTTCAGAAATTTGGTAGAAGAATACCTAATCAGTACTGTGTTGAGGAAAACCAGATTTGTTTGTCTTATTTCTTTATTTTCCATTCAGCCTTCCAGGAAGAGATGCACAAAGGCACGTCAGAGAAAACAAAATCTTAATTTATATATATAGCTTTAGTCTCTCCATCATTCTGAATTCCATCAGCCACATAAAACCACTATGGATGGGGGTGCCTGGGTGGCTCAGTCGGTTAAGCGGCTGCCTTCGGCTCAGGTCATGATCCCAAGATCCTGGGATCGAGCCCCATATCGGGCTCCCTGCTCAGCGGGAAGCCTGCTTCTCCCTCTCCCACTCCCCCTGCTTGTGTTCCCTCTCTCCTGTCTCTCTCTCTGTCAGATAAATAAATAAAATCTTAAAAAAAAAAAAAAAAAAAAAACTGTTTAGAAAAAAAAAATAAAAAAACACCACTATGGATGTTTGAAGAAGAAAACAACCAGATCCTAACAATGAAAGGCTTATCCACCCTTTAGAAGAACTTTAAAGTCTAAGTCAATAAAATCCTTTATTGGGTTTTAAGAACTCTAAAGGCCAGGGGCGCCTGGGTGGCTCAGTCGTTAAGCGTCTCCCCTTGGCTCAGGTCATGATCCCAGGGTCCTGGGATCGAGCCCCGCGTCGGGCTCCCTGCTCAGTGGGGAGCCTGCTTCTCCCTCTCCCACTCCCCCTGCTTGTGTTCCCTCTCTCGCTGGTCTCTCTCTGTCAAATAAATAAATAAAATCTTAAAAAAAAAAAAAAAAGAACTCTGAAGGGCAAAAGTGTCAGCTGCACACAGCTCCAAAATGAGTAAGACCCGGGAACTCTACCAGAAATCACAACTCATTTCTACCCAATACCTATGGGTCTGCCTGCTACCAGAGAATAATGCCTTTTTCTCTTCTACCTTCCATTAATTGTTCAAGTACTGCTTATTGGTGGTCATTCTAACCTAGTTGCCCACTAACAAGAGACTCGATTAAGTTCCCAGGATTCTCCCTCACTGGCAGGGTGGTGGATAGGACAATGCCATCCCTGTGATCAACAACCCAGAATAGCCATGTAACTCTTTCTAGCTTTCTGTTCTGGTGAGCGAGGGTGAACCCCTGGAAGCCATCCTATGCTAACACTAGAAGCTGGGCCTGTAAAGCGTGCTCATATTCAATTTTATTCCTTTCTAAAAGATGAAAACATGTAAGGTAAACTGCATTGTATAAGAACATATCAGAAGAATTAAAGTAAATATAAGGTAATAAAGATCAGTAATTTAAAATCATCATTTGTTTATGCTAGAGTTTATAACATATATTGTCTCCGCACACTGAAAATAATACACTCAGACTCGGTACTGAACGGACGTGCAGGACTGTCTTCAGAGGTTTAGATACGGTGTTTATTGAGAATATTATCTGGACGTCTCATCGACAAATTCAAAGCAAAGGAGTAGAACAGAGGAAAGCTATTTTAAACATTAACTACTAACTCATCCATAGGATATGTACAGTTATTCAGAAAGTACATAGAGAAAAAAGGTTGGCTATGATTATCCCTGCCCCCCTAGATCTTCCTAAGGGTCATGAGAGCTCTGTCTCAAATACTATCACTTGCGAGGGGTTGAGGCAAAGCTGATGCTGATGTTTCAACAAATGCCTTAGACTCATGCCTGGAGGTTCAAAACATATTTTCTTTCTTTTTTTTTTTTTTTTTAAGATTTTATTTATTTATCTGAGACAGAGAGAATGAGAAAGAGAGAGCACATGAGAGGGGGGAGGGTCAGAGGCAGAATCAGGCTCCCTGCAGAGCAGGGAGCCCGATGCGGGACTCTATCCAGGGACTCCAGGATCATGACCTGAGCCCAAGGTAGTCGCTTAACCAACTGAGCCACCCAGGTGCCCTAAAACATATTTTCTAAAATTAACTCCACAATGTATATTTATATACTGTTAAATAATATCATATCTAAATATATCATTAATTTTAAAAACAAAAAATCAATTTAGTTATTTCAGAGCTATATTGTATTCTTTTCAGTAAGTTCAGCTTCACATTCGTAAATATATTTTCTAAACCTCATAGTATTAAAAAAATTTTTTTTTGATGCCTAAATCAGCTTTACAAATTTAAGTCTTTTTTTGTCACAGGCACTGTGTCCAACAATGGTTCTCTCAAGTTAATGGTTATCCTGATAATAGTCTTTAAAGGTAAAGCCAAAGATTTTGGTAAGGGAAGAAAGCATCTCCTTTATCTCAGAGCAGTGAGACTACCACAACCTTTATTTATTTTTTATTTATTTATTTTTTCCCCACAACCTTTATTTTCAAACATGCTTACAGGGACACCTGGGTGGCTCAATCAGCTAAGCGTCTGACCCTTGGTTTCAGCTTAGGTCATGAACTCAGGGTCTTGAAATCAAGCACCAGGTCAGGCTCCCCACTCAGCAGGGAGTCTGCTTGAGAATCTCTCCTTCTGTCTACCCTTTCCTTTGCTCTTTCTCTCTCTCTCTCAAATAAATAAATAAATACAAATATGCTTATATGCACACTTACAGATACTATAATTCCTGTCCTGAAATTTATATAAAAATACACTTACTGAATTATTTTTAAGATTTTATTTATTTATATGAGAGAGAGAATGAGAGACAGAGAGCACGAGAGGGAAGAGGGTCAGAGGGAGAAGCAGACCCCCCGCTGAGCAGGGAGCCCGATGTGAGACTCGATCCTGGGACCCCAGGATCATGACCTGAGCCGAAGGCAGTCGCTTAACCAACTGAGCCACCCAGGCGCCCCATACTTACTGAATTTAAAAAGAAAGGATGAATATAGAAAAAAATCATATCCCAACTGGAATGCTCTGATAATTTTTGAATTCAGTCTTATTTGAACTTTTTTTTTTTTTTTTTTTTTTTTTAGTAATTCAGAGAAAATTATGTCCCATGGAAGTTTAGTTGTTCTAAGAATTGTCAGCAGTCATGAATCAACCATTTCATCTTTAAGGTGGAATCCCAATGCAAGAAATCTTGGTAAACATTTTTCTATCATGTAAATGGAGAAATTAGGTGATTCATTTATGTTTAGAAATTTGGCTGGTTTTGACCAGATTGAGCAACTGGACAAAGAAATGTGCCATAGGCAGAGATGGGAGCCTATAATTCTATACACATATTTTCTCCAGAGAACTTGGTCATGAATAAGCAGGCCAGGTATTTCCCTTTGTTTTGCATTCTGTTCTCTCACACTATGCCAGCCCATCATCTGAACACATCATCTCACTGGGCAGCCAAGTTATAAGACCATCTGCTACATTTAGCATCCAGAAAATTGACAGATTCTGAGAAAGACTGGTCTCTTTGTGCCTGAATAAAACACTCTCACCTAAGCTAATAACTTGACAATTTTATGTTCATCTAAATTTAGAACATTATATTTAATTTTGACCTCAGTATCCCTGTGGCTATGTATGTATGTATGTACATGTGTGTGTGCCTATGGGTTTCTATAGTCCGTGTCTGTTTATGAGAGTAAGACTCTCACAAACCAAATTTGTGTAACTTGGTAAAAGATTTAAATCTTAAGTGTCCAGTCCACAAATATAGAAAATAATATGATAAATTTCAGGAAACCCATTGCACCTCAGAAAACTGCTCATAATTAAGAAAGTGAAAAACTGAACTCTTGATTTCCCACTTCCAAATATGTTCTTCATGAAGTCTTCTCAATTTCAGTAAAGGGCAACTTACCTTGGTCCAGTTGTTTGGCCAACATTTTGGAGTTTACTTATTTCTTCTCTTTCTCACATATCCTATCTATAATTTTCAGTGAAGTCTTGCATTTCAATTTTGAAATATATTCACTTTCCAACCTGTTATTTATCTGATCCCAGCCATCTTGGTCTCTTGTTTGGAATACTGTGGTCACCTCCCAGCTGGTCTTTATGACCTGCCCTTCTAGAGTCTATCCTTGACAGAGTAGCTAAAGGGATCCCTTTAAAACGTGAATCTCACTAGGCCACTCTTTCTACTCAAGCTCTCCACGGATTTGCCATTTTAATTATACTAGAAGATTAACAACTGCCCACAAATTACTACATGACTCTATCCCCACTAATTTTCTGACCTCATCTCTTATAACATTTTCCTGTAATTATTTTGTTCAAAGCTTCATTACTTTGCATCCAGTGGGCCATTCACAATCCTGCCTCAAAAGTTGTTGATCCATCTACCTGAAATAATTTTCTCTTACACCCCTCAATTCACTGCTCAAAAACCATAGTATCAGAGAAGTATTTTCACATCACTCTGTATAAAATAGTAATTTATATCCTTTGCTTTCTTAACTGCCTTGCCTAATTGTATTTTTCTTAATAGCATTTATCATCATCTGACATTCACCTAATTTTATTAAATTTAAGAGATCATTAATTATAAGAAATTCTATTAATTTATATAGTATTACAATAAAAAGAGCTTACAGTTGAACTATGACCTATTACTTTCCCATCACTTAAACATTTCATTTTATACTTTAAAAAGGCCTTATATACATATTTAGATATATTTTTAATCATTTATTTACTTTTGCACATATGTTAATAGGAAAATACAATAAACTGGTTAAAGCATTCCTAAGACTTTTTCATAGTCAGAATGATATGTCACTCTTCTGATTCAGCATTTTTAATATCCAAATTTTTCCATGCAATGACATATTTTCTGACATCAAGAAATTTAGAGATGCCGCATTTCTTAAAAGAGTGTCCTTCTCAGTCCCTGTGACTTTCTTCAAAACAGTTGACACACAGGGTTTATACTGTTACTTCTTTTTAAATGTTATTCTAGGATGATGTGGCCTGGGCCCCATCCTCACAGAACACATTGTATTTGTCAGTTATTGCTGCCTGGTAGACAGCCAAAATACAATAGTGAAGTTACTTGGCAAAGTCAGCATCTGAGGGTTGGAAAAGTATGCTCCTCTCACAGAGACCAGGAATGGAGACTGTATTATGGGGTGGTAGTGATTAAGGGGATTATTATTTGTTCAATAGTAATTATACCTACATATAACAATGGAGGTATTTTTAGGATCTTTCTCTTAAGTTGGCCACATTCTCCAGTGAATATTCCAGTATTCTTGCTAGAGTGTAAAGGTCTGGCTGCCAGTTGAGAGATAAATGCATAAAAATTCTTCAAATTCTTAAATTCACTGTATCACTTTTCACTTAATAATCATGTTTTAATATGGTCCCTGTGTCTTTGTGCCTTGTGCCCCCTGATCCAAAGAGACTCTGTTTTACCCACTGTAAAGAACAAAACCCCAGACTTCTGTCCAGCTATCTGCTGTGGGTTAAATGTGTGCCTCAAACCGTTTATTACATAAACTTTCAAACAATCTTTACATTTTTACATTTTGGTTCATTGCAACTTACAGTGAAACCTGGTTGAATAACTTAGCTTCTTGCTATGTCATAAGGCAGCCCAAAACTTAGTTACTTAAAATGGCAAGCATTTATTTGCTCATGATTCTGAGCTCAATAGTTTAGGTTGAGCTCTGTTGGGATGGTTCATTTCTGATTCATGTGTTATTGGCCTTCTTTGTGTTTGTCTCAACTGCAACAACTCTCTGTGTGGTCTTTCATTTTTCTAGCACAGACTTATTCACTTGTTGGCAGAATTTTATTTATTTTTTTATTTTTTAAAAGATTTTATTTATTTATTTGACAGAGAGAGAGAGAGATCACAAGTGGGCAGACAGACAGACAGAGGGAGAAGCAGGCTCCCTGCTGAGCACAGAGCCCGATGTGGGGCCGATCCCAGGACCCTGGGATCATGACCTGAGCCGAAAGCAGATGCTTAAACATCTGAGCCACCCTGGCGTCTGTTGCTGGCAGAATTTTAAAAGGGCACAAGTGGAAGCTGTATAGTCTCTTGTGCCAGGCTTGGGTCTCAAGCATTGCCAAACCTGCCACCTTTAGGATCAAAGTAGGAGGTCACAAGCTTACCCAAATTCAAGCAGTAGTCCTCACTACAGCTATAACATTTGTGTACCCATTAGAAATCTACCATACTGGTGCCTCAAATCCTGAACATTAGGGGGCTTATGTGAAAGAAATCAGGTGTTTCTCAGATTTCCCCACCAAAACATTTTTTTTAGATCTCTTAACATAGTTCTCTCACTTATCCATTAGAGTTTTCCAACTTGTATCAAGTTGTTTCTTCTGTCTTCTCTGCTGTGTGTTAGTCCTTCTAGGTTTATTCCACTCCCTGTGCCAAAATTAACATAGAATAAAAACCTATGTTACTTATTTTCATAAACTTCAGGGAGGAAGCAGATGTAAAGCCTGTGTTAAATTCAGCATCCTTAACCAGAAGACAATACACCACTCCTCTATCTGGAAAATTCCTGTTTGTTTAGCCTTCAAAGTCTTACCTCGTAGCACTTACCTCAGTGAAATTTAACTTCACCACTTCACAGATGGATTTGATCAATTATGTTTTTAAAATTTATATGTCTATTTATGAGTCTATCATTTTATTTACCACACTACATTATAACTGCTTCAACAAAAAGGCATGGCTTTTTGTTAAAAGTGCAGGCTTTGGGGCCAACTACTTAGATTCATAACTCAACTCCACCATTCACTAACCATGTGACCTTGGCACATTTCCTGAGCTCTTTGTATCTGCCTCCAATTCTCGTAGAGTTAAATAAATTAACCTGTGTAAATTATTTAGAACAATGCCTGGCACATATTGAGGGGTCAATAAGGGCTCTTTATTATTACTATATATTTTTCTCTGAGACCAGAATATGAGCTAATTTAGTATTCAAATTACATATTTTTTACCTTTACGAACCTAGTGGGGTGCAGTATCAACACTCAGTATTTGCTGCATGAATAAAGGAATATTTCGGTACCCTATTCATCTCACAAAGCCTCCTTTGTTGATCCTAGTACAGCTTATTCTTTCATCTTTTAATTGTCATAGGATCCTTTGCCAGGGAGAATAAATGTAGCATCCAGTTAGACCCTGCTCTTCATATTTATTGTCCTATCAATACCCTAAATATTTAATTTCCAAAGATTTTTATATATTTGAACTCTGGTAGGTGTTGAGCCAGGCACAAAGGGTAGATATGAACATGAATGAGGCACTAACCCCTCTCCTACATTTACAAATAATTTTGAGTACAATAATTAAAGTTTATGCTATCTCTGTGCCAGGCTTTTAGGGTAAGAAAAAAAAAATTGTCTCTATCCCTTTCTATCATCTAATTATTAACATCTCAAACTCAAACATGAAGAAGTACTTTCTGATTTCTTCCATTAAATCTTTTTTAATAATATTTTTTTAAAGATTTTATTTATTTATTTATTTGAGAGAGAGAGAGCATGAGCAGTGGGGAGGAACAGAGGGAGAAGCAGACTCCACGCTGAGCAGGGATTCTGACACGAGCTTCGATCCCAGGACCCCGGGATCATGATGTGAGCTGAAGGCAGATGCTCAACCAACTGAGCCACCCGGGCACCCCTCTTCCATTCAATCTTTTATTCAAGAGGGCACAGACATAATTCATCCTCAGACTGATTTGACAATTTACTCATGTCATTTAGCTGGCCAAGAGGATTAAGATCAAATGTCATGATGATGTCCACCATCAAGAGTTCTACATCTTTACACATTTTGAACATCACTTCGGCATATAATATTTATTTAATCCTGACTATCATCGTGTGAGGTGAATGATCTCCTCCATTTTACACAGAAGAAAACAGAAGCTCAAAGAAAAAAATGACCTGTCCAAACTCACAAGTCAAGTTTGTTGTTAGCCATCACCCCAGAGAAGAAATACTGATTTTACCCCGCAGTTCTCATTGAACATTTAGGAAATATTTTATGTGGAGTACTAAAGGAATTTCAGGTCATTCAGGAAAAGGAAATTATATGACCAGGTAATGTTCCATTAAAATGTTGAATTCATGTGGGATGAGTCTTTGAGTACTTTCTCTATTGTTCTTAGAACAGTGTTCACAGTGGGCACCTGGGTGAGTCAGTTGGTTAAGCTTCTGCCTTCAGCTCAGGTCATGATCCCAGGGTCCTGGGATGGAGCCCCATGTCAGGCTTGGTCTCCTCTCTCTGCCCTTCCACCCCCATTCATGCTCTTTCTCTCTCTCTCTCTCTCGCTCTGCTCTCTCTCTGTCTCTCAAATAAATGAATAAAATATTAAAAAATTTAAAAAAGTGTTCAAGGAACAAACTACTTCTTTAGTATTTGTTGAATATTGAATGAATGAAGGTGAAGAGCACTTGAGGCAACCACTAGCTTTTTCCTCTGGTTGTATATGTCAAAATCCTGAGTCAAAATCTTGTTTTTCTCATAGACTCTATTATGAGTTGAATTGTCTTTCCCTGAAATTTGTATGTTAAAGCCCTAACCCTCACTGTCTCAGAATGTGCCCTTATTTGGATATAGGGTCTTTAGAGAAGTAACAAAGTTAAAATGAGGTCATTAGGGTAGGTCTTAATTCAATATGACTGTTATCCTAGTAAAAAGGGAAAATTTGGAGACAGGCATATGAACATAATGTGAAGATAATGTGAATAAACATAGGGAGAAGATGGCCATATACAACAAAAAAAGAGGCCTGGAATGGATCCTACCCTGACAGCCATCAGAAGTAACACCTTGATTTTGGATATCTAGCCTCCAGAAATGTAAGAAGATAAATATATTTTGTTTCTGTGGTACTTGTTATGGCAGCCTAGAAAATCAATACTGACCCTACCTCCTATTGTCACCACTCTTAAAATATATCTAGAATCTAGACACTTCTCACTACTGTGCTTCTTCTACTCTAATCAAGCCACATTATCTCTTGCCAAGATTATTCAACTGTTTCCTAATTAATCTCCAGGGTTCTATCCTTACCTTCTAATTCTATTTTTCACAGAGTAGCCATACTGTTCCTTTGAATGTATGTCAGATTCCTGTTACTCCTCAAAACTTTTAGAAGTGTCCCACATTTACCACAACACAAAGCAAAATCCTAGTATGGAGGATAATAACACCTAATTTAATCATCTGCTTTCTCTCTGACCTCATCATCTCTTCTCCATACCTTCACCCATCTCTAGGTTCTCCTCCACCATACTGACCTCCTTGTTCGTCCTTGAATATGTTAATCATGTGTTTGCATCTAGGCTTTGTATTTATTTCTCCCTTTCCTTGTTATGGTCACCCCTGACATGGCTGAATGGCTCTTCCTTTCACTTTCTTCCAGTTTCTGTGCAAACATCACTTTTTCAGTCAATTTATCTATTGACCAAACTACAAAATAGCTCCCCAGTCTCTCATAATTCTCTCATAATTCATTCACCTAAATTAATTTTTCTCCCTAGCATTTTTCACTGTCTGGCATAGTACATAAATATTTAAACAATTCATAAAAAAATAGAACAATAATTTAGGGTGATCTATAGTATTTTCTCACATATACATTGAAGACATTATTAAGTTTAAAAGGGAAAATTAATATTTATGTGCCACTTCTTATAATAAGTACTGGGGGTTCCTAACTTCTACAAAGATATAATAAAACTCAGCTATTGTCATCTGGTTGTTTACAGTCTAATTGGCGAAGTAGTCTGATGTCAACTCTATTTCTTTGGAGAAACATGGAGGGTTTCATAAAGGTGATATCTGAACAGGTCTTGAAGAATAGGTCTTGAAGAATGTAAAAGGCCAAAGTGGGTAAAAGAGAAAAAAAACATTCTAATCACATTATTAGCATACACAAAAATGCTTGTCGAGAATAATGTATAAAATACAATATATTCAGAAATCAATTGCAAAACAGAGCCACCTGCAGGAAGCAGCGTAGCACTGACACTGGCTGCCTAACTTGCTAACACTAAACCCCACACCCTGTGCTCTGGCAGGACTGTCCTTCTCAGTCAAGTTTGCCACAATCCCAGCATGGCAGGCCCCTCCCCCAGAAGACCAGCACATGCCACTGCTGCTCACCCCACATCTCTAAAGTCTGCAGTTTTAAAGGTCAGCAGGTTTGGGATGCCTGGTTGGCTCAGTTGGAAGAGCGTGCAACTCTTGATCTACCCATGACCCTACCGCTTATTGTCACCACTCTTAAAATATGTCTAGAATCTAGCCACTTCTCACTACTGTGCTTCTTCTACTCTAGTCAAGCCACATTATCTCTTGCCAAGATTATTCAACTGTTTCCTAATTAATCTCCAGGGTTCTATCCTTACTTTCTAATTCTATTTTTCACCTGGTAATGAGTTCAAGCTTCACATTGGGTGTGGAACCTAGTTAAAAAATACATACATACATACATACATACATACATAAAGGTCATCAGGCTTGGCTGGGATAGAGCCTGGAGGGCCCAGTGCTGCTCCTGGAGAGCAGGCACGGAAACAATCTGGGGGCAGACAACATGGAAACAGTAATCTGAAAAACTGGGGCACACAGAGAGAAAATTATTCCCTCTTCTCAGAGTGCTTCCCCGAGAGGCAATATTCACAGAGATGCCTCTCTGGGAACAAAGGGGCTAGCTGGTGATGTTTCTCTTCCCTGCTCCTCAGCACAGGCACAGAGCCACCTGCAGGAAGCAGCACAGCTCTAACCCTGGCTACCTAACTTGCTTATACCAAGCCCCACTCCCCTACCCTCTGATAGGACTGTCCCTCTCAGTCATGTTTGCCTCAGCCAAGTACCCAGTACAGTGCCCCCCGCCCCCGGATGACCAGCACAAATCCCTGCCCACACCACAACTCCCAACCAGAGTTCTGCAGGGCCTCAGTTCTTGTGGGCAGGGTGTCAGGTTTCATTTCATAAGCAGAACAGAGCATGCCTTGTTAAAACTGGCCACATTCAGGTCAGGGACCAAGCACTGCCCACAGCAGGCAAGAAGAGACCGCAGACAACTGGCCTAAAGGATAGAGCAGCCAAAATACAACAACAGAGTGCACACAGCACACACCAGAGACACTCACTGACACACCGGGCCCTGGTCACTATCTGACCTCTTCCTCATAAAGCCATTAATTTCAGAAGCAAGAGACATAACTGGCTTTTCTAACACAGAGAAGAAGGCAGAGACTTAGACAAAATGCCAAGACAGCAGAATTTATTCCAAATGAAACAACAAGATAAGGCCATAGCCAGAGACATAAGTCAAAAAGTTATAAGTAACATGCCGGATGAAGAATTTAAAGCAATAATCATAAGGACACTCGGCTTGAGAATAGAAGACATCAGTGAGACCCTTACCACAGATATAAAATAGTTAAAAAAGAATCACTCAGAAATGAAGAATGCAATAAATGAGATTAGAAACAGGTGCAATGCAATGAACTGCAGGATGGAAGAAGCAGGGGAATGAATAAGTGACCTAGAAGACGAAATAATGAAAAATAATAAAGCTGAACACAAAAGAGAAAGAATTATGCAACACGAGAATAGACTTAGGGAATTCAGTGACTCCATCACATGTAATAACATTGTATTCTAGGAGTCCTAGGAGATGAAGAGTGAGAAAAGGGGGCAAAAATTTTATTGAAAGAAATAATAGCAGACAAATTCCCTAATCTGGGGAAGGAAACTGTCCTCCAAATCAAGGAGGCAAAGAGAACTCCCATCAAAATCAACAAAAGCTGCTGTACAGCAAGACATATTGTAGTAAAATTTACAAAGTACAGAGATAAGGAAAGAATCCTGAAAGCAGCAAGGGAAAAGAAATCCCTAATCTACAAGGGAAGACAAATCAGGCTGCAGCAGGTCTCTCCACAGAAACTTGGCAGGCCAGAAGGGTATGCCATGATACATTCAAGGTGCTGAATGGGAAAAAAAAATATATGCAGGCAAGAATAATTTATCCAGCAAGACTGGTATTCAGAATAGAAGGAGAAATAAAATTTCCTAGACAAACAAAAACTAAAGGAGTTTGTGACCACTAATCCAGCCCTGCAAGAAATATTAAAAGGGACTCTTTGAATGGGAAAGAAAGACCAAAGGTGACACAGAGTAGAAAGGAATGGAGAAAATCCCAATAAACAATGGCAAAACAAGTAATAAAATGGCAATAAATACATATCTATCAATAATTACTTTGAATGAAAATGGACTAAATGCTCTAATCTAAAGAAACAGGATGTTGGGATGGATAAAAACAAAATAAGACCCATCTATATGCTGCTCACAAGATACTAATTTTAGACCTAAAGACACCTGAAGATTGAAAGTAAGGGGGTGGATAAACATTTATCACAAAAAAAGGATGTCCAAAGAAAGCCAGAGTGGGCGCCTGGGTGGCTCAGTTGGTTAAGCGACTGCCTTCGGCTCAGGTCATGATCCTGGAGTCTCGGGATCGAGTCCCGCATCGGGCTCCCTGCTTGGCAGGGAGTCTGCTTCTCCCTCTCCCACTCCCCATTTGTGTTCCCTCTCTCGCTGTGTCTTTCTCTGTCAAATAAATAAATAAAATCTTAAAAAAAAAAAAGCCATAGTACCAATACTTATAACAGAATAACTAGACTTTAAAACAAAGACTGTAAAAAGAGACAAAGAAGGGCATTATATAATCCTAAAGGAGACAATGCATCAAGATACAATTGTAAATATTTATGCATCCAACATGGAAACACCCAAATATATAAAACAATTAGTAACAAAGCATACAAGAATTAATTGGTAATAACACAATAATAGAGACTTTAATACCCCACTTACATCAATGGACAGGTCATCCAAACAGACAACCAACAAGGAAACAATGGCTTTGAATGACACACTGGACCAGATGGACTTAAATATATTCAGAACATTCCATCCTAAAACTGCAGAATATATATTCTTTTCAAGCGCACATGAAACATTCTCTAGAACAGATCACATATTAGGTCACAAAACAAGCCTCAAAAGGGGCGCCTGGGTGGCTCAGTCGTTTAAGTGTCTGCCTTCACCTCAGGTCATGATCCCAGGGTCCTGGGATTGAGCCCCACATCGGGCTCCCTGCTCCACGGGAAGCCTGCTTCTCCCTCTCCCTCTGCCTGCCGCTCCCCACTGCTTGTGCTCTCTCTCTCTCTGTCAAATAAATAAAATCTTAAAAAAAAAGGGAACAGGCCTCAATAAATACAAAAAGATTGAAATCATACCATGCACCTTTTGTGGCCACACTACTATGAAACTAGAAGTCAACCACAGGAAAAAAATCCGGAAAGAACACAAAAGCATGGAGGTTAAACAACATGCTACTAAACAATGAATGAGACAACCAGAAAATCAAAGAAAAAAATTTAAAAATTACATGGAAACAAATGAAAATGTAAACATGACAGTCCAAAACCCTTGTGATGCATGCAGCAAAGGTGGTCCTAAGAAGGATGTATATAGCAATACAGGCCTGCCTCAAGAAGCAAGAAAAATCTCACATAAACAACCTAACCTTATATCTAAAGGAACTAGAAGAGGGACCATGAAAGAAAATCCAATGGAAACAAAAAAACAAAAAACACATTCTCCTCAACAAATGGTGTTGGGAAAACTGAACAGCAACATGCAAAAGAATGGAACTGGAGCACTTTCTTACACCAAACACAAAAATAAATTCATAATGGATTAAAGACCTAAATGTGAGACATGGAATCATTAGAGGAGAACATATGCAGTAACCTCTTTGACATCAACCATAACAACTTCTTACTACATATGTCTCCTGAGACAAGAGAATCAAAAGCAAAAAATAAATTATTGGGACTTCGTCAAAATAAAAAGCTTTTACATAGTGAAGGAAACAATCAACAAAACTAAAAGGCAACCCGACAGAATGGGAGAAGATATGTGCAAATGGAATATCTGATAAAGGGTTAGTATCCAAAATCTATAAAGAACTTATCAAACTGAACACACAAAACACAAATAATCCGGTTAAGAAGGGGCCAGAAGACATTAATAGACATTTTTTTCTAAAGAAAACATCCAGATGGCTAGCAGACACATAGAAAGATGCTCAACATCACTCATCATCAGGGAAATACAAATCAAAACCACAATGAGATACCACCTCCCACATGTCAGAATGACTAAAATTAACAACCTAGGAAACAACAGATGTTGGGGAGGATGTGGAAAAAGGGGAACCCTCTTATACTGTTGGTGGGAATGAAAAGTGGTGCAGCCACTCTGGAAAAAATATGGAAATTCCTCATAAAGTTAAAAATAGAACTACCCTATGACCCAGAAAATGTACTATTGGGTATTTACCCCAAAATATGAATTTAATGGGATATATGCACCCCAGTGTTTATAGCAACGTTATCTATAATAGCCAAATTATGGAAACAGCCCAAATGTCCATTGACTGATGAATGGATAGGAAGATGTGTGTGTGTGTGTGTGTGTGTGTAGTGTGTATGTGTATATATACACACATAATGGAATATTACTCAGTCATAAAAAATAATGAACTCTTGCCATTTTCAATGACATGGTTGGAGCTAGAGAGTATTATGACAAGTAAAATAAGTCAGTCCAAGAATAACAAACACCATATGATTTTACTCATATGTGGAATTTAAGAAACACAAGAAATGAGCAAAGGGAAAAAAAGAGAGAGAGAGAAGCCAAGAAACAGATTCTTAACTTTAGAGAACAAACTGATGGTTACCAGATGGTGGGTGGGCAGGGGGTTGGGTTAAATAGGTGATGGGGACTAAGGAGTACACTTGTGATGAGCACCAGGTATTGTATGGAAGTGTTGAATCCCTATTTTGTACACCTGAAACTAATATTACACTATATGTTAACTAACTAGAATTAAATACTTAAATAAATAATTGCAATGACTTCTTAAATAAAAACTGCTTAGGGGTGCCTGTATGGCTAATTTGGTTAAGTGTCTGACTCTTGATTTTGGCTCATGATTTCATCATCTCAGGGTCCAATGTTGGAGTCCTGTGTAAGGCTCTGCACTCAGCAGAGAATCTGCTTGAGGATTCTCTCCCTCTGTCTCTGCCCCTCCCTCAGTTTATGCTCTCTCTCTCGTTCAAATACATAAATTAATAGATAAATAAATCTTTTTAAAACGTGTTTAATGAAAAAAATTGTTTATTTTCTTTCTGTATTTAAATAAAAATAAACAACTGAAATAATCCAACAGATCTGTTCAGTAAAGTATGCCATCCAAGTATAAATTAAAATTTGTTTCCGTTTGTTTTAAAAGATTGGCTCCCATTGGGACGCGTAGGTAGCTCAGTTGGTTAAGCATCTGCCTTCAGCTCAGCTCATGATGTCGGGGTCCTGGGATCGAGTCCTGCATCTGGCTCCTTGCTCAGTGGGGAGCCTGCTTCTCCCTCTGCCTGCCACTCCCACTGCTTGTGCTCTCTCTCTCTCTCTCACACAAATAAATAAATAAATAAAATCTTTAAAAAAATAAAAGATTGGCTCCCATTTAAAATCCATACTTATATATCAGCATATATCTAATTTTGCCTATTATGGGTTTATTCATTTGACTCTGACAAACCTATTCAGAATTTTAATTATCCTGATCTTATAATAAGATGGAATAAATTAAATAAGTAAATCTTCAGAAGGGGGGGCACCTGTGGAGTGCAACTGGTTAAGCATTCAACTCTTAGTTTGGCTCATTTGGTGATCTCAGGGTGGTGAATTGGAGCCCAGTGTCTGGCCTCAGTGCAGAGTCTGCTTAAGATTCTCTCTCCCTCTCCTTCTGTCCCTCCCAACCCATGTGTCCACTCTCTTTCCCTACCTCTCACTCTCTCAAAAAATAAATAAATCCTTTTTAGAAAAAGTAACATTTTAAAAAAAGAAGGAGTAAATTTACAAACTAAATTTTTTAGTGATACAGAATCAAAACAACTACATTTGTTACAATGATATGTTATTTTACCCATTGTGTGACACACTATTAGGACCTGCACTTCTGGTCTTATTTATGCTCTACTATTCTAGTTTATCACATGGGGCTTTAAAAAGAATTAATATAATCCACATTGGTATCATATAGCTGTGTTATTTGGTAGCTGGTTTGGGCTCATGGCTGCTTTGGAAATGTTTTAGAGAAATATAAAAAAAAGTCCAGGCGCAGAGTGATGCCAGTTATAGCTGGATAGCTATCGATGCTTCAGGAAGTAAATGAAAACAGTATTTTTAGAAGTCAAGATTCTTCAACCTCTTTTTTTTTTTTATTCTTATGTTAATCCCCATACATTACATCATTAGTTTTAGATGAAGTGTTCCATGATTCATTGTTTGTGCATAACACCCAGTGCTCCATGCAGAATGTGCCCTCCTCAATACCCACCACCAGGCTAACCCATCCTCCCACCGCCCTCCCCTCTAGAACCCTCAGTTTGTTTTTCAGAGTCCATCGTCTCTCATGGTTCGTCTACCCCTCCGATTTCCCCCGCTTCATTCTTCCCCTCCTGCTACCTTCTTCTTCTTCTTCTTCTTTTTTTTTTTTTCTTAACATATATTGCATTATTTGTTTCAGAGGTACAGATCTGAGATTCAACAGTCTTGCACAATTCACAGCGCTTACCACAACAGAACCAACACTGCTGTGGTAATGTCTTTAAAAACTCCTACATCATATTACTCTATTTAGGCTGTTTGCCATTTTATGGCCTGTATTACATTGAAGATAAGACTTTTGCATACATTTGCAAATGCAAATAAAAGAAAAAAATATTTTAAATATAAACAAAAGTCCTTTAAAAACATCTTCCAGCATTACAGGAAATAAAATCCAGTCACTCTTCTGAAAAAAGATATTATTCAAATGGCTATTAGGCAATTCTTAATATAAGATTGTAGTATTTTTCTAAGCAATTCAGTTTCTATTTTTAAAAAAATCAAATTTCCAGGTTGGTATTAAAATGAATTTCTAGGCCTAAGATGGAGCTGCTCCTGCCCGGGGTGCAATGTCAGCAAATCAAAACTTAAATAACTTTTATGTCCTTGTAAATGTTCCACTTGACCAGAAACACAATCTATCCAGTCAGCCAATCTCCAAATGCCAAACCAGCTCTCTGCCTTCTGACTCCAAACAAGGTTAACTATGTAGCTCCAGCCAATTAGATTTTGTTTTGTTTTCTTTTTTATTCTTTATCCTATAAAAATTTCCTTCCTTCTACTCCATTTTGCATTTCTCTAAATAGACTGTTCACTTCATGAAGTGTTAAATAAAGTTTGTTTATATCACCCAATTATCTTTTTAATCAATTTCTAACAGTTTTTGGTGAAGACAAATGGGATCCTAACCTGACTGCTAACATCCTATGGGACAAACACACATAGGCTAGGCCATGGTAAGTCACTCTCAAATCCAAGCTCTGGTCTCTTGCATACAGCTCATAAAAAGACTTTATTAAATATATATATTTATATAAAATATCATACATACATATACACAAATTGTTCACAGAAACATTCTGGACTACTTATATTAGGAGTCTGCAACAAATGGCCAATGTTAGGGCTCACAAAGTCTCAAGGTAAGTCTACAGCATAAACAATCGAGGCCCTTGAGGAAATACACTAAGACGAGAAATTCAGATTGTTTTGACTATCAAAATCAAAATCAATGTAAGCACAAGTCAGACTGTTAAAGTCATTAGGGCACCACCACAACAAAGAAATCTTCTAGTGAAGTAATAGATCTAGTAATAGAGTAAATCTCTTGCTAATGGATTCTCAAAAGCCAAAGCCACAGTGAGTACACGGCTGTAAACAAAAATCCACAAAGTTAGTGGGCAACTAACAACTGCACCAGCTTTAAGGCCAGAACCCTAAAACATTTGCACCCCCCTTCACCCTTCTGTGGGCCCATCATCAAAACAATGGTCCAGAAACTGGTGTCTTCTTTGCAATCAACTGGGACACTGGAGAAAAGATTGTCCTTGAATGTCTCATCAAATCCTTCCACTTCCAACTCAAAGGCTCTCATACCTACCCTCAAAGGAAGAGGCTCATATGGGCCCGTCCCAGGGATGACGGGACTCCAAGGGAGTCCCTGGGAAACTGCTACTAATTATTGACTTAAACAGCCAAGGCAGGGGCTCCTGAGTGGCTCAGTTGGTCAAGCAACTGCCTTTGGCTCACGTCATGATTTTTGAGTCCCAGGATAAAGTCCTGCATCAAGCTCCCTGCTCAGTGGGGAGTCTGCTTCTCCCTCGGACACTTGCCCCACTCTCATGCTCTCTTTCTGTCTCTCTCTCAAATAAATAAATAAAATCTAAAAAAAAAAAAAAAATAGAAAAGAAAGAAAGAAAGAAAAAATAAACAGCCAAGGCAAAATAAGAACTGAGGACCATCTCTTCAAAATGCAAATCTCAGAGAGATACTCTTATCAAAAGGAGGAAAAAAAAACAACAACATGAAAAGACTGTTTGGAAACCAGGAGAATTATTTTTTTTTTAATCTTTAACACAAATATCAATAAAAGGTTTAACCCATCTGAGAGGGTAAACAACTTATTCCTTGTGCCAGAGACACAATTTGGATCCAACTGTCTTTTTATAGCTAGTGACACTTGCATTATCTTACTTGTCTCATAGGTAAAATATTAAAACAAAAGGTGTTTGTATCTGTCTGTATGTTTGTATATGTCTATGTATGTATGTTATAAATGTGTGACTTTTTTTCTATTCTGGATGATACTGCCAGAGTTAATTTTTAAAATCTCTATTTAATTGGCTTAAAGACAACTAATCCACAGAATGCTAGTGTAACAGAGTATACAATTGCTTACTTAGCAATTTTCACTAGGAATAAAGCATCCTAAGAGTTAAGGATTCTAATCAATATATGTAAATAAAATGACTTCAAAATAATAAGGGCAAAATAAAACAACTGTGTATGAAAAGTAGGTAAAGAAAATAGAATGTGTTTTTGAAAAAGGAAAGACATGGAGGATGTATTTTGTTTTGTTTTGCTTTGTTTTTGGTTTTGGTAAGGGGAAAAAGAAAGTATTTTTGTCTTAAAGTAAAATGATTGGTTGAGAGGATGAGAAAGAGGGGAAAAGATAGAACAAAATCTGAATGGATATAAAAAGTTGTAGAAAGTTTGTATTCTTTATCATGTTATATCAATATACATGTACATTCATTTTTCATTTCTTCTTCAGCATTAACAATATATATTTTTGCATTTCCTATTGTTGAAAATGCTTACTTTTAAAAACGGAAATTTGGAAAAGACTTTTATGCTTTAATTGAATCACTTCTACAGATCATGTGTGGTTTAAAAAAGCTCTATATTAGGTAGATAACTATTTTGATTTTGTCTCACCTAATTATGTTCTAATTATGAAATATTTCTTTTCTTCCAGTTACTGAGTGTCCTCGAATGAAATAGAATCTCTTTTGTCTTTCTTTAGGATGTATGATCAGCCTTTAGGGTCTCTCTATGAAAAGAAAACTTGCAGATGAAAGACACTGGACTTTTTGATTTTCTGAAACCAATTAAGAAAGAAAAAAAAAAAGAATATATTTCATCCCTCTGCTAAAACTCATAGTTCTGGAGCTCCCTTCCCCCCTGCCCCAGTTCTCTATCCTCTACCCACTTGGAGAAACCATCCTCTGCTCAAAGCAAAGGAACCAAAAATATTTTACCTCGAATAGCCATTACTGCAGTGGGATAAGAGACATTGTTTAAACCTTCCAGGAACTACAAACAGCATGTAAGAAGGAGAAGCCACTTTCTGAGGTCACCCACTTTAATTTACACTCTTGGCCATCTCAAGGCCATGAAATCCATTTTCAAGTGGCTCCATGTTCAAGCGGTAAAATTTATTTTCTGCAGCTTGTCCTGTTCTCACAGTTCTCTTTCTTCTCTTCTGAAGATCCCTGAAACTCAAAATCTCATGCCTCTTCTTTGGTATTTTTTATACGCTGTCATGCAGAGACAATTTAAGGGAGAACAAGACAGGAATTTACATTTGGAAATCTATCTTCCCAGAACTGTTCTTTGAGCTTTTAAAGCTACCTTTGTAACAAAATAAATTTATTTTCTGGAAAAACACAAACAAACAAACAAACCCAAAGACTTGAGTTATTAGAATATTCTGACCTAGGGCGCCTGGGTGGCTCAGATGGTTAAGTGTCTGCCTTCGGCTCAGGTCATGATCCCAGGGTCCTGGGATCGAGTCCCGCATCGGGCTCCCCGCTCAGCGGGGAGCCTGCTTCTCCCTCTGACCCTCTCCCCTCTCATGCTGTTTCTCTCTCGCTCACTCTCTAAAAAATAAATAAAAAAATCTTTAAAAAAAAAAAAGAATATTCTGACCTAGATTCAGATATATTTCTCACTGTAATATCTTTCTTAGCCAAGTGTCTCTCACTCTGGTTTTAATGAATCCTGATTATTTTCTGAATAATACTCTTCTTTTCTTCTTCCCTCAGATAATTCTTGCAGATCTTTCAGTTCTCACACCATAGTGCTACTTCTTTTTTTTTTTTTTTTTTTAAGATTTTATTATTTATTTATTTGAGAGAGAGAGAAACAGCATGAGAGGGGAGAGGGTCAGAGGGAGAAGCAGGTTCCCTGCCGAGCCGGGAACCCTACGTGAGACCCGATCCCAGGACTCCGAGATCACGACCAGAGCCGAAGGCAGTTGCTTAACCAACTGAACCACCCAGGTGCCCTGATCATGCTACTTCTATGGGACATTTCTCTATCACTCAATTTTCAGCTAGGTGAGCCTTCCAAGAGCTCTCATAGCATATTGTACAATATTTCACTTATCAGAGAATGGATAACACTATATTGAAATTCTTGTTTATTTCTCTGTACATTACATTAAAGTGTAGGCTTCATAAGGTCAAAGATAATTTCTAGATTATTCGTGATTGTATCCTCAGCTTTCAATAGAGTCTCTTGCATAAAGTAAGTTCTTATTATTTTTTGAATGAAGAATAGTATAGTCAATTATTTGAATATTGAGATCTAATGACTAAATTTTTTTAATTCTTTATTTTTAAGACTTTATTTATTTGTCAGAGAGAGACACAGAGAGAGAAGGAACACAAGCAGGGAGTGGGAGAGGGAGAAGCAGGCTCCCCGCAGAACAGGGAGCCTGATGCAGGGCTGGATCCCAGGACCCTGGGATTGTGACCTGAGCTGAAGGCAGACACTTAACGACTGAGCCATGCAGGCACCCCTCTAATGACTAAATTTTAAAATTAAAAGAATTTTATGGTAAGATCCTCTCAAAACCTTCTTAGTTTGCTGTTTTTTGTTGTTGTTGGTTGTTTTTTTTTTTTTTTCAAATTAAAACAGTTACAAAGATTTATTGTAACATATGAAGCAATATAGTAAAACATGTATAAATGCCAAGCTAATCATGCCTTCCCATCTTTCACCTCACTCCAGTATGCATCTCCCTTTCAAATATTATTGACATGTATTTTCCCATAAGCTTTTATGTAAATAAAATTATTTTGTTTGATTCTTTTACCAAAATATAATCATGTTACAGTCAGTTGACAGTTTGCTTTTGTTGCATCACCATATAAAATGGGCCTGACAGGGGTGCCTGGGTGGCTCAGTCGGTTGAACGTCTGATTCTTGGTTTCAGCTCAGGTCATGATCTTGGGGTCCTGAGATTGAGACCCCTATAGGGCTCCCTCCTCAGCAGGGAGTCTGCTTGGGATATTCTCTCTCTCTCTCTCTCTCTCCCTATGCCCCACCTGTTCACACACTCTCTCTCTAAAATAAATAAATAAAATCTTAAATAAATAAATAGGCCTGACAACAGACTAGTGATTAAACACCAAACATGTCTACAGTTTCTTTTCACCCCCCTCCCACCAATTTATTTAGAAATAAAATTTAGCAGATTGCTACTTGCCCTCCAATATCCATTTCTTCTGTATTTCTCTATGCAATAGCAGCATCGATATTTAGTTTGTGGAATGGCCTTCTCTAAATCTTTTCTTTTTTTTTTTTTAAGATTTTATTTATTTATTTTAGAGACAGAGCACAAAAGGGGGGAGCGGGAGCGGGAGAAGCAGGCTTCCTGCCGAGCAGGGAGCCCGATGCGGGACTCGATCCCGGGACTCCAGGATCATGACCTGAGCCGAAGGCAGTTGCTTAACCAACTGAGCCACCCAGGCGCCCCTCTAAATCTTTTCTTATTTCTTACATTTAGGTGTGTCCACGTGACTGTTTTGAACAATGGGATATGAGTAGAAATGATTGTGTGACTTTTTAATTTTTATTTTATACTTAAAAAATTTCTTGTCTTTCAGTTTTTAGCTTTCATCTGGTGGATCAGTAATGTGTTGATTTGAGAAGGTTGAAAAATGTGGATGATAGCTAAAGCCTAGGAATTGAGGAAGCATGATAGAAGGTACCAAGAAAGGAACCTAAAAAAAAAAAAGGGACCTAAATACATTTAATTTTGTGGACTAGAGGTAGCTCTCTGCCCTTGACTTTGGGCCACATCTAGACTGCTAGGAGAGAGGTAAATGAGATTCTATTTTATTGGAGCCATTTGGGTTTTAGGTTTCATTATTAAGAAATATAGAATGTACCTTAATTAATAGATGAATTGCTACCTGAGAATGAAGTACTGCCTCAAGAAAAAAAATAAACAATATGGCATAGCTCAGCACTCAAGCTATGCATAACTAAGAAACAAACATTTCAGGCCGGAAAACAGGTGTTCCTGTTATACCATGACAAATCATTTAGTAATATTCTATGACAACTTCAAAGATGTATCATGTATCTATTCAGTCTATAATTTTGAGGGAGATGGTAGAAAAATTTATATCATTGGTATGTTTGTATGTTCTGGTGTTTTATGTTTTCATATATTTAGTATTGAAATAGGTTAGAAAAGAACCCATATGCAAGGAGTGATTGAAGAGGATAGAGTTCTGCCAAGAGCCAAAATCTTTGCTAGGCTTGTAATTTAAACTAATGGAGTGAGGCAGCCAAATGAGCCAGTTTCCAAATCAAAAAGAGGAAAGATGTTTTAATAAGGATCTCCCTAAACAGCTTACCATTAGATATTCTTGGCTGGACGTTGAGCACCAGCCCAATGATGAAGTTTTATTAGAAATGGATACTTTTATGTCCAAGTGGATAATTTTGATGGGTTTAATGCTACCACAATTAAAATGAGGGATAAATATATGGGTCAGATACAGAAAGTAGTAAATAGAGAAGAGTCAGCCGGCTTAAAATCTATGTCCAGAAGGGATCTGTGGCTATGGTTATTTGCACAATGAAGTGAAAGAAAACAGGTAAAGTAGAAACTTACTATTCTATTGAAGAGATTGTATTACTAAAGAAAATACAAACCTGTTCTATAAAAGCTTTTGTCCAGTCCCTGAAGCAGTTATTTGCTTTCAACCATGTAGTAGCAGAAAGCAGTCTCAGAAAGCTGTTTGGTCAGCAAGAGTAAACATACACTCAAACAACTTCATATTTGGCTATTAAGTTTAATAAATGAGAAGGAATCTCCTAGAGGTCAAAGCCAGAAGTCATGGAGACCAAGATATAAGAATGTAATCAGCAGAGAATCAAAGGCATCCTGATGAAATAAACAAAGAACAATCTATACATCTATTATCTATTACCTAAGTTTAAACTGAATAAATGTCTTAAGAATAATAAAAACAGGGGCACCTGGGTGGCTCACTGAGTTAAGCATCTGCCTTCGGCTCAGGTCATGATCCCGGCGTCCTGGGGAAAAGCCCCACATCAGGCTTACTGCTCAGTGGGGAGCCTGCTTCTCCCTCTCTCTCTCCCTGCAGCTCCCACTCCTTGTGCACTCTTTCTCTCTGTCAAATAAATAAATAAAATCTTTAAAAAAAAAGAATAATAAAAACAATAATTTGTTAATGTTTATGAGGAGCTTATTAAACACAGAAAGCAATAAGATAGTATGATTTTCCTTAGTTTTATTTTATTAGGCCCCAAGTTATTCTTTAACATTAATTAACTTTCTTTTTTGAGATTCCCAAATAGAAATTATAATAATGTTCCTAAAGTAGTGGCATTCACATACAAGATACAAATTCACTTAGAATTGCTAGAACAAGTTTTCTCATTCTTCATGCTATGGGCATCAGGAGCTGAATCCTTCTTTTTTTTTGCAGGAGGCTGTCCTGTGCCTTGTGGGATGTTTAGAAGCATCCTTGGCTTCTACACACTAGATACTAGTAACACCTCTCTCAGTTTTGACAACCAAACAAGCTTCTAGACATTGCCAAATATCTCACTGGGGTAGAGTTATCTCCTGTTGAAAGCACAGCTCTAGAATATATATTCTGTTCCCAGGAGTTCCTCCAGAGAGGCTCCGTATTTGCCTTCCAGAACCTAGAATATAGTTCATATTCTTGTTTCCACTAACTAACTAAAAGGACTTTTTAACTACATTCTATACAGTCTTCACTTTATTTACTTGCCTATCAAAAAATTAAAGTTGTTTTTTTTTTAATTTTATGACAGTTTTATTTTCTTCACTCTTTTTGAAATAGATATCTCTGAAACAGAGGAATTGATTTCTAAACAGTTTTCTCTCTACCTGTGTCAATTCTTACTTCAGTGTCTATTCAAATTAATGAGAAAGAGCAAAAAAAAAAAATAAATGAATGAAGAAAAAAGAAGAAATGAAAAATACAAGACTTGTATGTGTGAGTTTTGCCATTTGTATTAATCATATCAATTATATAACAAACATTCTAGATTTATCTAAATACTGGCTTTGGTAGCTTTGGTTGTTTTTCTGCAGAAATAATATAAAAATAAAAAATGGCACTTGAAAAACAAAATAATATGCACCAAATGGCCAGTGTTCACTCTAATATTATTCAAGCAGAACTTTCACATTTCACATTTTACATATCAAAAGGTGCAAATTTCATGACCCAAAAGTCAGTATTCATATGAATTAAAATAAAAGGCATTGGATGTTTACCTCTAAACTGATTCAAACAACAAACAAATTTAAATATACTTAAGATAATCATGCTAATGTATCAGCATTTCAAGTATCTTGCAGGAGGAAATGCAGTCCTAGCAAGTGAGGCTCAGACACATTTTTCTTATTTCTGGGTCTGAAAATTAATCTTGAAATCAGTGGCTTTGCTTATTTATTACATGCTCTATAAGGAAAAAAAAAAGGCTGTAATTGTTTGTTTTGTTGTTGTTTTTACACATCTATAGAGAAAACAAGATATCAGATTGCTTATTTTCATAGTATTAGTGATTAAAATTATGAAGGCTGAAAGAAAACAGAGAATTAGAACAACTGTTTTAATCAGTTATAATTAGCAATATTCAGGTAACCTCAAGTTTTAGGAAGACAATTTTGACTTAATTCTGTCTGATTCTTTGACATGGGATTGTCTTCAGAAATCAATCAATGACACTTCTGACTTTTAACTGTTCTTAGATAGTGCCTTACTCAATTTTTTATATCATCTGTAAAGTACAAAAGGCTATAAAACAAGCAGTAGCTCTTCCTCATTTGATTACTTTTATTCTCTCTAGTTCTTAACAGCAGTTAATCTTCCAGGTTCTGACAATAAAAATGAATTCTATGTAAGGATTTATTATTAACAGTTAGGGAGTCACTAGAGAATGCTATTCTCCATTGTTTTAAAAATCTTTCAGTGTCATATGCTACCCACCAACTTAAGTGATAGTTTTAAAAGTATTTTGGGGATAGTTTTAAAAGTATTTGGGGGGAAGAGGTTTTCTAAGGATCACTAGTTTATCCTGATTTGAAAATGTCATAGAAATTTGGGAAAGCATGCCCTGTTTCTTTACTTTATTAAACATATTTATTTAGCATCTAATATGTCTCAGGCACTGTTCCCCTCTGTTAAATTCTATGAAGAAAATAAATACAGGAATGTGATGGAGACTGACATGGGAGATTGTGTAATTTATATCAGGTAGTCAAAGAAATCAGAGAATGAGTTGATATTTAGACTGAAAGTTTACAAGAAGGTGGCAGACATAAAAGAGTTGACAGCAAGCCCGTCCAGACAAAAAAAAAAAAAAAGAAAAGAAAAGAAAAATACAAAGAAAGATTGAGATTTGATTTTCAGAAATAAGAGTTATCTAGAGTTATATATGTGTGTATATGTATATGTATATATATATATGTATATATATATATATACACACACACTTTGACATGCAGTTGGAAGTAAGATAAACAATAAGAAAAAATAAAACAGCTAAAAATGACAAAAGATGCCAAATGATACACTAAAAATTATAAATACTCCTATACAAGAATTAAGGCATTATTAAAAGATCAATCCATGTATTGACAAGACACACACAATATTTTTAAGCAAGGTAATTTATGTCTAATGTAATTATTAGCAATATCTAAAGTGGCTTCTTCTAAAATATGATAATTTGTTTCTGGAGATTATCAAAAAAGTATCAGTAAGTAGGAATTTTAGAGACTAAGTAACTGTGATATTATTCTATACAATTAAATATTTAAATTTCACTTCAATTTTTTGTTTGATACATTTGCTTTCTTTAATTTTTGCCACTTCAGATCCTCCACTGTCATTATAAGTGAGAAGCTGAATATCATATGAATATCAGGCAGAACCTAAGAAAAAGAAAATTTTTCTTGTGTAAGAAAATATTGTGTTTGAAAAGCCTGTGGGAGGGTCAGACTGACCTGACTATGAATAGGAACTAGCAAGATGGAGTTCTGAGTAATGCAGAATCAGAAAAATTGGAACTATATGGCAGATGTCAATAATGATATTTCAAATTAAAATTAGCAAATTTAAGGAGCAGATTTGACACAGTTGAAGAAAACTAGTGAAATAGAAAACAAACCTGAATAAATTTAACAAAATGCAACATAGGAACATAGAGATAGAAAATATGAAGAAATGAAGATACTTGGAAGATACAGTAAGAGGGACCAACATAAATTTGGTAGAACTTTCAAGAGGAGGCTATAGATAGAATGGTGCTTTTTTTGAAGAATATAAGAAACATGTTCTCAGATACTGAAAGTACAATAAATCCCAAGAAGTACAGATAAATATAAACCCTTACTTATTTTATTGTAAAATTGGATATCAAAGATACACAGATCATTTCCAAAGTAGCAAGAAGAAAAGACTGATTATTTACAAAGTTATTAACTTTCTGTATACTTAATTAGTTTCAGTTTGTGATTCACTGCTAAGTTCTCTTGATATATTCAAATGCATAAAAAATTTGGATAATTCTGTCCTTTTAAGGAAAAAAATGATTTTATTTATTTGAGGGAGAGACACAGAGCATGAGCAAGGGGAGAGGCAAAGAGAGAGGGAGAAGCCAACTTCCCACTGAGCAGGGAGCCTGATGTGGGGCTCAATGTGAGGCTCGATATTGGGATGCTGAGATCATGACCTGAGCTGAAGGCAGACGCTTAACTGACTGAGCCACCCAGGTGCTCCTGATAATTCCGTCCTTTAAGGAAATTTGTCCTTGGAGCCTTTTAATCTGCTTCATTCTGACCTCTTTATCAGAAAAGATAGAATTCTTTTCCCCCAGTTTCTGATGATCCTCCTCATACCGGAGACTCTACTCTCTCTTGGGCTCAATCCCCTGAGCCTTCTTTATTCAAATTCCTCTCTGTTCCTTCACCTTTTTGAAAAAAAAAAAAAAAAAAATATATATATATATATATATATATTCTCCAGTTGCTTTGGGGAAAAGTATGCCAATTTGATTTACCTAGAAAAAGTTTAAGAGGTGATTTTTTTCTGTTCTTGTTTAAATGAGTGCTTGCAGTATAACAGAAATGAGAGAAGCAGTATAAATAGTGGAAAACAGCTAAGCAAGCATGTCAGATAGAGTCTAGTTTCATTCTGATACCTTGGAGAGCTCTGAAAGTTTAATTGAACCACTAAGTGGATCTCACTTTAAGGCATGGGAACTAACGTCCACTAACTCCATATCAGTCTGTCAAAGGCTACAGATTGTAGCTTTGTGAGGTGGTAGAGTGATGTCCCAGAGGAGCTGGCCCTTTAGACCCAGAACAATTCTCAGAGGAAAGGGCAGCAAAAAAAAGAGATCCATTAGAAGGCAACATTCACAGCACCTGGGAGATGAGTACATATGGCAGTAAAGAAGATTAAGACAAACTGCTGACAGCATCTACTCAATTGCACTTGATTCCCACATTCTGATTTCATCCAGTTGCAGATTCTTCAATGTTCTCTGGGAAAACTTACAAGAGATGGGATAGTAAGATAAATTAAGTATTCCACTGCTGCAGTTGGTCTAGAGACCATAACTGATAATTTTGCTCCACCCCGAATTCTAGATCCCTTACTACCATGGATGGCCATACTGTCGCTGGTCTAGGTAGTTTGCCTGATGGACAAAACCAGATTTGCATTGTTGAAGGTTCTAAGCATTGAATTTCATTCCCTTATCAATCTATGATTGCTGTACCTGCCCCTTGTTAGTTGGAACTGAACACAGAGGTACCAAGAATCATTCTATTAAGTCAACTAGCTCATAGACACATTCTTTCTTGTCCCTATTATGTATACATTAATGACAAACAGGGTTATTTCCCTCGATAATATGATAACTCTTTTGTTTGCCTGCCAGCTAAGCACCTCCCCCTATCTGCAAATCAGACTGGGACATCAGAACTTATGAAAGCATAGGAAACAATTTCTTCAAGTAGCTACCCAAATGATGATGATAAGATCCATTTCTATTTCTACCCTTTCTTTCCAGATCATGTGTTCTAACAATTGGGAGTGCAATACTATATAATGACTGTTGTTTTAAGCCAGTTAACCTCAAAATTTAGCATTCATTAGAATCATGTAAAGAGTTTGTTAAAACATTGTTTGTTAAACCACATCTACAGACTTTTTTGTTTCAGTAATTCTAGGATAAGATTTGACAGTTTGCATCTCTTTTAAGGTCCTAGATGATACTGGGATGCTGCTGGTCTAGGAATGAAACTTTGACATCCACTGATTTAAGTTGTATTTCTAAACAAGAATGTTCTATTATTGTTTGTGAAGTCTCCAAGATGGTACCTCAGCTGTATATTCAAGAGGCTATTTGTTCAAGTTTCCTGGAAGTGTAATATGTTGTGATAACAGTGGATCTCAAGATCATGAGTTCATAGCTACATCACCATTTCTGTAATGTGACTCACTTGATATGAATCAAGGTCATGCACAATAGCTCAGACATGATCTAAACCCTTGAATAGCATTGCTGCCTGGGATATGACAGGCAGGAAAGATTCCCCAAATGTGTGTCAATTCTGAGCAGGATAAAATATTTTCCTTTCAAGGTTAGAAATGGTCCTATGTAATCAACTTGACACCAAGTGGCTGGTTTCTGTTGGTGACTAGTTAGACATTCAGCAGTGACAATAGCTAAATTTGACTTAGTGAAAAAGAATCCATGCTTTTAGGCCCAAGGGCAATCACCACCTTTTTTCTACATATCTACTGGAATAATGCACCTATTAGAGAAGCACAGTGTTGACCAAAGATAGAGAATGACTAACTTCTACTGGCTGAGTCATCCTGCCTACTTGTTTTTATATTGTCACTAATGCAGTGGGTGCTCTTTGGTGGAACACAAAGACACTATGTGTGCTCTCCTATGAGTCCATACACATGCCCCTTTTGGAGACTTCTTAATCCATGACCTGCACTTTATTTAATTTTTATTTTTTTGTGAATTATTTTATTTTTTCAGGTGTCTGCATCTTTATTATTATTATTGTTTGTTTGTTTCAAATTTTTATTTAAATTCCAGTTAGTTAACATATAGTATAATATTAGTTTCAGGAGTAGAATTTAGTAATTCATCACTTACATGTAACATCTTGTGCTCATCAACCACCTTCCCTCCAGGAACCCTCAGTTTGTTCTCTATAGCTAAGAGTCTGTTTTATGGTTTGTCTCTCTTCCCTCCCCCCATGTTCATCTGTTTTGTTTTTTAAGTTTCACATATGAGTGAAATCATATGGTATTTGTCTTTCTCTGACTGACTTATTTCACTTAGCATAATACACTCTGGCTCCATCCACGTCATTGCCATTGCAAATGGCAAGATTTAATTTTTTTTTGATGGCTGAATAATACACACACACACACACACACATATCTCATATCGTCTTTATCCATTCATCAGTTGATGGACATTTGGGCTCTTTCCATAATTTGGCTATTGTTGATAAAGCTATTATAAACATTGGGGTGCATGTGTCCCTTCAAATCATTATTTTTGTATCTTTGGATAAATACCTACTAGTGCAATTGCTGGGTCATAGGATAGTTCTATTTTTAACTTTTTGAGGAACCTCCAAACTGTTTCCCAGAGTGTTTGCACCAGTTTGCATTCCCACCAACAGTATAAGAGAGTTCCCCTTTCTCTGTATCCTTGCCAACATCTGTTGTTTCCTGTGTTGTTAATTTTAGCCATTCTGACAGGTGTGAGGTGATGTTATAGTTTTGATTTGTATTTGTCTGATGATGAGTGAGGTTGAGCATCTTTTCATGTGCCTGTTTGCCATTTATATGTCTTCTTATTCATATCTCCTACCCATTTCTTACCTGTAATCCCTGATCTTCTAACCATGCTTCTTCTAGGCCCTTGACCAATGAGCTAAGTTATTTTCCACCATTTATGACTCTACTGCTCATGAAGCCATGTCTTTCTCCACATAATATAGATACACTACCCACTGAAGGAAAAATTACCCTACCCATTAGGAAAATTTATTCTAAGCACTCTCTTTTTGGGACACCCATGAATGGGAACATAGTGCAGCAGCAGTCCATTTATGGCTTGTACACTCATGCCAAATCAATCCACCCTTGAACCAAACATGGGTATTTTCCTCCTGTATATGTTAATCATAAGAATCCTTTCTCCATTAGGACTTTAATGTAGCTCATGAGATGTGATTAGGCTGAACAAACAGCTATCCCAGAAGTTCTGGTACTTTTATAATTAAGTCCTGTGCTGATCCTTAGATAAATCTACTCTCCAGTTTCAGAGTATGAACATCTCTTTAAATGTTTTTAAGGGGGTGCCTGGGTGGCTCAGACAGTTGTCTGACTTGGCTCAGGTCATGATTTCAGGGTCCTGGGATTGAGCCTTGTGTTGGGCTCCATGCTAGCCAGGAATCTATCTACTCGTCCCTCTCCTTCTCCCTCAGCCCCTCCCCACTACTCATGCTCCCTTCCTCTCTCTCTCTTTCTCAAATAAATAAATAAAATTTCTAAAAAAATGTTTTTAAGGAGACCCTCACATATTCACTTTGTGTTAAATTTCTTATTAGTAGATTTAAAACTATAATTTTCTCTTGTAATAATTATAGCTAAATGTTATTAAGAGCTTCATTGGTCACTGGCACAAAGTAAGTTTCAGGAAATATTAGCTGTTATTTTCCCTAAATTTGACCCCCTATTCTCTTTAGATCTAAACCAGGAGAGCTCCCTCCCTCCTTCATGTCAGAGAGCAATGCATGGGAAAACAAAAACAAAACAAAACCTACCTTAAAAGTGTATGGCTATTATGGACTGGATATTTGTGAACTCCACAATATTTACATGTTGAAATCCTAACCCCCAGTGTGATAGTATTAAGGCAGCAGGGGCTTTGGACGGTGATTAAGTCCCTCTTGAATGATTACTGACCTTATAAGAAGAGAAATGAGAGCTTGTTCTCTCTGCTCTCCACCATACAGAGATACAAGAAAAAGGCAACTAAATGCAAAACAATATAGAGTTCCCACCAGACACCAGATCTGCCTGTATTTTGATTTCCCAGCCTCCAGAACTGTGAAAACTAAATGTTTGATGGAAGCCACCCAGTCTATGGTAATTTGATATAACAGTCTAAGCTGACTAAGGCAGTGACCTGGCCTGACCCAAATGAAATTAGTGGTAAAAAGAATAGGTTTATGCTGTTTCTGAAAATTCTTTTTGTTACTTCTTAATTTTTTTATACAAAATGAAATTCATTCTTTCAGGACTTTACTCCTTTGGCACAAATCTTTGACAAACTCCTCCACATATTTTCTCCAAAGACGGATTAAATACAGCAGTCTTCTTGCTTTTGCCTTCTTCTTCTTCGTGTGTGTGTGTGTGTTTGTGTGTTTCCAAGAATGTGACTATTCCAGAATTTCCATCTTATTTCCTCTTGATTTATCTCTCCTCTCTCTCTCTAGCTTTCACTTTGGTCTCACTCTCAGTCTTTCCTCATACCTCTCCATCCTTGACATGTTCTTTCCAGTTTCTCATGAATGTAATTATGATCTTGTATTTCTACAAACAAATCTGGATACTCCTTTCCCTCCAATAGAAGGAGGGAAACCGTTAACTAATACACTTAAGATGTCTTCTAAGGCTCAGCAATGGGAAGGTAACAATGTAGAATTTTTGTCTTATATTTGCATCTTTGAATTCTAATATGATTTCCAAATTTTCTGTAAAGATTTCTACTTATAAACTATGCAACTGATGCGTCAGATTATAAAAAAAAGTGAAATTTAATTTTAGAGATGAAGGAATACTATAGACAGAATAATGGGACAAAAAACTCTTTATAAAGCATATTAAAATATTCATATAGGTATAAATTCTATCTTCAAATAATATGCACACTTCATTTTACCTGTTCAGTTCCTAATGATAATTTTGATCTTGCAAAATACTTTGCAGAGCTGCCATTCCTCATTCAGTGATGTTGAATCAATCAATCAGCTCGTATAATTTTCAAAAGCTTGGATGTTAAATTTATCTTTATCTACTGTAAGCCTTTGAGATTAGCTGGCTTGTAAATAAGACATAAAATTATATTTTACAAAAAAGAACAAGAAAACAAACAAAAAGAAACCTATATGTTACTAGAGGAGATAATAAGAGGGTGTGTGTGTTGATATCCTTTGAAGGATGATCAAAGAGATAACTGAAATACATTGGGAAATAACTGTAGAATAATGGCAATTTAAAATAAATACACAAATGCCCTTCTAAATCTTAGGCTCTTCTATGAAGAAATTTCTTCTCTGAAGAAATATATTAGTTTCTTCTAGGAGTATTCTAGAAAATTCTCAAAGTCTTTCTTTTAAGATCTACATTACGTGTTTATAGCTTCTTTTAAGTTATTCTGGATTTTTAAAAATTGTTTTTTAGAAGATTTTTCCAGAAGTATAGGACCTTTGCCATTTTAAAGATCTAAATAATGAAGGCTGTAATATAGAAAAGTCATTGCAATATGTCAGTACTCTATATACCTCTAGTAATGTTTGAAGTATGTCTGAAGCACATCATTCTTAGAGCCTTCTCTGGAAAACCTTAATCTCTTCCACTCATAAATATATTGAACTTGATATATTTCAGGAAGCCCTTCCACATTTTTAGAATAACTAGGCCTGGATTTCTCAAGGAGGGGGGGATTCCTGGAGATTTTTTGTACACAGAGCACATAGAATAAACTTTGTTTAGGCTCTTCAATAGCATATATGCCAGTGTAATCAGGAAGAATTTAAAACATTACAAAATCTAAGCTACAAAAATGTCCTTTTATCTGATCAGATTTTGGGTTGCAGCAAGACAATACTTGTGAATTTGACGTAAATTGTCAAGATTCTTTATTTTATATGTATGGAGAGGCACATATAGTTTATTAAACATTTTTAAAAGATTTTATTTATTTATTTGGGAGTGAGCAAGAGAGAGAGAGAGAGCACAAGCTGGGGGGCAGTGATGAAGAGAGGCAGAGGGAGAAGCAGACTCCCCGCTGAGCAGGGAGCCTCATGCTGGGCCTCATCCCAGGACTCTGAGATCATGACCTGAGCCAAAGGCAGATGCTTAATTGGCTAAGCTACCCAGGTGACCCTATTAAATATTTTCTTATAAATTATAGCAAAATCAGGGATTATATAGGTATAGACATTATGTGCAGTGCAGAAGCAATCTGTTTAGCCATGGTATTTAAAATATACATTATATTTAAATATGTTCCAAAATACCTAAAAGATAGCTTAGTCCTCTTAGTAAACAGTTGAGTCAGTGCCCTCAAGAAGAACTATAAAGATATAAACCATTTTATTCTGTGTTGGCCTACTCCTTGTAGTTGTTTAAAATATCTATCACTCCATTTTCTAATATAAAAATAGGAAACAGAGGCAAGTCAAACATTCTCTAAGTGCATTCCAAGGAAGAACTTACATAATCGCTTTTATTTCTCCCTGAATATCCTTTTTTAATAAAGATCCTAGTTAGAACAATAAGGGGAGGGAGTAATAACTATATTGCTGAATATTCCTTTAATTTCGTTCAAATATTGGTCATGGAGAGCAAAAAATTTAGTACAAAAATATGTGTGCAAAACACAGACAAGTTTGAATGCATCCATGATAAGAGTTGGGGGTTTGAACGGAAAAGACACATAAGTGGGAGGTCAAGCTCCTAGTCAACTTCTCAGGTGTTGGTTAGAAATACTGTACTGAAATCACAAATGTAGTAACTGAGTTCACAGAGGGAGAGTAGGTAGCAGGCACTAAGATGCTAGGTCAAATGTTAGTGTCTAGCATTTGATCACCTAAAAGCAGGTTCAGATTAGTAGCAGTTATAAAATTACCAATATTTCTTTAAAACGGTCCTTCACCTTTGTGTTTTCCTTGCCTTTTTTTATTATTGGTTAAAAAGAAATAGTAAACATAAGCTCTCAACTTGAATGAGACAAACATTAGTATTTAATTTGTTGATCATTCTAAAATTGACCCAATTAAATGCTGATTTTAAAAATGAATGCATCTAAATTTTCCTGATTTAAGATAGTGCTTATTATGGCGATCTAAGGTTTGTTTTCATTTGTTGGTTTTAAGCAGATATTATTTAACAGAGTGGGGAAGTTCTCTTTAGCTTAATTCATTAAGGCTTGTTTTCTCCCCCCAATAATAACAAATAGGTGTTAAGTTATATTAAATGCTTCTTCTGATTCTGTTAAGAAGATAATATAGTTCTTTTCTAGTAATCTGTTTAGAGTTAATTAATTAAATAGAATTATTTTCAAAATGTTATTTTTATTGTATTCCTCTTTTATCTTACTGGATTCAGTTTCTTTTTTTTTTTTTTAAGATTTTTTATTTATTTATTTGACAGAGAGAGAGATAGCGAGAGCAGGAACACAAGCAGGGGGAGTGGGAGAGCGAGAAACAGGCTTCCTGCCGAGCAGGGAGCCCGATGTGGGACTCGATCCCAGGACCCTGGGATCATGACCTGAGCCGAAGGCAGACGCTTAACGCCTGAGCCACCCAGGCGCCCCTGGATTCAGTTTCTTAATTTACGTTTGTTTGGGGTTTTGCATTCATAACCATGAACAAAATGGACATGTGATTTTCCTTCCTCTCCTTCTTATCTGACTTTGTACCTAGACAAAGAATTTGGGTAAGGTAAGAATGACATACCGCTTCAGATTTTGGTGAAATATACTTAAAAGACCCTGTAAAATTTAATTTTTATTAATGGAAAAATATTAAAATTACGACCTTGATTTTTTAACAAAGAAATAATTAAAGAAAATAATTTATTTTATTCTTGAATCAATTTTGTTTGATATTTTTATTTAGTGTCCATGTGTCTAAGCTTTCACATCTTACAGCAACTATAAGTTTATACCAGATTTAAAATTTTTTCTATATCTTGTTTATCCCATTTTTATGCATATCATTTTTGCTTTATCTTTTTTCTCTTCATCAATCAAACCAAATGTGTTTCTACTTTATTAGTATCTTAAGACAATTTTGTTTTTGCAGTGTCTCTTTGATTGTTTTTTTTTCATTGTATTATGCTTCTATTTTTTTAATTATCTGTTTTCATTTTTTAGTGTCTATTCTCTCTTCCTTTTTCCTAATTACTCATTGGAAACTGATGTTATGACATTAAGAATTTTCTCTTTTTTTAAAATAAGTTTTCAGTACAACACATTTTCCTCAATGTACTATTTTGCTGCATTCCTTAGGCTTGAAATACAGTCTTTCTACATGTTTTACAGATAGATAGGTAGATGATAGATAGATAGATAGATAGACAGATAGATAGATAGATAGATGATAGATGATAGACATGTACATATATACCTATATATGTATATATATGTTAATTTCTAAAAGAGTCATTTTTAGCTCATGTATGGGAATTTTAAGGGTTTTAAATTTTACCTTTTTATCAACATAATTTAATTCAATGGTGACAGTAATGTTCTCAATGTTACTTAATTTTGAGGATATATTGAGAAGATCTTACGTCCTGAGTGATATTTTTAAAAATTTCATGTCTTTGAAATTAATGTGTACCCTGTAGTATAAGATACAGAACTTAATACATAGATTTATTAGACAAGGCTTGATAATTGTGCATTCCATAACTTTACTGATTTTATATTGTTTGGACAAACGAAAATGAATTTATGTATAAATATTACACCATCAGATACATATATTTAAACAATTTTATATCATCCTCTGGAGTTGGCACTTTGTTATCAAGTACTGATTCTTTCTATTACAGATAATTTTATTTTAGAATATTTTTCTACTAAAAATATAGATATAACTGATTTGTATTGGTAGTATTTTGCCTTATATAACTTTTTCCATCAATTTATATTCAAAACTTTCATAGCGTTATGATTTATATGTGTCTCTTTTCAATAGCACATAGATTTGTATGTTATAAAACAACTTTGATCTTTATCATTTAATGGACATGTTCCTTTATATTGTATTTTTCTTAATGACATATGCAATATATATTTGTATTTATATTTGAGCTCATTTTTCTATATTTCTTTTGTCACTTAAAAAAATTTTTTTTAAAGATTTTATTTATTTATTTGACAGAGAGAGAGGAGAACAGCGAAAGAGGGAACACACGCAGGGGGAGTGGGAGAGGGAGAAGCAGGCTTTCCGCCAAGCAGGGAGCCCGATGCGGGGCTCGATCCCAGGACCCTGGGATCATGACCTGAGCCGAAGGCAGACGCTTAACGACTGAGCCACCCAGGCGCCCTGTCACTTTAAAAATTTATTTCATGAATCAATAAAATGCACTTTGCTTATTTTATTCTTTGCTTTTATTAGTTAGAAATTTTTATATTTCTCCTGGTCAATTTAAAGCATTTAAATATGTACAAAATTTCCTCATACCTTAATTTGAATGATATACTTGCTTACTTCTGAAAGATTTTAAAAGGATTTTCTTTTTTTTTTTTTTTAAGATTTTATTTATTTATTTGACAGAGAGAGACACAGCGAGAGCAGGAACACAAGCAAGGGGAGTGGGAGAGGGAGAAGCAGGCTTCCCGCGGAGCAGGGAGCCCGATGTGGGGCTCGATCCCAGGACCCTGGGATCATGACCTGAGCCGAAGGCAGATGCTTAATGACTGAGCCACCCAGGAACCCCTAAAAGGATTTTCAATACATTAACTCGATAATCTCACTTGCACATTATATATTACTGATGTCAAATCTTTCAGGGTTATTTGCAATCATATATTAGTTATTAATTTATTATTATTTTATTCAAATAATGTTGGATGTTCCTGTGGGTTTTCCATATAATATGTACTCCATTCTTTCTTTTATCTCAACAATACTTCGTGGAGAATTTGTTTTCTTAAAGTCTCCCTCTCAGATTTTAATTTGAGGGGGAAGTGTTGGGTATATTTTTCCTGAATTTTTACCTGTAAACGTTGAAATTTACCTTTGTTCCTAAATGATAGCTTTGTTTGTTTTATAGGTATTTTTTCTCAAAATTTAAAGTCATCCTCAACTGTTTTTCTGATTTCCATTTTTATTACTGGAAGATCTGTTACTGTCTTTTTTGATATTGTATGTCATCTCTCCTTTTCCACTGGTTACCTTCAAAATTTTCTCTTTGTCATCAATGTTCTTTGGTTTCATTTTGACTTGCCTGGGTATGGATTTTTTTTGTATTGACTTTTCCTAGAATATCTAACACTTCTTAGATTAGTGGACTTCTGTTTTAACAATTCTACAAAAAAAAAATCTACAAAATTATCTCCTTTTTTCCCTTCATTTTTTCCCATTTTCTCTTTCTCGTACTCTAATCAGACAGTGTCTCTTTCTATCCTTCAACTACCTTAGCACCTTTTTCATATGTTTAGCTTTCATATGTTTAGCTTTTGATTAATTTTCAGATACATTCCATGATCCACTTAATATCTGTTTAATAGTGTCTAAGTGACTTCACCTATTATGTTTTCATTTAAAAAATATATAAAATTTCATCTAGCCATTTTATTTTTTTAATATTTCTTTTTATTCCTAATATTTTCTTGTGGATAATCTGTTCATAATTGCATCCTTTAATTCTTAAACATTTAATATACATTTAGAGTAAAATCTGTATATGAAAGTTCCAATATCTATTTTTCTGGATTAAATTTTGGTTTCATCCTTTTGCCAATACTTTCTGTGGCTTGTCTTCTAATATGTTTGATATAAGGTATTAGTTTGTAGGTGATTGTCGAGTGCACATCCACACACACATACATGTATACACACACAAAAAGCCTCCAAATGTACCCAGCATAGAATATGAAATTATGGAACCCAGCTGTACTATCAAGGATGAAGATCCCAAGGGTAAATAAAGTACGTGGGATCAAAGCATCCTTAGGCCTAGATAATTGTGGGGAGTTTGGCTCATTGAGGAAGTCTGGTTCCTAGAGTCAAGGACCAGGCGCTTTGAGAAGATTAAGGTATCATTTAGACTCTGATTGAAAAATTAGTTTCTTCTGATGCATTGGAAAGTTTAAAACCACATTTACTGAGTACCCTTGCAGCTAGTGTTCTTGATGAATATAAGATTCCACCAATGAGATATTGGGTAGATGGAAGTGGAACAAAGATAACTTTTTTTCAAAAGCAGCTAGCAAAAATTAGAAGAGACTTGAATGTCTAATGGTGCCAGATTCTGCATTCCAGCAATTTGGTTAGGAGAGCCAGTTTTTAAGGCAGTAATAATGGTAGTAGCAGCCTAAGTCTCTCCATTTGATGTGCTGCTACATTAGTGTGACTTCCTCTTAATTCCACTCCTTCAATTCTAATGATTTTATAAGCACTAATGCCATGATGTAAACCGTTTCTCCCTGATATACTTAGAGCAACTTCGGTTTTCTTCACTGAACTCTGACTGAAACAGATGGGGACTGAAGAATATTTTAGGGTAGAGACATGATTAAGATTTATGGACTATATGATGGTTGCTTTTAAGATTTTTTTTTATTTATTCATTTGAGACACAGTGATACAGAAAGAGAGAGAGCGTGAGCAGGGGGAAAGGCAGAGGGAGAGGGAGAAGCAGGCTGCCTGCTGAGCCAGGACCCTGACGCGGGGCTCAATCCCAGGACCTTGGGGTCATGATCTGAGCAGAAGGCAGACCTTAACCATCTGAGCCACCCAGGTGCCCCTGATGGTTACTTTTTTTTTTTATTCTTATGTTAATCCCCATTTTACATCATTAGTTTTAGATGAAGTGTTCCATGATTCATTGTTTGTGCATAACACCCAGTGCTCCATGCAGAACGTGCCCTCCTCAATACCCACCACCAGGCTAACCCATCCTCCCACCCCCCTCCCCTCTAGAACCCTGTTTGTTTTTCAGAGTCCATCGTCTCTCATGGTTCGTCTACCCCTCCGATTTCCCCCGCTTCATTCTTCCCCTCCCGCTACCTTCTTCTTCTTCTTCTTTTTTTTTTTTTTTCTTAACATATATTGCATTATTTGTTTCAGAGGTACAGATCTGAGATTCAACAGTCTTGCACAATTCACAGCGCTTACCAGCGCACACACCCTCCCCAGTGTCCATGACCCAGTCACCCAATCTCTCCCACCCCACCCCCCACTCCAACACTCAGTTTGTTTCCTGCGATTAAGAATTCCTCATATCAGTGAGATCATATGATACATGTCTTTCTCTGTTTGACTTATTTCACTCAACATAATACCCTCCAGTTCCATCCACGTCGTTGCAAATGGCAAGATCTCATTCCTTTTGATGGCTGCATAATATTCCATTGTATATATATACCACATCTTCTTTATTCATTCATCTGTCGATGGACATCTTGGCTCTTTCCACAGTTTGGCTATTGTGGACATTGCTGCTATAAACATCGGGGTGATGGTTACTTTTAATGGGAGCTCCTCATCTGATATCATATTGAAAGAAATACACCATATGTTTCTACCCTGAATTTATATTCTATTTCTCTTTTTGCTCTACTTTTTTTTAAGATTTTATTTATTTGACAGAATATATAAATAAAATCTTTTTTAAATTTTATTTATTTGACAGAATACATAAATAAATTTTTTTTTTAATTTTATTTATTTGACAGAGAGAGACACAGCGAGAGAGGGAACACAAGCAGCGGGGGTGGGAGAGGGAGAAGCAGGCTTCCCGCCGAGCAGGGAGCCCGATGTGGGTCTCGATCCCAGGAGCCTGGGATCATGACCCGAGCTGAAGGCAGACGCTTAACGACTGAGCCACCCAGGTGCCCCTACTCTAGATGATCTTCACATGGTCCCTCTGGTTCAGGAAATAACAGAGCCTAGGATCTGGGTGAGGTACATCTCTGAATGCTGACTCCACTGCATTCCTATGACTCTTCTTATTCTGTTATTTTTATTTTTGGACCCCACCACCACATGTTTTTTTCACTAACTCTTCCTTCCCCAATCTGCTTAATCTATATAATCTCTTGGAAAATTCAGATTTTTTTCATCCACTTTTTATAATCTCTTTTTAAAGGCACAAACTTAGGTCTCTGAGAACCAAAAGCAGTTAATTCAGAATTCTACCTTTGAATACTCAGGCTCTAGTGGGTAATGAATGATTCCTGACTGAAGTCCATGGACAACTGGACTAGCATCACAGACTTTTTGATTCATTTAAGATTGCATGAGCAAATTGGAGAGAGTGTTGCATTTTGCTAGAGAAATGGTCTGAATCTTTTATAAGATGTTAAAGAGTCACTAATGGGAGAACAGCAACATTATATAGAGTGAAATACTTTATTAGGACTACTGTGATATACTCATTTGTTATCACATTTCTATTGCAGGTAAAAAAAATCCCAAACTTTAGAATAGCCGAACAGTTACTAAATTAGTATTGAAATAAGTGGTTTAGATGTGTTTACTTCTATTACTTGGGTTTTTATCATTCTTCCCTAGAGTAGCATTTTGCAGAATTTAACCCCAACCTAGACAATTTTCTCTAATTCCCTACAATGAAAAAAGACAAGAATTAAAAGTCTCTATATTTATATGTACAATTTGACCAAGCACTGATTTGGGGAGGGGTACTTTATTTTAGTTTGAGACTTTTTTTAGCACTATTTGGCAGATAGGCACATTGATTGAATAGACCCATCTGTTGTCCTAGCAATTAGTTGGCTTGCATCTAGATGAATCAGGCATGTATCCAATGTAAGAAGAGTCTTCTGTGGTAGGCCATGATTATGAAAATAAGATTTGGCTTCCAAGAGAAATGCCAAGTTGTTCTAGGCCATAAGTCTGTGCATTCATTCATGGCATTTGGGGACTTTCCTGAGACACACAACATTTATTCAAAATATTAATTGAATCAAGTTCATTTTCAGGATGAAATTGGCTTAAGCTTCGTTTCATGGTGTTTTAAAGTACTGAACTCACAATCAATAAAGTGGGCATCATTTATTGTTAGATTTACTTAAGAGTTCTGCTAAAGCTAAACATATTTTAGCAGAATATTTTCATACAATTCATCTTATAAAAAAATTCTTTGTTGAAACATAAATCAGAATTAAAGCCAGTGTAGTTCAAGTGGTCATCATCTATCTACTATCATATGCAAAATAGCAGAGAAAAAAAAACACTTTTTGGGCGCCTGGGTGGCTCAGATGGTTAAGTGTCTGCCTTTGGCTCAGGTCATGATCCCAGGGTCCTGGGATCGAGTCCCACATCGGGCTCCCGGCTCAGCGGGGAGCCTGCTTCTCCCTCTGACCCTCTCCCCTCTCATGCTGTTTCTCTCTCGCTCGCTCTCTAAAAAATAAATAAATAAAATCTTTAAAAAAAAAAACACTTTTTCACAAACTGTCTACCCTGTTAATTAATTGGGGCATTGACAGATTTTTGTTTCTCATCCTCAGGATATAAGCACAAATGCCACTTTTCCTTATTGAAAAGTATCTTAACTTTTATAGATTTGTTATGTCTCAATAAATTCACCCACTCTTTCATTCATATAATAATATATATTGAGAACTAACTTTGTGCTAGCATCTTAGATCCAGATGATAAAGTAGTAAAGAAAACATTAAATTTTAATGAATAAACAAACACTGCCTTTATTGAGCTTAAATTCTAGTATCAATCAAGAGGTAGTAAATAAAATTAATATATTAAATAATATTTATTATATTTTAATGCTCTGGAAAAAATAAAACAATAAAAATTAGGAGTGTTAGAGTGTGTGTTCCAATTTTAGATACAGTGAACAAGAGTGGTAACTAAGAAGGTGATATTTCAATGAACACTAGAATGACATGAGGGAATGAACCCTGCTGATTTAGGAAGTAGAGAGTGCCAGACAGAAATAAGCAAATGCACATGTCCTGATGCAGGAGTTGTGCCGGGTGAGGTAGTAGAAGAGCCAGGAGTCAGTCTGGTTGCAGCAGTGATTAGGGAGGGAGCAACTGGATATGAGGAAGGAGGTAATGGACCTCTAAAATTACTTCGGTTTTTATACAGAGTGGGATATGGATCCTTGGAAGGTTTTGAGCAGAAAAAGATGTAATCTGGTTTTAAAAAAATAAAACTATGGTTGATCTAGAGAGAATTAAGTACAGAGGCAGGATGGTGGAAGGGTGGAGGCCAATTAGTCAGCAGTAGCAATCCAGTTGACAGATGATGATGCTTTGCCCAGAATGGTAGCAGCCAAAGTAATGATAAATATTTAAAGTCCATGTAAGTGCCAAAGGAAAAGAAGACTCAGTGATAACAGTGAGGCTTTCAGCCTCAGTTACTGAAAGGATATAGATTAACATATCTGAATGGGATATTTACTTAAAACTAATGTCCATGTGGGCTTTTTAACTATTTTGACAGCAGAAGTGTAGGCCATTTGCATCTCTAGTCGTCCCCCAAACACAAAACCTCCAACTACTTGTATTGCACTTTTGTAAAGGAATTCCCCTGATATATCCTATATTAGAAAATGCTACACTCAGGGCGCCTGGGTGGCTCAGTTGGGTAAGTGCCTGCCTTCAGCTCAGGTCATGATCTTGGAGTCCCAGGATGGAGTCCCGCATCGGGCTCCCTGCTCGGCAGGGAGTCTGCTTCTCCCTCTGACCCTCCCCCCTCTCGTGCTCTCTCTCTCTCATTCTCTCTCTCAAATAAATAAATAAAATCTTTAATAAATAAATAAATAAATAAAAGAAAATGCTACACTCAGTCCTGCTAACAAGCATCTCACTATTCAAACTGCACTGCTCTTCCTTTAGCTCATTTATTGAAATATCTCATTGCATAACTTGTTCTACCTCATTAAATACTCCAGTCTATAGACCTACATAACTATCTTCATTTCTCTTGGTACTCAACTGAAATTACTTCATTTATCATTTCAACTACTTCTTTACAAATGGCCTTAATATCAATATTACCTCACTATATTGATATTTTTCAACTCAAATATCAATTTTCTCACTAGCACATCTAATCAACTGCAGGTTTCTTGAAAAAAAAAAACAAATTGATTAGATTTATTTAAAAATCATATCAAATGAAAATACTACTGCTAAGCTTATAGTGATCTATCAAATGTTTTTTCCTCCTACACAGAAAGAATTGTTAGATACACTAATACTCCCACACTCTTGCTCTCTAGGATAAATGATTAGATATACTTTTATTTTTTAGATGAATTTTCTCCATAAATGTTCATTCATTTTCATGGTTTAAGTACTATTTGCATGTTAGTCCTTTCCCTGTTTTTATCCCTAATCCAAACCTATTCCTTAGCTCCTAATTAATATATCTAATTGCCTACTTGTCTACCCGACTTCACTTAGAGGTTCAGATGTAGTAATCCCAAAACAGAACTTAGTGTTTCCAGCACAACATTTCCTTCCCCCATGGAAGAATTACTTGTTCAGATAATCAGGCCAGATACCTAAAATTCATCACTGATTTTTCCATTTTCCTCTATCACCCACTTTTATGATTTATATAATTTAATCAAATTATAAGACTGATACATGCTTATATCTTTAAAAGAATACATGACTATAACAACTGTATATTATATAAAATGAATACATCAAGTTGACAAGTATGCCCATCAAATGTCTCTTTGGTTTATTCTTGTTTGTTTTACTATTATTACATAATTTAGACATCCATCTGTTTCTTTATCATTAATACTATCTTATTATCATTAATATGATATCTTGATGTTTTAAGTTCCTTTATCTTATTTTATAGTAAAGATCCAATACTTGTAATTAGCACAACTATTTGAATTATCATTATATTCAGAATTATCAAATATGGATGTGTTATGAGTACAACTGCTTAAGTTAAAGTTAAATAAATGTACTATATAATCTAACACTGCTGTCAAAATTTTCCATAAAACTACCTGAGATGTTATGAATTTTAGGAACCTTTATCAAATTATTTTACTTACTTAGATTATCTTTTGGAAAATATATCAATTTAAACAAAATACAAAAGAGCTTGTCATGGAAATGTGTAACAAATGTTCTTTTCATAATTAAACACATTTCAATGAAATTTAGTTAGCACTAACATCCTACTGTTGAGGTAATGAAACTGAAAATATTGAAACAATCAACTTATATTGAACTTACTGTAGTTTTAATTATTTAAGAAATAAATCATAATGATAGTCTAATAGACCATCTAAAATTACCATTTGCATATAGATTTTGTACAATTAGTTTCTATTACGTGTAATATTTGGTTTTATGTGTGGATCTGGCTAGCTATAGTACCCAGTTATTCAATTTAACACTAGTTCACATGTTACTGTGAAGGTATATTGTAGATGTGGTTAGCATCTACAATCAGATGATTTTATGAAGATATCTTTGATAATCTGGATAGGCCTCATTCAATTAGTTGAAAGCCTTTAAAAACAAAACACTTACTGAGGAAGAAGAAATTTAGCCTCAAGACTGCAACATCCATCCCTACTAGAGATTCTCCAGCCTAATGGCATGTCCCATAGATTTCAGAACTTCCAGTCTGAAAAATCCTTAAACCAAGGCCTTGAAGTAAGCCTTTCTGTCTCTGATTGTCTCTGTCAATCTCTCTCTCTCTCTCTCTCATACACACACTGTGGCTCTTTGCATCTGTGCACAAATAGGCTTAAAGAGCTGTGAAAAAATCTTTAATTTTAAAGTAGGAATATGTGTGGGTGTGTCTGTGTGTGTGTTGAGATGTAAGTTTAAGGGGTAGTAATGTAGAGAAAACTTCTTAAATGTACTTGGTGTTGAGCTCTGAATTTAAGAAGGAAAGAGTATTAAACTGATAAAAATGTTTGCCTTATGTAATATTGACTATTTAATTCTCAGTGGCATTTTTCCAAAATTATCTAAAACTTATATTTTTGTATAAAGCACAGGACTGATTAAAGATTATAGGATGTTATCAGTTTGTCATGTGTGCTTTATTTTTTTTTTATTTATTTTTTTAAAAGATTTTATTTATTTATTTGAGAGAGAGAGAATGAGAGACAGAGAGCATGAGAGGGAGGAGGGTCAGAGGGAGAAGCAGACTCCCTGCCGAGCAGGGAGCCTGATGCGGGACTCGATCCCGGGACTCCAGGACCATGACCCGAGCCGAAGGCAGTCGCTTAACCAACTGAGCCACCCAGGCGCCTTGTCATATGTGCTTTAGTTATTTCTCTTAAAATAAATCAGACAATAGTATTTAGACACTTTGCAACTGAAGTCATGTGAGTTTATTGATTCTCTTGATCGAATATGTCTAGGCCACAAAATATGTAACAAGGGCCTTATCTGTATTTGATAACATCATGGATGATAAATAAAAATATTAAAATAATAAATCATAACAAAATAAAAGGGAAATCTTATGCTGATCAATGAGAATCGTGTCCTATGAACTGAAACATTAAACAAACTGAATTCTATGTACCTAAAGGCACTGATGAACAAAGAAGTGAAACAGAATGTATTTGGAGTAATATTGTGACTTGAACTATATTGTCAAATCAGAGGATCCTAAAAGGAAAATCTGCCTATTATCCTCTTATGAAGTGCATAAGCCAAATTTCCCCTTTAAAAAATGTAATAGCACACTTTTGCATTTAAAAACTTTTCAAATAACTACCAGATTTACAAAAATTAAGAAATTATGAAAGATATTAAAATCAAAACAGATGTTCTGCAAATGCCATCTGCAGAGGTTTCACTAGATGACAGAAAAATAAGAAGTCTTCAGAAAATGTCCAAGATCTAATAACTTATATAGAAAATTTTTTACTCTTCTAATTTAAAGAGAAAGGAGCAGAGAAAAACTTATGTCTATGCACACAAATAGCTTCTGAATGCATATGTAATAAAGGTATTGAACTAACAATAGACATATAAGAAAATAAAACACTATTCTCATTATTGGATACAAACACATTCAACCATTAAACTGATTTAGAAAATCTATTCCTAAATATAATAACTAATAATACATTCCTTCAGGGTTTGTTTCCAGAATAATATAACCTACATTTATGATATAATCAAAATGACATAGATTAAGAAATGAATACTCATGACAATAGTTTACTCCTGACATAAATCCCACTGGTTAAAAATCAACCTAAAATTAAGTGATTTTTTTCTACCTACCCATCCAGTTCTTGTTGGTCCTGGCAAGGTTAAAACTTTGACGTAATTATCATTTAATAGACATTTTTTTATAAAACCCTTTCCTATCAATATTACATTTTCACCCTCTTCAATATTTCAAATACTATAATATGAACTATATAAACTTTAGAATCCCAATTCCAAACTTTCTATGTCTTTTTTTCTCACAATAATGACTCATTCATTCAGCAAATAAACCCAGACTTACTAAACAAAAACACAACACACAAACACACATACCCAAATGTACCTTGAGAGAAATGCCTTTAAATATTTTCAATAGATATATTTAAACTGTAGAATAATAATTTTCTTTATGTTTTTATTATCTGTCCACATTTGTTATCATGATCATGTATGGTTTCACAGTAAAGAAAAGTGCATTCAAATACCTTTCAGTTCCTTTAAGGAAAAAAAAAACACACACACATTAAATCAGTGATATTTAAGAAAGACTTTATTGGTTAAAGCAGTGATTTACAAACTTTTTGCTTTATGGCACATATAAGAATATATTTTTAGGGGACACTAAGTTACATAAGACTGCTTAAGGCTAATAGCTATCAGCCTAGTTAACTTGCTGTCCTGAATGCTGATGCCACCAATACCTTGGAACAATTGGTAGCTCATAATTTGTACACCAGTTTGCCACACTTTGAAGAGAGCTCTGGGTTATCTTAGGACATGCTATTACACAAATACTTCCATTACTTTTCAGAATATTGAAAGTAAATTTTGGGCAGTGTAACTTCCACTACTCTTTTTTGTTTATTTGCTTGTTTGATGATTAGGTTTTCAGAATCAACTAAAAAAAGGTGAAATGCCTGTCAAGTATTTGTCTCTTAATGTTCTTTATAGAGGTTGAATATAATAGTTTCTTTTATTCTTTTCCCTTTTTTATGTAAGTATATTTTTAACAAAATCAAATAAAACACGTTTATTACTGAGAATGGTTATCTTATGATCTTGGCATCTGCCAAAGTGAAATTTAAAACTCTATTCTAGTTCAAATTATTATTGTACAAATAAATATTTTATAGTGTGCTTTTTTGCAAACATTTGTATAAAAATCAGGACAAATATAGTATTTTTATCCATTATTACACACTAGGTGTGGCTAAATCTAAGTATTTAAAATTTTTATCATTAGAAACATTAAATTATTCTAAATGAATAACAATAAATATATGAGTAGTTAAATTCACATAATGAATTAATGCATAGTTCAAATAGCATTAAATTAGCCTATTTAATAAAATAAGTAAGTCACATTGGACTGAACTAGGACTAAAAAGTGTATTAATTTTACTATCATAATAATACTGCTTTATAAAATACAAATGAAAACTACAGTGAGATATCACCTTCCCCTCCTGTCAGAATGGCTAAAATCAACAACACAAGAAACAACACAAGAAACAATGAGCAAGGATGTGGAGAAAGGGGAACACTTTTGCATTTTTGGTGGGAATTCAAACTGGTGCAGCCACCCTGGAAAACAGTATGGAGAGGCACCTCAAAAAGTTAAAAAATAGAACTACCCTACAATCCAGCAATTGTGCTACTGGGTATTTACCCAAAGAATACAAAAGGATGCATGCGCCCCAGTGTTTATAGCAGCATTATCTATGATAGCCAAACTAAAGAAACAACCCAAGTATCCATTGACTGATGATGTATGAATAAGGAAGATCTGGTATACACACAAACACACACACACACAATGGAATATTACCCAGTCATAAAAATGAAATCTTGACATTTGCAATGATATGGATAAATCTAGAGAATATGTAATGCTAAGCAAAATAAGTCAGTCAGAGAAAGATGAATACCATATCATATCACCTATATGTGGAATTTAAGAAAGAAAACAAGCAAGCAAAGGGGAAAAAAGAGACAGGGAAAGAGAGAGAAACCAAGAAGTGACTCAACTATAGAGAACAAACTGATTTTACTAGAGTGTAGGTGGGCAGGTGGATGGGTGAAATAGGAAATGGAGATTAAGGAGTGCACTTGTCATGATGACCACTGGGTGATGCATGGAAGTGTTGAATCATGATATTGTACACCTGAAACTAATATTACACTGTATGTTAACTAACTGGAATTTAAATAAAAACTAAAAATGTAAAAATGTAAAAAATATATATATTTAAAATAAACCTTCCATTATCCTCACCCCCCTTTTTAATTTTATTTTACTTTATTATGTTATGTTAATCACCATACATTACATATTAGTTTTTGATGTAGTGTTCCATGATTCATTGTTTGTGTGTAACACCCAGTGCTCCATTCAGTACATGCCCTTTTTAATACCCATCACCAGGCTAACCCATCCCCCCACTCCCCTCTCCTCTAGAACCCTCAGTTTGTTTCTCAAAGTCCATAGTCTCTCATGGTTCATCTCCCCCTCCAATTCCTCCCCCGCTTCATTTTTCCCCTCCTACTATCTTCTTCTTCTTCTTTTTTTTTTTTTTAACATATAATGTATTATTTGTTTCAGAGGTAGAGGTCTGTGATTCATCAGTCTTACACAGTTCACAGTGCTCACCATAGCTCATACCCTCCCCAATGTCTATCACCCAGCCACCCCATCCCTCCCACCCGCCACCACTCCAGCAACCCTCAGTTTGTTTCCTGAGATTAAGAATTCCTCATATCAGTGAGGTCATATGATACATGTCTTTCTCTGATTGACTTATTTCGCTCAGCATAATGCCCTCTAGTTCCATCCACATCATTGTAAATGGCAAGATTTCAGTTTTTTTGATGGCTGTATAATATTCTATTGTGTGTGTGTGTGTGTGTGTATGTATGTATATATCACATCTTCTTTATACATTCATCTGTTGATGGACATCTTGGCTCTTTCCATAGTTTGGCTATTGTGGACATTGCTGCTATAAATGTTGGGGTGCACATACCCCTCCGGATCACTACATTTGTATCTTTGCTTACCCCCCTTTTCAAGATAATATCCTATTTACTCTTCCTTATTCTGACAGATATTGTTAAATAATATTTTTTAACTTTGTGACTGCAAATTAATTTTTTTTAAGATTTATTTATTTGAGAGAGCAAGAATGAGAGAGAGTACATGAGAGGGGGGAGGGTCAGAGGGAGAAGCAAGCTCCTCGCTGAGCAGGGAGCCCGATGCGGGACTCGATCCCGGGACTCCAGGATCATGACCTGAGCCGAAGGCAGTTGCTTAACCAACTGAGCCACCCAGGCGCCCCACAAATTAATTTTTTAATGTTCTCAATCATGATTTCTCCTTACCACTCTGAAGAAACTGTTGTTATCAAGGTTATCAGCGACTACCTAGTAGCTGAACCTCCAGCACACTATTTTTTTCCCCCTTTGATTTAAATACCATATGGCCCAGATGGCTTCCCACTAATTCTTTGAAATCCATTTTCTTAGCTTCCACTACAATACTCACCTTGGCTTTTGCTGTGCACTTTACTAGTTTATCTTTCTGTGTGTATCCCTGGAGTATTAGTGTTCTCTATGTTAAAGGTTTTCAGAACTATGTCTCCAAAATATAGACCAATATTTTACAATTCTTGAATGTTCAGTTTACTTCAAATACAGTGGTTCCAAAACTGAATTAATTATCTTCTGTTAGCATCCCAATTAACCAGTTAACCAATTTAGGAATCTGTAAGATATCTCTGCCTCATTTCTCTCCACTATCTCTCATACCCAATAAGTTACTAACCTCTAAATTCTACTTCAAAAAGCTATTATACCCACTCTTTTTCAATCTTCCCAACCCCACCACCATTTTGTTGGTGGAGACACTTATAATCTGTTTTCAGATATATTATAAGTCACCTAAATTCCCTATCAAGAGACTCTCAGAGTTACAGTAATATCATCCACATTGTTACAAAAGTTATATTTCAGATGCAATTCTGACAAGATGATTATGCATAAAATGCAGTTATGAATTCTTATTGTCCACAAGAGAAACCTAAGCTTTGTGTAATGACGTAAAACATGCCCCAGGCAGTATCATGACTAGTTATTTTCCTAGAGTTCATACTCCCTTCTCTCTTCTTTGCTCTGCGAAATTATTCTTCAGCCTCCCCTTTGAATCGAGGAGATAACAGATATCATCCCAGTTAATTATTTTTTGAAGTTGACAGAAGTCTGTTTTGATTATTTTAAGGTAATAGCTACAACTGATAAAACCCTGTGACGTAAACCACAAAGTATATTAAGACACATTATGAAATATCATACCAAACAATTACACTGTTCTGATTTCCAGTAATTATTTTCTCGTTCCTATTTTAAAATACTTCTAATCATGGGCGCCTGGGTGGCTCAGTTGGTTAAGCGCCTGCCTTCGGCTCAGGTCATGATCCCGGAGTCCCAGGATCGAGTCCCGCATCAGGGTCCCTGCTCAGCAGGGAATCTGCTTCCTCTTCGGACCCTGCCCCCTCTCTGGCTTTCTCTCTCACTCTCTCTCTCAAATAAAATCTTGAAAAATAAATAAGTAAAAATAAAAATAAATAAAATATTTCTACTCATTATCCAAGAAATATCTTTTATTTTTATACTGTAACAACCTGCATATGACCAAAGGCTGAATTAATCTATTACTTATTATCACTATCTTATGTCTTACATTATTATATACCTATACACTTCATCATACTTGTGACTTTTACTTTCCCTACGTTTTAAACTATACACGTCTGTGGACAGAACTATATGTCATTGGCGTGTGTGTGTGTGTGTGTGTGTGTGTGTGTGTGTGTGAAGATATACTAGGGCACCTATTTCAATTTAGGGAATTGGTTGAATTATACAATAAATAATTTTATAACTTCTAATTCCTTAAATACTTACTGAAAAACCACTGACATGATTAAGAAAATTACTTTATAGAATTTGAAAATTAAAGTTTTATTCATACATTGAGCATACACTCAGCATAAATGATTTGAGAATTATTATGATATCAAATCCCATTTCTTCCTATTCCACATACAGCCTAGCTGGCAAACTATGGTAAGTCTCTCTTAATATTACTAAAAGTGGATTCTTCTCTTAAAAAAATATTACAAAAATTTGGTTTGCTCAACTGTTCCATAAGTTAATTGATCATATATGGGTGGGGTTTATTTCTGGGTTCTCTATTCCATCATATATGGGTGGGGCTTATTTCTGGGTTCTTTATTCTGTTCCATTGATCTATGTTTTATGCCAGGATCATATTGTTTTGATTACTATACTTTGTAATATAGTTTGTCAATACCTAAAAAATAATTCATTCCAGTTAGAGAAAATAGCTAGTGAAAAAATGCTTTGTGTTGGATTGTGTCTAGTGTTTTTTTTTTTAAATTTATTTTATTTTATTTTATTTTATTATGTTATGTTAATCACCATACATTACATCATTAGTTTTGATGTAGTGTTCCATGATTCATTGTTTGTGTATAACACCCAATGCTTCATGCAGAACATGCCCTCTTTAATATCCATCACCAGGCTAACCCATCCTCCCACCCACCTCCCCTCTAAAACCCTCAGTTTGTTTTTTAGAGTCCATAGTCTCTCATGGTTCGTCTCCCCCTCCAATTTCCCCCCTTCATTTTTCCCCTCCTGCTATCTTCTTCTTCTTTTTTTTTTTTTTTTAACATATAATGTATTATTTGTTTCAGAGGTACAGGTCTGTGATTCAACAGTCTTACACAATTCACAGCACTCACCATAGCACATACCCTCCCCAATGTCTATCACCCAGCCACCCCATCCCTCCCACCCCCACCACTCCAGCGACCCTCAGTTTGTTTCCTGAGATTAAGAATTCCTCCTTGGGTGCCTGGGTGGCTCAGTCGTTAAGCGTCTGCCTTTGGCTCAGGTCGTGATCCCAGGGTACTGGGATCGAGTCCCACATCGGGCTCCCTGCTCAGCGGGAAGCCTGCTTCTCCCCCTCCCACTCCCCCTGCTTGTGTTCCCTCTCTCACTGTCTCTCTCTCTCTGTTGAAAAATAAATAAAATCTTTAAAAATAAAATTCCTCATACCAGTGAGATCATATGATACATGTCTTTCTCTGATTGACTTATTTCGCTCAGCATAATACCCTCCAGTTCCATCCACGTCATTGCAAATGGCAATATTTCATTCCTTTTGATGGCTGCATAATATTCTATTGCTGCTATAAACATTGGGGTGCATGTACCCCTTTGAAACCCTACATTTGTATCTTTGGGGTAAATACCTAGTAGTGCAATTGCTGGGTCATATGGTAGCTCTATTTGCAACTTTTTGAGGAACCTCCATGCCCCTGTTTTCCAGAGTGGCTGCACCAGCTTGCATTCCCACCAATAGTGTAGGAGGGTTCCCCTTTCTCCACATCCCCGCCAACATCTGTCCTTTCCTGACTTGCTAATTTTAGCCATTCTGACTGGTATGAGGTGGTATCTCATTGAGGTTTTGATTTTGATTTCTCTGATGCCAAGCGATGTTGAGCACTTTTTCATGTGTCTGTTGGCCATTTGGATTTCTTCTTTGGAAAAATGTCTGTTCATATCTTATGCCCATGTCTAGTGTTTTAAAAAATATTAAAGAGGCTGGTAGGTATAACTGGAGCAAAGTAGTCAAGAGAAAATGTTAATGATGAGATAAGAGATGTAACCAAGTTGTCAGGACACTTAGGGCTTTAAAAAGCAGGTAAGGGCTTTGTTTTTACTCTGTGTCAAAATGATGAGACTTTAAAGGATTTTTGAACTTAGAGATAGCTTGATATGATTTATATTTTAAAACGTTACTCTGGCTGAAGTATTGAGCATATTATATAAGGCATACAGGTGACTTGGAATATTGTGGTATCAGTTGGCTTTTGGTTTAAAAAATGTATAGTCTCAACAGTCCCTATTTGAATGGGTTGAGTTTCTCAGTTTTTAAGATAGACTCTTGCTCTCATTAAAAGGCAGTCCCAGGTGCCTCAGTGGCTCTGTCCTTTGAGATTCTGACTCTTGATTTCAGCTCAGGTGGTGATCTCAGTGTCCAGGGATTGAGCCCTGCATTGGACTCCATGATCAGAGGGTAGTCTGCTTGAGATTCTCTCTCTCCCTCTCCCCTGCCCCCTTGTACGCTCTCTCTCTCTCAAATAAATAAATAAATCTTAAAAAAAGGCAATCCTTATAACCATTAATTTTTTTTTTTTTCAGAAAAGCCCATATCTTTGCAGGTAAAAGAGTCAGTTCCTAACAATGTCACAAGGAATATACTTGTCCCAAGAAATAAATAAACCATTTCTAAAGTGTCTTGTTCCTATTTTAAAAATGTCAGAATTTTCTTCTGATAAGATATGTGCAGTCCCAGCTATGCAGTGGGGGGTCAAAAGCAGCTATCAATCAAGAGTTCTTATGTACCAAGGCTAAGAAACACACTTCACAGAAATAAAAGGTCCAGGTCTAGTAGATGACTTCGTGCATTTAACTCTGTCCTACCTGTTGTATGGATAACACACCAGTATTCTTTCAGACATCAGGGTATAATACGAGAGAAATGGGTCTAGATTCCTGTATTATAAAGAAAACACAAGGATTTTGAAACTTATCTTTTTATATTTAAATTCAATTTCTAAATAAAAAGGAATAAAAACAAAGTGTTTTTTTTAAGATTATTTATTTATTTGAGAGAGAGAGTGTGAGCATGGTGTGGAGGGGCAGAGGGAGAGGGAGAGACTATCTGTAGCTGACTCCTGGCTGATCACTGAGCCCCATGCAGTGCTTGGTCTCAGGACCCTGAGATTGTGACCTGAGCCAAAACCAAGAGTCAGAACTTTAACCAACTGAGGACCAGGTGCCCCAAACAAAGTAATTTTTAAAAAAGAATCTTCCATAATAAAATTAAAAAAAATGAAGAAGATTAAAACAATTAAAACAAAGGAAATGGAAGAACATAAAGAAAAATTAAAAACAATAATAAAACTTCACCCATTCAACAATCAGCTAAGTTTCAGCAACTCTGGAATTTTTATTTATTTTTATTTTTATTTATTGTTTTAAGATTTTATTTTTATTTACATGACAGAGAGAGAGAGCACAAGCAGGGGTAGTGGAAGGCAGAGGGAGAGGGAGAAGCAGGCTCCCCACTGAGCAGGGTGCCCGATGTGGGGGCTCCATCCCAGGACCATGGGATCATGAACTGAGCTGAAGGCAGCCACTTAACCAACTGAGCCAGTCAGGCTCAGTTGAATTTTTAATTCAAACTTTCCATACTCTGATCATATATTCATATTTCTCCAGAACTATTTTCTTTCCATTGCACATGTTTGTGATCTCATAAGTATTTCTACCTTTTGTGAATTCTTTAATTTATTCCATATAAAGGAATCCCGCCCCTTCTCTTCTCACTCTAAACTAGCATCCAAGTTTTTGCCAATACTCTCAAAACTGCCCCATTTTTGTCTTATTTTTTTAGCACATATATGCTATACTACCTATATCCTGGATCAATTAAATTGTTGCCACTCATGGCAGCTGTGCAATTATTTATGAATTCAACTGAACATAGTTTACAAATATTTTGTATGATTCTGAAATGGGTCTTTAAAACTGGCCCCAGGTCTTTCATTTTCCTAATCAACATTCTTTCCCATTAACAAATACAAGTTTCCAATATGTTTCCATTTGAATCATCCCTCAATTACAACTCCCATCATTGTCAACAAACTCATTATTATTTTGCCTCAGGGAAAAAATATGGACCTCTTAATTTCTTACACACCATTAATAAATATCAACATCTGTCTTTCCTTTTTATTTCCTGTTTTAATGGCACAAGTGTTCTTATACGAAGTTAAGATGCCAGCTTGACTTCTGGATCTCATTCCATCTTCTTCAACAGAAATATCACTTTGTTGAATAAATCCTCACTTTTCTAAATCTCTCAACAAGAATCAGCAAAAAAATATTGAATTTCTACCTTTGGTCAGGCAGTTGTCTATAGATTAGAATAGTGAAACTAAGCAATGTCAGGCAGTTGTCTATAGATTAGAATAGTGAAACTAAACAATGTCAGATTTAGCTTGTGAATCATAGTCTCTGGTTTGATGAGTTATGTAATATTCAAATAATCATGCTTAACATGAAAAATTTAGAAATGTAAATTTCTATGAAAAATTCAGTTTTAGGAGATAATTTGATCAATAATTTAATAAAGTGAGACCTCGGGGAGGCTTCCTAAATAAGTGATTATTTAGCTCTGATAAGAAAGGAGAATCAGCAATTTTGAAATGGTTTTGCAAAGAAGTGGATTTCCAAGCAAGAAATAACCCTACAGATAGAGGGAGCATGACATTCTAATACAAATTTTAATAATAAAAAGTCCAGGATGACTGAAATGCAGAAAATTAAGAGAGATGTGGATACTGGAACTAGGGAAGTAGTTGCAAATCTATTAAATGTAAATCTATTAAATATCAAGTTATTAAATGCAAATCTACTAAATGCCAGGTAAAATCAAGTTTCAGTGCTTGGAACAGAAATGATTCTAGATATTTTCAAACATGAAGAGAATTAATACAGGAGATTAGGATCTTTAAAAATTCTTGGGAGTCACTGGAGAAGTATCAATTAGAGATGCTGCCACATGGTGATAGAGCTCACCTTCACAGCAACTTTTACAAAGGCCAGAAGAGCCATTGCCTCGGGCAGGACTACAATTGCCCCAATTAAACATGTGTCTAGACGTGAAATGCCACCACAGTGGTCATCACAAACATTAAAGTCTCTCAAAACTCATTTATTAACATCATAGCATCAAGCCATGTTAAAGTATTTTACCTTAAAATTCCCTTCCTGTTTTATGGAAGCACATCTCCTGTCTTAAGTCTACATTGCTCATTAACTAAGGAAATGTACTGTTTAGATTCATTCATTGCAGTTCAGGAAGTGCTTGGAACTGGGTAAGAATGGATGCTAAGTGGCAATATACCATAAGCTGGACACTATGTAAAGTTATGTTGGCTTTTAATCCTAAAACCATATAATCCATTAAATCCTTTTAATATATTATGTTTGCAGTTTGGAAATATCATGGTTTACTGTATGAAGAATGATTTCAACAGATGCAGAATGGATTCTAGAAAGAAATTTGGAAGGTATGGCAGTGTTGGTCAAGCTGAGAAATGATAGCACACTATTTATGGTCTGGCCATGTAAATAAAAGAAAGCACAGATAATTAAAACACCGAGGGAATAAAATTGATAAGACTTGTGCATGTATTAGTTTGTTCTTCTCTGAAATAAATCGTTAGACAAAGATTTACATGCAAGAAAATTTTTAGATGCGATTCAAGGAAACCCTGGTCAGTGAGATAGGAAGTGAGATGAAAAAGAGATGGAAGCCATTGTAGATCTATTATTAAAAAAAAAAAAAAAATACTCCTCTATGGACATCTGGAGCCCATTGTTCCTGATTCTCTAAGAGACAATGGAGAGAATTCTTCATCATTGTCCTATGCAAGGGTAGAGGTTGCTGAATAATTAATATTCTAAGTCCCATTCATATTAACTAAAGATTGTTTCTAAATTATCCACTTTCCAGCACATCTAGACTGTCCCACATGTGATCTGACTGTGCCAGTAAAAGACCTTGGATGGAGACTCACAGACACTTGCACAAGGTAGCCAAGAGCATAAATAAAAAAGGTGAGAACTATGGGGATATGGACAAGGAAGTAACAGCATCTACTACAAGAATAGATTGGATATGAATATTGTAGGAGAGGGCGATAGCAAAGATGACTTCATGATTTACATTTTGAACAACTGAATAGATATGATATCTAGATATTTACTATATATTGTTTTACTAGAGAAAACAATAGAAAACCATGTATCAAGAGAGATTAAGAGCACAATATTAAAAATAGTAGGTTTGAGGTGCCATTGATAGATCTGCAAAAATATGTCAAGTAGGCACCTGAATATATAAATTAGGATCTCAGAGAAGAGCTATAAGCTGGACATTTACATTTTGTAGATATTAAAGCCATTAGTTTATCAGGAGTCATTATGGCCAATGTCACAGTCTTCCTCAAATTTCCATAACCAGGCCTCCATATTCATTCTCCAGTTGTTATTATTTATGACAGCTAAGAGCTCACAAATGTGCCCCCTCTACAGAATTTTCCTCAGCTAGAATCAGTCTGTTCACCAGAGAATTAATGCAATACCACAAGGATGGCCCACAACTTATCCACATGGCATCAATGTTTAAGTTTGTCTAGCCATGGCTGGATTTATTTGAAACAGTATTCTTGGTATTTTTTCATCTTTACTTTTCTACATTATTACCCAATCACTTACATGATTACTTTGTGAACAATCTCTCAATAAATTATGTGCACCTTAAACGTTGTCTCACATGAGTAAAATGCACAAGCCGGTGGCACAGAACCCCACGTCACCTACCATTATTGCACTCATACTTCAAACTCAGATCACACCTCTGCTCGTGTGCAGGGTTTATTTTGAATTGCTGACAGAGGAGGAAATACCACAGGCTTAGTTTAATCATGTGTAGCCTAGGGATGTAGGAAAGGTGAGGATGGCCTGTTGCTGAAATACAGTGACACTCAGGGACTGGCATGGAAGGTAGTTTTGAAAGGTAATTCTCTGTGTTATCAGAGCCTTAGAATTCACCTGCCATTTGCTTTCTGTTGGGAAGGTAATAATCTGAGTTAAAGGTGTACACAGAATCACGGGCAATGGCAAATAGCTAACCTGTTCTGAGGTCTGAAAGGGTAAAGATTGGGGAATTGAGGCTAATGAATCTTTGGGAAGAGATAGGAAGATCATCTTACCAAAGGTGACACCAAGTATGAAGATCGTTCTATGGCACCTTATTCCCCATTGGAGATCAGACCCCATAGAAGCAACACTAACAAAATCAGTATGATGACTCACCCACATCATACCAGTTAGCTGTGTCATTGACTATATCAGTCCTCTCAAAAGGGCACATAGTCATAGCAGTAGAGATGGATGGTGCAGATGGAAGATAGGATAAAATGAGGTTTTATTTTTTATTTTTTTTAAAGATTTCATTTATTTATTTGACAGAAAGAGACAGTGAGAGAGGGAACACAAGCAGGCAGAGTGGGAGAGGGAGAAGCAGGCTCCCTGCTGAGCAGAGAGCCCGATGCCGGGCTCGATCCCAGGACCCTGGGATCATGACCTGAGCTGAAGGCAGACGCTTAACGACTGAGCCACCCAGGCGCCCCTAAAATGAGGTTTTACACATTTTGGATTCCAACCCTGCTCCACTAGAAATGGTCACAAAAGTCACTGATGACATCTTTGTCATAAAATCCAATAATGACTCTATTTCTGTTCCAAAGAACTTCTCATCAATTCGAGAATATTTACCACTCTGCCTTTGTTAAGTACTTCACTTTTCACATTTAATGAACTGTACAAGTTTTCTTTCTTCTCTAGAACAATTTATAAATGGACGTTTTCAGTCTTTCCTAGGTTTTTTTTTTTTTTCCCTACTCTCCCTTCTTTGAAGGTTATCAATGGCCAAGATTTTAGTCAGAGTCAATAAGATTTAATAAAATGTTAATAAGTTCTATTATTCTATATTGAGAGGATGACATGGGATATGAAGAAACAGGTATAATAATTGCCATAGAGAGATAGAAGACAGGATTGTATTTGTGATTTCTGGGATGCCGAGGCAGAGGGGTAGAGAAGTGGGACTGGAGGTGAGGAGGTGTTCTCACAAGGTACTTTTGCTTTATTTACATCGTCATTATGATGAAATACTATTAAAATTGAAAAAAGGAAAGCATTTTGAAAATTTGAAATGAATTAAACAGAATAAAAGAGCTTATGTAGGTAAATCCATTTGTTTATACATGACTGGTTATTGTGTTAAGCAATTGAAATCTTTGAACCATTTTCATCATGAAATATGGTGCAATATATAGAAAATGATATAAACTAAAAGTGTAAAGATTAATAATTTTTACAAAAGAACTCCAATTTTGCAACCCTCACCCAAAAAGGAGAAAGACCTCCACTACCACCCAAGATGGCACCCTCCTAGTCCTTTCTTAATTACTGTCTTCCTCCTTCTTTCCCAAATAACTAATATCTACATTTTATGATAATCCATTTTTCCCCTTGCATATTTAGATTTAAGACATGCCTACCTAAACACCGTTTTTTACTGGTGTGTGAATGTAATCATATAACATTACTGTTTTCTGTCTGGCTTATCTTCCTCAACATTATGGTGATTCATTCTTGTTGTTGCATGCAGGTATAGTTTATCCATTTCCACTACTGCATAATAATCCATTTTATGATTCACTACAGTACATCTATCCACTATATAGATAGATAGTTGTTTTTTCCCTAATTTTTATCATTATAAATAATACTACCTTTAACATTTTTTGCACTTCTTCATATGCATGTGTTAATATTATTCATAAACATATAACTTTGGGTTACAGAGTATGTACATTTTAACTGTTGCAAATAATACCAAGTGTTTCTAAAATGGGTGTATAATTTATGTTTCTGCAAACATTGTATAATTCTCATCCCTCCACATGTTTACCAATACTTCATATTGTGTGTGTGGTATAATTTTATTTTTAAAGACTTTATTTATTTATATATTTGACAGAGAGAGACAGCGAGAGAGGGAACATAAGCAGGGGGAGTGGAAGAGGGAGAAGCAGGCTTCCTGTAGGTCAGGAAGCCCGATGCAGGGCTCGATCCCAGGACCCTGGGATCATGACTGAGTCGAAGACAGACGCTTAACGACTGGCCCACCCAGGTGTCCCTGTGGTATAATTTTTGCTACTTTCTTATAATTAACTAAGATGGCTCATTTTCAAATACTTTTTGGTTATATCTATATCTTTATTTTTGGAATGCCTATTTATATGCATTTTTCCATTTCATATTGAACTTTAATTTTTATATTGAATTTTTACCTTTAATTATGGATTTGTAGTCTCATTCTATGTTCTAGATACAGTTTCTACATCAGTTATATTTGTTAAAAATAGTGCCTGCCATTTTGTAACTTGAATATTCACTTTCATAATATCTTGTGACAAACAGAATTTCTTTGTTTTTTCATGTTATAAAATTTGTTTTCTGTTCATTACACTTATATTCTATTTAATATTTTTATTCAATTTCAAAGATCATGAAAATATTCTTTTATTTTCTTTTTAAAGATTTTATTTATTTGACAGAGAGAGACACAGTGAGAGAGGGAACACAAGCAGGGGGAGTGGGAGAGGGAGAAGCAGCCTTCCCGCCGAGCAGGAAGCCCGATGCGGGGCTCGATCCCAGGACCCTGGGATCATGACCTGAGCTGAAGGCAGACGCTTAACAACTGAGCCACCCAGGCGCCCCGATCATGAAAATATTCTATAATAGTTATTGGAAACCATATAATTTTTGCTTTTTGAGTTGAGTTCTATAATCTACATGAAATAGATTTTTGATTTATACTATGATGCTGAAGTCAAATAACTATGCTTTTCATTTGCCTATCAAATTGTTCTATTATAATTTTTTGAAAAGATTATCATTTCCACCTGATATCTAGTATAATTTGTAATTTGTTTTAATTTACAACTGCATATATGCATACATGTTATATAAATATAAACAAAATGTTTATATATACACAAACGTGTGTGTATATATATACACAAATACATGTTTGTGTTCATATAAGTGTGTGCATGTGGGTGTGTGCAGTAGCTGACACATTACCTACAAGTTAACTGTAAATAAATTATTCTACTATATTGATATGACAATAAAAACTTTAATTTCCAAACCTAGTTGGGCTTTAAAATTCAAATGTCCCCCAATTTTTTTCTTTTATGGTATGTATGAAATTTAAACTTCCGAACTAAAGCGCATGCCTACTTGAGCAGAAAGTTGAATTATTTTTTGATGACTTTGTAGTCTACGGTAACAAGGATTTGTGGCACTTATTTTATACTTTCCTATTTATTGGTAGATTTACTTGTTCACTCTGGGAGACTGTTTACTAAATTACAAAAGCTTATCTCATAATTTTTGAGGGTTTACAATAATGTATTTGTTTTATATAGAGAGTCAGAATAGTATACTCTTCCCAATTTAACTTTTAATGACTTAAAATACTAATTAAAGTGCTTGTACACTATTATTCTACAGTTTCACTCTTGTTTTCAATTTAAATAAAATTTAGTACTAAAGTAAATTATGATAGTAGATAAAGAATAATAAACTCACCATTGCTTTTCAAATAGAACAACATGCCATCAATGATTCTTTGTTTCTGTCATGGAAGTGAGTGGCTTAAGATACTATATTTGCTTAGTTTATTGATTGCTAAAGCAAAACTTGATTTTGACACATACTGGATAGTCCTTAACTATAAGAAAGCTTTATGATTGAGCATTAAATGAAGTCATAGCAAAATGCTATTATATAAAAAAGGAAAATAACACTTGCTATAATACTAGTATATTCTACCAAATTCATGAGCGTATATGTATAAGTATATGAGTGTGTGTGTGTGTGTGTGTGTTTATTCCTCCCCCCGCCAAGAGAATGTTAGATTAAGAATTCAAAACCTCAACATAGTATTCATAGCCTTGGGGAAATTAATTGCAGATAAAAAGAAAGTACTCATGATATCTTGAAGGTTTGAAGGACTTTAGTTGATTCTTGTGCTACCTTGAGTGGTTCCTAACTATAAACATATTCAGACAATGTTAACTGTTTAATTATTGAGTCAATGTTCTATTTAATTTTATTTCCTGCAGAATAATGTTATAGAACATGTACATAAAAAGTGAAAATTACTTGTCCTCTTTAAAATTTGTTAAGTGTAAAATTGGATTGCATCAAATGGTCAATTAAAGAGTTTGTGTTTTTCCATTAATCTCAGCTATGTAATAGCAGAAAAACACGATTTAATTTCTTAGCTAACTGGAGTGTGTATCACTAATAATACCAACAATAATATAGAGGGTATGATTTTTAGGCTCTCACACGTTGGCATATAAGAAATTTTGTATAATAATTTACATAGACTAGTCACCAATCTACCTATTATTGGAATCCCTTTACCATGAGAATCACTAAAACAAAGATTAAAATGATCCCCTAATGGATTGTTTAAGAAACTAGGACGAGCGGTGTTCCTTGTAAAGAGCCAGGCTGAATGCATTATGTTAACAAAAATTGCTCTGTCACTTGTTATTGACGGTAAGGAAGATTTTATAAAAGGAACTACTGTATTGTTTTTTGTTTTTTGTTTTTTTGTTTTTTTGATTTTTAGTAGGGAAGAAATACTGGACTCAACTTCTAATGTTTATAGCCAAGGAGCAGGGTGGGAGTCAGTAGATAGAATGTTACTAAGAGAAAACAACAGGGAAACGGGATTCTGGCTGAATCAATTTGACAGTATTCTTGCTGAAGGCAGGCCAGGTGATCAGATATGCCTTGGGGGATGATGGTAAGTAAAGAGGAATTTGATCAAATATCTACTGAGGGTAAATCAAATATCAATAGTTGGGATCTCTCTAAACTGATTAGCTGCAACGTGGCATTGCAGGCCCAACGAGGAAAGATAACAAGGTTGAGACCTAGACTAAATAAAAGGGAGCCTGGCTAATATGTACTATATTGACAGCAGTTATGGTTAGAAATGAATTTTTGTTACATTAAGTCACTGGCATTTGGGAGTTGCTTGTTAGAGATAATATAGCCTGTCCTATCCTGACAGAAACTTTAAATATTATAATATTTATTGATTTATTTGCTAACTCTAAGAATGTATGTTTCCAAATTCATAGAATTTTGTCTGTGGGATCACCTTATATTTATAGTATTAACAAGTCTGACACAATATGCATGTCATAAATATTTGTTGAATGAAAAGATAAATGAAGATAGGATCAGGAATTGCCTTCATTACAAGAGGAGCCAAGGGAAATTAGATAAGAATTTAAGGGGAGTTGTAAATTTGAGAATGAGTATATTAAATTTCTTCTATTTTCTCAATGAATAAATAGAAAAATACTTTACTAAATAAGGAGTTTAATAAATGTTTGTTAATTGCATTAATAAATTAATAAAACAGAAATAAATATTTACTCATATTTTAATACTGGAAAATACTTAGGGTTTAGGAATGTGTAGATAAGAGCTTAAAACTACTAAATGATAAAAATGTACAATGAAAACAATGTAAATATGCAATTTATGCTTAAAAAATAAAATCCACCTTCATTTTAAATATGTGATGAAAGCATACGAAAGCTACCAAAGTTTGTTTCCTAGAGTTATCTCTCAAAATATGAAATATGTATTTGGTTTTTGTTTGTTTTTCTTTTCTCTTTTTTGTTTGGCAAACTATGATTTAGTAACATAGGTTATTCACCTAATTCATTTCTTAAGGCTTATAAACATCATTCATTCTCTCTGAAGGAACAAAGTAGTTTTCATTAATGGAGCAACATCTGTTCTTTTAGAAGTAAATGAGTTCCCTGAAGGACAATTAATAAAATAATATTGGCACTAAACACAGCTGGTAAAGTGTTAATAAAAATGGAACAAGTTAAAGGGAAAATAACTATGGATTCAATAAACATGAAGATAGTCAAGTATATAAATATTTTTTCATTATAAAATCAATTAAACTAGAATTTTTAATTTTTAACATGGATGTACCATACCATTCAATAATAGCACATTGAGGGGCACCAGGCTGACTCAGTTGGGGGAGTGTGGGACTCTTGATCTCGGGTTTGTTGGTTTGAGCCCCAAGCTGGATGTTACTTAAGAGATTTAAGAGATTACTTAAAATATCTTACAAAAGAGCATTTTGATTATTGAAACCAGAAATACTTATTATCATTTCATAATTGCAAATGTAAGTTGTTGGATTTAATAAACTAAATAGTGATAGAATAAAAACTTGTTTAATTGAAATGATGTTTCATGTATTAGGAGAAAAATATCAATTGAGATCCTCTTAGGTACACTCTGTTAAGTGGCGGCATAATTTGTGGTTAGCTGAACAAACACATGCCATTTATCTACTTACTTGCTATCTACCTATTAATGTAAACATTGGAATAGAAAATAAATTTAGCTAGATACTATGTGAAAGGCTTTGAACATCAGGCTAAAATATTAGAATTAATTTGTTAGTCTACTACAGTCACTGAAGAGTTTGTAGAAGAATGTAAAGCAATTAAGAAAGTGCTGGAGGAAAATAATTTATAGCACTATGTAGACAGAATTGGGCAGAACAGGAGAATGGAAAGAACTGAAACCAGCTATTTCATTAAACTTAAATTTTCACTTTTAGCATCATTAAGTAGCTGTAAGGCAGTGATTCTTTTTTTTTTTTTAAAGATTTTATTTATTTATTTGAGAGAGAGAATGAGAGAGCACATGAGAGGGGGGAGGGTCAGAGGGAGAAGCAGACCCCTGCTGAGCAGGGAGCCCGATGCGGGACTCGATCCCGGGACTCCAGGATCATGACCTGAGCCGAAGGCAGTTGCCCAACCAACTGAGCCACCCAGGCGCCCAAGGCAGTGATTCTTAAGTTCAGTAGTCTTAACATTTGTCCCAGTGAATTCCTTGTGGGGAAAGAGGGTGATCCCCTGTTAATTGCTAAAGGTGTCCTCAAGTTCCCAACCCCAAGTGGGTCGGGGAGTGCAAAGTTGTCTGTTGTTTGAATCACTGCTTTACAGTGAAAAAATTGTTTGATATATGTACTTATACAATCCCAAAATTTTGATTTTTAAGGACATGTATATAAGAAGGAAATGCCACCTTTCAACTCATATTTTTAATTTGTAGCATATCTTTGGAAGCCTTCTGAAAATTTCACAGTGAAGTAAATTGCCTCTTATGTGTTCCCATGTTAAATTGCTTTCTGCAGCTATTCTAACTCTTACATTCAGTTGTAAGAGTTATAACTCGTGACAGCTTTTAAAGTTTAAGGATTATACTGTATTCAACTGCCTTGCAACTGTATTCATCACTGTCTGAAAATAGTGGTTGGTAAATACATTCATTTGCTGAATTGAACAATAATAGGCATTTGGAAAAACAGAGGACCTCATTTATCATTTTGTCTCATTTGCTTAATTTTTTGATAAGTTCACTGATGGCCAGAGATAGTAAATACTTTTTTTTTTTTTTTTCCTGGTTGCACATACCTGGTGACCGAGGCAACAATATCTAGGACAATACCCATACTGTATCTGTTGTGCTCATAAGACAGAAATGTCTTTCATGACTCCTTTATCCTTTTTTATATTTCACATTCAAAAAGAATCTGATATCTGTTTCCTAAGTATAGATGAAATTTATTCTTCTGTTTCTCTTAATTTTCAGTGAGAGTTCTTTAATCCTGGGCATTGCCATCTCCTACCCAGATTACTGCATGGGCATCCTTGCCTCCAGGCTTTCTACACTCCTTGTTGTATCCAAGTGGGTATTGACATACTTAAAACCATACTCTAGCTTTTCAGAGACTGTAGAATAAAATACAACCTCCATTATATGACTTCGAGTGAGCCAATTTACTTCTCTGTCTCTACAGTTCGCGTCTGCCATTCTCCATCTAACATTCTGTGGTCCATTTTTTAATAAATTCATATGTCATAATATGATTGTCACTTTTGCAAAAGATAGCACTTCTATCATGTCACATAATTATCCTTTTACTGATGGGAATAATTAAGATCTAGTCTCTTAGCATGTTCGATGATTATAATACAACACTGTTGTTTATATTCACTATACTTTGCATTAGATCTCTTGGACTTATTTATTTACTAGTTGCAAGTTTGTACCTTTAAACAACATCTCTCCTATTCCTCAACCCCAGCCTCTGGTAGCCACCATTTTACTGTCTGTTTTTATTCATTTTTTTTTTTAGATTCCACATGTAAGTAACATCATACAATATTCATCTTTATTTGTCTGACTTATCTCACTTAGTATAATGCCCTCAAGGTCCAGCCATGTTTTTGCAAATGGCAGAGTTTTCTTCTTTCTCATGGATAAATAATATTCTATGTATATACTGAATCTTCTTTATCCATTCATCTGTTGACAGACACTTAGGTTGTTTCCATATCTCCATTATTATTAATAATACTTTAATAAACATGGATTGCATATATATCTTTAATATCCTGTTTTCATTTCCTTTATGTATATACTCAGACGTAGAATTGCTCATGCATATAGTAGTCCTAATTTAACATTTTGAGGAACCTTCATACTCTTTTCCATAGTGGCTGAATCAGTTCACATTCTTACCACCAGTGTACAAGAAGAGTTCGCTTTTTTCCACATCCTCACCAACTCTTGTTATCTCTTATCTTCTTGATGATAGCTATTCTAACAGGCTTGAAGTGACATCTCATTATAGTTTTAACTGGCATTTCCCTGATTATTAGTGATCCTTTCATTTGTCTGTTAGCCATCTGTGTGTCTTCTTTGGAAAAATGCTTATTTAGTTTTTCTGCCCATTTTTAATCAGATTTTTTATTGATTTGTATTAGTTATTTATGTATTTTGTATATTAACCCCTCATTCAATATTTAGTTTACAATAATTTTCTCCCATTCTGTAGCTACCTCTTCATTTTGTTGATTATTTTTTTGTTGTTGTGCAGAAGCTTTTGGTTTGATGTAGTCCCACTTGTGATTTTCTGTTTTATTGTTTAATATCAGTTATTTGATCTTTAGGCTAATATATAATATATACGTCCAGCCTGAATCACCACCTTCTCTCTGACCACTGCTTCTTCTAGATAACTCCAATTTACTTTATGTTCTCAACTTAGACATTCACCTTTGCTCATTATTTAATAACATTTGACAAGCTGGTAAAGTTTATTGCTTAATTGTCAATCTCTTTGCACCATAAACTCAGAGGGCAGAACCTGTGTCTGTCTTATTTCTTTTTTTTTCTTTTTTTTTTCTTTTTTTTTTTTTTATCCAGTCACCTGGTACCTATTCAATTCTCATTCACTTATAAATGAATAACATTTATGGATGACAACAAATAATCACTTGTCTTTTGCCACACACTAGGCTAAGTGCTGTGCATTCACTTTCCTGGGAATAAATTGTTTAAAAAGAGTGAGTAAATTATCCAAGTGCCTGAGTTACTAAGTAGGAAAGACTAAACATAAAAACAGGATCACATGTCCAATGTTGATACTTCTTACCACTGCAACACTTCTGAAATCATACTAAGCACTAGGAATGGATTTATTTTAGAACTGAATGAAATGTTTTCAAATTTGCTTTTTCCTAAGAGGAATTTTAATTACTTCTAAATGGTATTTTTATAAGCTTTCCAAGTTCTTCAGTGGACTTTTCATTCAGAATATACAATCAAGTGATAATGATGCTTTTGTGTTCCATCTTTTGACATGCTATTGTTACCAAATAATGAGCTCTATCTCCCTCTTTATTTTGACCATAGTATTGAAACTAACATTTTGTTGTGTTTGTTATATTCCATGAATCGATATATCCTTGTCTTTCTAACAACCCTCTTTTTGGTTCAAAATACATTCTTAATATATTCATATATAAAATTAAATAACTGATCTTTAAAAATGTGTATTACATTTTACTATCTCCTCTGGTAGATATAAGCTTACATCAGGTGCCAGTAATAAACTATGATGAAAGAGGTTTCCAGGAAAACACTAATGATAAAGGAACACTTGTATACAGTAGAAAGACAATTCCTTTAGGAACAATTATTTTTAAAAGAGAAGGATAAACCGAAGAAGAGTAAGACTTAACCAAAATATTAAGGGAACCATAGAGAATCTAGACTGGAAGAGATCAGAATTTATAATAAACGGAATTAAGAAAGAAGGGAGATAAAAAATTTCAGACATTGGGATCTGAAAGTGTTCAATCTCCACATGTCTGTTCTATTGTTAAAATGTTTTGAAATCAATCGTGTTTGAATACATAGTCATTAAACTCTTAGAAAATCCTGAATATGTATTATTGAACCTCAACCTAATGCAGATCATAGTAAATTCAGTGTACGAGACATTTGTTATATCTGTTGTCAGTATCCATTTCTTCTTCTGTTAATTGCAACAAATTCATGTCAGTCACAGAAATCAGAAAACACTGTTTCCACAACATTCCATGACAAAGATAACAATAGTCATTTTTTTTTTCTCTCAGTGTAATTATTAGGGATCAGAAAGTGTATGTGGAAATATAATTCAAACCTGGGTCTTTCAGATTTCAAACAGATCATGGTTTCAACATTGACATGTTTGTGACTAAATCTCTCTAGTAATTCTCTACAAAGCCTGAACAGATTTGACTTCTTCAAAGTTGGATGGCAAAAAGTTCCTTTTTGCTTGATGACTTCCATTGAGAATAAAGATCACCCTTCAGTATCAACTCAGTATTAACTTATATCAATAATAACAGGTTCACGATAATAGAGCCCATGGAACTTAATCAGCAGTCTACAGGTTATTTTTAAATAATGATCATGGTAATTATAATTTGCATCATGAATAAACCATACAATATATGTTCTCAACTATTATTTAATTTGAATTAAATCCAAGGAAGATAGTTATTATTTATACTCAAAATTTATATAAAAGGAGACTATGGCTCCAGTTTCCCTATGGTGAGCCCATTTCCTTTCTCACTTTTCTTGTCATAATAGGTGGGAAATGATTCAGCTACTGGAAGAAAATAATTTAAGCTTGTACAGACACACTTCAAATAAGCGAACAGGAGGTAATTATAATGGTATTTCAAGAATGGTTCTTGATCTGGAACATTAGTGGTTATAAATGTAAAATGTACTGTTAAATATATTTTAGAAAAAATTTTTTATCGAAGTACAGTTGACATACAATATTATATTAGTCTCAGGTGTACAACGTAGTGACTTCACAATTATATACATCACAAAATACTCACTAGTGTTGTCACCATCTGTCACCTTACAAACTTATTACAATATTATTGACTATATTTTCCAAGTTGGATTTGAAAAATGAAATATTATTGATCAAAATAAGAGCAGTGTCTATAAAATAAAACACATAAGATTAAAGAAATGCATTTAGGTAATGCTTTTAAGAAGTTCTGAATAAAAAGAGAAAAAATAGTTTTCCTGTAAATGGAAATTGAAGAGGAGATCAGAGTAAATCCCATTCCTAAATCATCTAACTCAAGTTATAGATTAAGTGCCTGTGTAGAATTATTTGAACTATTTAAAAATATGGGACAAACAGAAATGCCAAATTCAGGTAAAGTTCTGTTGACAGAAAATGCTTTGGAGAAAATCAAGAAAGGAATAGTTAGAAGTATATTTAAAACCTATATTCTCCTTTTCCTGAGGCAAATAAATAAATCTTTTCTGCCTTAAATAAGATAACCGTAGTGTGTAATACAAAATAGCACACTATATAGCTAAATAATAGTTCTTATCGAGAGCCAAAATCCTTCACAGTTCTTTCTAGATGTATGCTAATCCATAGGACCTGGAATAACTAAAGCAATCTGGAAAAAGTACAGAGTTCCAAGATTTACACTATCTGACCTCAATTCTTATTATAAAATCACAGATATCAATACCTTGTCGTATTTGGAAAAAAATGAAAAAAAATGATCAATATAACATAACAGAGAATCCAGGAATAAACTTGCACTGATATGATTAATTGATCAATCGATTTTCAAGAACCCTACCCAAGTAATTCAATGTTGAAAGGAGAGACTTTCAGTAAGGCTCATGGAGGTCATGTATTAACTAAAACAAAACAAAACAAAACAAAACAACAACCCACATGTGGAAAAAATGAAACTCAAATTTGATCTCATACTCTCACATAAATGTTTCCAAGATACCATCTACAGAAATGTGTAAGTTAAATCTATATGTTTCTAGAGTAAAATCTAGAAAAATATTTCTTCAGCCTAGGGGCAGGAAATTCTTTCTTAGGTAGGATGTATAAAGCAAGTAACAAAAATCAAATGATATATTAGAATTCATTAAATTGTTAAGAAAATAGACAGTTCACACACTGAGTGAATATTTTTGCCAAATATATATCTGACAAAGACCTGTTTAAAAAACTTTTAAAGGACTCTTAACACTCAATTCAAAGGCAGAGTTCCCTCAAGATTAGGCCAACAACATCAAAAAAATATTATTTTACAACATCAAAATTTCCAAAGGAAATGAACAAATGGTCAGTAAGGACATTAAAAAAGTGTTCAACATCAGTCATGAAATGCAAATCTAAATATTTTTTTAAAAGATTTTATTTATTTATTTGAGAGAGATAACGAGGGAGAGAGAGAGCACAAGCAGGGGGAGCAGCAGAGGGAGAAGGAGAAACAGGCTCTCTGCTGAGCAGAGAGCCCGATGCGGGGCTTGAACCCAGGACCCTGGGATTATGACCTCAGCCGAAGGCAGACACTTAACCGACTGAGCCACCCAGGTGCCCTTCAAATTAAAATATTAATGAGAAGGGAGCATAGGTGACTCAGTTGTTAAGCCTCTGCCTTAGGCTCAGGTCATGATCCCAGTGTCCTGGGATTGAGCCCTGAATCGGGGCTCCCTGCTTGGCGGGAAGCCTGCTTCTCCCTCTCTCACTCCCCCTGCTTGTGTTCCCTCTCTCGCTGCGTCTCTCTCTGTCAAATAAATAAATAAAATACTTTAAAAAAAAATAAATAATAAAATGAAATAAAATAAAATGAAATAAAATAAAATAAAATAAAATAAAATAAAATAAAATAAAATATTGATGAGATACCAATATATATACAGCTGCTAGAATGGCTAAAATTTTCAAACCTGTCAATAATAAAATACTGCTGAGGACATGAATCAACTGGAACTCTACATTGCTGGTAAGAAAATATATGGTAGTTTGAATTGTGACAAGAAATTGAGAACAATTAGTCATATACACCCTGACACCTGAAGGTCTATTTTTCTATGGAAATACTGTACTTCAAAGTACCATAACTTTCCAGAAAATTTATGTATATAATTAATTATTTGATATTAATTTAATGTGTTCTTTATCAGTAAAGTTTTTCTTATGTTTTGTTAAATGCTTTTCAGTGACTGAAGAAAAATAGCTGGCAAATCTGCATTAAAATATTCGGAACTGAAGATTACTTCATTTTTAATAAAATCTGATGTATGTAAATGATGTACATTTTATGCAATTTTAAGTTTATTATAATTACATGAGTATGTCCTACTGATTTCACAGGTTTTTATCCTTTTTTTGCAAATACACATCTGTGTGGCATCTTTCTCTTTTCATAAGTTTTTCCTTTTGATCCTATACTTTTTTGTTTGTTTTCATAATACTGACTATTATATAGCAAGCATATTTTAGTGTGAGAACCCATGCATTCAACTGTATTGTCTAAATGCATATTTTAACAATGTTCTCCTTTTATTTATTTTTTCACTTGATTTGATCGTTATATACTGATTTCTATATGTCACCTGCTTTAAATATGCTTAAGGAAATTATTGTATATTGCTAACCATTCATTAGTCTTTTCATGAAACATTTACAACTTTACATGTTTAATTAGAATGCAATTATCTGTTTTTTGCAGATTGCCATTATAATTTTTAGAGAAAAGATTAGTATTTTTAAATTAGTTGCTACACTGAAAGTTACATGGAAAAAAGAATGTTGTAACTGTTTTTATTCTTATGTGATTAATTTCAAAATTTTTATTTTATAATAAAAGTATAATTATCATTATTTATAATAGTATCTTAAAAACAATCTTACTAATATTATCTTAAAATAACAATAACTCAATTACAAAAAATGTTGAACAAAATTTTAGACATTTTATGATTCTAGTATTCTAAAAACCATGTTCTATTAGGGCAAGTGCTTTACTTTTTTTGTTCATCATGACACTGTTTTTAAGATTGCCTGGCTCAAAATAAGAAATCAGTTTACATTTCTTGAATGAATTCTCATTTTTTCCTTTATATTTCAGTATGTATAATAATGGAAAGAAAAGTATTTAAATTTTGATAACTCATATTAAACTTGCACCTTATTTCAAAGATTTCAAAAGATCTCAGAATAATAGGTTTTAATTGTTTGGCTTGATAACTGCAAAATGTAATATAATTTACAGGGTTCCATGGAATACTACTAAGTCTAAATAAATACTTCTCATTGAGTTCATCCTCCACTTAAATAACAAATTGTGCATGAGAATATAAAAAATATATAAATTGAAAAATAAATATATAAATTGAGTCCATAAGACGGAATTATCATTAGCTAATTAAATAGAATATTTTTTGCTGTTGTGGATAAATATTATTAATGTATTTTAAATTTAATATATCTACGCAATATTATTTTATAACTTCAATTTTATTAAGTTTCAAATGCCCATCCCCTATTTTTTTTTGAAATATGGTTGACATATAACATTGTATAAATTTAAGGTATACAACATATTTGTTTGGCAATCTTTTATATTATGAGTGTCATTATAGCAACAATTAGCATCTCTATCATGTTACATAATTATAATTTTCTTGTGGTGGAAATAATTGAGATCTAACAAGTTTGATAATTATTACAATATTGTTATGTATATTCACTATACCCTTCTCAGGACTTAATTTGTCTACTAGTTGTAGGTTTGTACCTATACACAACACCTAGCAGGCCAACCAAAAGTAATGCTTATACTGTGGAAAACAGTATGGAGTTTCTTCAAAAAGTTAAAAACAGAACTACCCTACGACACAGCAGTTGCATTAATAGGTATTTATCCAAAGTATACAAAAATACTGATTTGAAAGGGGCACATGCACACCAGTGTTTATAGCAGCATTATCAACAATAGCCAAACTATGGAAAGAGCCCAAATACCCATCAACTGATAAATGGATAAAGTAGAAGTGATATATATATCGTCCATCTTCCTCCTAGCCTCTGACTACCTTCCATGTCCCACACTGTCATGGGGCTCAAGGCCTGCAGAAGGACCAAAGTAGGAGCAGCAAGGTAGGGCCTGTCCTCCTCTAGCCATCCCTCCCGAGGACTCTGGGGGCAAAGGGGTGGGGGCCAGCTGGCCAGGGGAGGGAAGAGGGACATGCAGCTTGGGCTTCCCGCTCCTAAATAAACCACTGATCACCGGAAAAAAAAAAAAAAGAAAAAAAAAAAATATATATATATATATATATATATATATATATCAGCCATCAAAAAGAATAAAATCTTGCCATTTACAATGATGTGGATGGAGCTAGAGAGTATTATGCTAAGTGAAATAAGTCAGAAGAGACAAATACCATATGATTTCACTCATAGTGGAATTTAAGAAACAGATGAACATAAGAAAGGGGGAAAAAAGAGAGAAAGGGAAGCAAACCATAAGAGACTCTTAACTGTAGAGAACAAACTGAGGATTGATGGAGGAGAGGTGGGCAGGGGATGGGCTGAGTGGGTGATGGGTATTAAGGAGGACACTTGCTGTTTTGAGTACTGGGTGTTATTTGTAAGTGATGAATCACTAAATTATACTCTTAAAAACAATATTACACTGTACGTTAACTAACTAGATTTAGGGGTGGTTTGGTGGCTCAGTCAGTTAAGCGTCTGCCTTCGGCTCAGGTCATTATATAGACTTTTTAATAATCCTCTGTCCTTGGTTTATTAAGAGTTTTGAATACCCAGAATGAAAGTAATGGACCAGAAAAATAATTTCAGAATACTACCAGTATCTTTATTGTTTAAAGTATTGCTTAATGTTTGATCATTGGTTTGTGTCAGTACTTTTTCATATGTAAACTAAGAATCTACAAAATTATGTAGCTTTTGAAGTGGATGACTTACTACTTCCTAGAAAACAGGAATAATCTATCATTTATAAAAAAAGTCATATTATGCATTTGGCTAATAACTTTTGTCTTATTGGAACTAATGGCTTATAGAAAAAATAGTGCAATACCCAAGAAGAAAGTTAATTTTTTTAAGGGGGGCAGGGAGAAGGAAAGAGAGAGTCTTAAGCAGGCTCCACACAACTAATGTGGAGCCTGAGATGGGGCTCAGTATCAGAACGCTGAGAATGATATGAGCCAAAATTGAGAGTTGGGCACCAGCCACCCCACTGAGTAATTTTTAATACTGCCATAAAAAGCAGGAAGGCAGTCTCACTGTTGACAAGACTATACAATATAATGAAATTTAGGATAACTTTTTAATTTTTGAATTTGTGAATAATTTAAATTTATAACAGATATTGTATACATAATGTTTATGAAAAAAATTACTTTCAGAAAAGTTTGGAATATTCTGAAATACTTCAGCACATATTCAAGAGTCATAAACTTTGGGGCAGGGTTTCATATATCAATACTTAATTTTGAGTATTTGTGAATATTATATTTCTAAATATTAGTTAAAACTCGGGTTTAACAAGCTTTTCACATTAATTCTATTTCCTCAACTTCATTTTTCTTTATATTCCTCCAAATCTTATTACTGTAAGGGAAATTAAGTATTAATTAAAAAGTACAGTGTTATCCACTTTAGAAGTTCAGGTTTCTTATAATGGATGATTAATGTATATTGCTGAGATCTTTTACAAACCTCTTGCTGTCCATATTTAAAAAAAAAAGTCTGGAGAAAAACTTTACATCAAGAAAATAGTAAATGGGAAGAAGTTGTGTTAAATAATTTTAAAGAAGTCAGTCAATATATATGAAAAAACATCACATAAATAAGGATGACCAACATAGCTATTATTTATTGCTTATCCATTGCATTATGTTTAACCTTTTATATGTGCTAACATCTTTTGTTAATTAAAGAATTGAACATTTTATGATGAGGGAGAAGTATGGATAAAAATATTTAAATCTATTATGCCTATAATTATCACTAATATTATTCTAATTAGCATAATTAAAATGTAATTTTCCACGGGTATTATTTTTATTCAGATGTACACTAAGATAGGGGTACCATTGTTATTTTATGTATTAAAAATTAAGGGTTAGAAAATTTAAGTGACTTAGACAATGTTAACCAAACACTTTTTCTCCAGTACTTGTAAAGTGCTTCTTTTCTATATATGTTTAAACTACAAAAAAATTCATAGTTTTTTATTCTTTACTGAAAAGAAATATAGTTTATCTCATAAGGGTGGATTATCTCTTCATGATCCTAACGTAGAACTTCCTTACTGAGATTTGACAGACAAATCTAACATAGATGGCTACTAACACAGTGGACTAGAATTAGCTGATTAAATGTCGTTTGTATTAGACAGATGTGGACAGCTGATAATAGAAAATACAAACGAGAGCAAGAGAAAAAAGACAGTCTGATAGCGAAGGAGGAAATGCTAAAAAGAAAGTCTTAAAAATTAAAAAGGAAATGATGATAGGAACTAGAAAGGTGTTGTGATCAGAGGCATTTAGTGTTCTTAAATATAGCTTATAAGCAGTAAAATACTTACGAAACCCAGGAATGGAATGACTACCTTTTTGGTATCTCCTCAGTCCTTGGCACTTTAAATATATTTGGGACAAAATTGTAATAGCATGCAATGTTTTGATCAACCACTATACATTAAGTACTCTTTCTTTCTTTCTTTCTTTCTTTCTTTCTTTCTTTCTTTCTTTCTTTTTCTTTCTTTCTTTTTCTTTCTTTCTTTCAACTAAATAAATATGGTCTTTGCAATGGTCAATTTCAGTTAGAATGCCTGCTAATTTAGTGGATAGAAATACCTTGAACAGTCTTGCATGTTTTGATAGCTTTGAAAAGATATTTCATTCTTTTAAAAGAGATGAATGATACAAAAGATATAATATATAGTAAACATTTGAATTCAGTGTTTATTGATTTCTTCCCACCCACAGTTCCCTAATATAAACTCTGATTGCAGTGCATGATGTCAGCTATGTTCACTGTTTTATTATTAGTGCATAGGTCAGTGCCTGATATATCAATACTTGTTAAATATTCATTTAACCGATGGATACAAATTTAACTTAGATTTAAAACTATATTAATATGAAAAAACTACATTAAGTGAAATTGTAATGAATTATACATTAATTCATAATCCTGTAAACCTACACATGTGATTTATATTTCTTATATTTTATGTATTAAAGGTCAGTATCAGACTAACACCAAGTCATGTATGTAGTCTTGGGTTTCTATGGATACAGACCATCTACACTGAAAGACCTTGTTGTAGTTTAATTACCTATTTTTGGCAAAATCAAAGCCCTGGTGTTTTTTGACCATCATTGTGGACACACTATACTGGTACAAATATAAAGCATAATATTTGTTTAATATTTTAAAATTCCTGTAATCTCAAATAATGAAGTTATTACAGAGCTAAGGTCTCTCTTGTTGTTTGTTAAGTATGTTTGTGCCTTTTTATACAAGAGTTTCATTGGTTTGTCATTATCATAAATGGAGATAAATGTAATAATAAAATTAAATGGATTTGTTTTCACAAACCTTTATAAATCACCTAGATTTTGAGGTTTTGTTAGGAGTAGACAATACACTAGCTCATATTATTTCCAAATATTGAGTTTGGAATAGTATAAATTGTATTTTTTCACTTAAAAGAAACTATCGAATGAATACTTTTTTCTTCTAAATACTCATTTTAGTGTTATGTTATCAAAGGCTATGCATATTCCAAACATATTTTTAAAAATAAAGCAGAGACAGCAGACACTATTTATGAGAGAACTTTATATATATTTTTAAAATATTTTATTTATTTATTTGAGAGAGAGAATGAGAGAGAGAGAGCATGGGGGGGGGGTCAGAGGGAGAAGCAGATTCCCTGCCGAGCAGGGAGCCCGATGCGGGACTCGATCCTGGGACTCCAGGATCATGACCTGAGCCGAAGGCAGTCACTTAACCAACTGAGCCACCCAGGCGCCAAAGAGAGTACTTTATATTTTTAAAAGAGTTATCTCAAGGTATTTTTTTAAGTGATCACAGTATATTATAGTTTTATAGATGAATAATGTGCAATAGCACATTCACCCAAGAGTAAATCATATGAATTGTTGTCATATCTCCTATCATTCTGAACCAGTGCTGATCCTTCATATAAAGCAGTTATTGATTCATTTATTCACTAAATACTTATTAAGGACCTGCTGGGTTAAAATGTGAGTAAAATATATATGGATACTATTGTTCTGGGAAGACAGAAAATAAAATGTCTACCTTCATGGTATGATTTTAAGGCCCAAGTAAAATGTTTGAAAGAGCGCATCACACAAATTAATACATTACTAGCATATTTTTTAAGTGTTTGAAGCCCAAAATTTGGGATTAAATGATGGCTATCATGATTATACTATCTAATATCTTAAGGAGATTGGGTTTAAATCATGGTTATCCTACTAATATATACCTAATACTATAATATACCTAATACCCTGTGAGCTTTCAACAGACTCAGCCTCATTTATGTGATAAAATTAAGTAGACTTAATAATTATTACTTTGCCACTTCTAAGCAATAATTAATATATAGAAAATGCATATGTACCCATTATGTAATGAAAAAAGCATAGACTGAGGTTGACTCTCTAACTATGTGATCCTGAGCTATTTTATTTTCTTCCAGATACTTTAGTTTATGCATTTGTACATCTTCTAAAATGCCTATACCACAAGTTACTCCCTTTAAAAAGATTGAATAAGATCACTATTTATAACAGAAATGATCAATTAGGTTAATTTAAAATGAAGAATTTCTGTTTGTCAAAATTATTCCCAGAAGGAGGAAAACATAATCCACAAAATGAAAACAAATATCTATATAGTTACTATATACATACCAGATGAAAGATTTGTATCCATAATTTATAAATAAATAATTCAAATTATTAATAAAATGCATAAAGCTCTATATAGAAGGGGCAAAGGACTTCCATATTTATCTCACAAAAGAGAAAAGATAAATGGTTGATGAATCATAGAAACATATAAAAATGCTCTCAATCCCATTAGTAATCAGAAAAAGCAAATAAAAAATAGCTATCAGAGGCTATTAGACACTAATTAGATGGCCAAAATTGAAATGTCTGCCAACATTGTTATAAAAATGTTAATTCTCGGGCGCCTGGGTGGCTCAGTTGGTTAAGCGACTGCCTTCGGCTCAGGTTATGATCCTGGAGTCCCGGGATCGAGTCCCACATCGGGCTCCCTGCTCAGCGGGGAGTCTGCTTCTCCCTCTGACCCTCCTCCCTCTCGTGCTCTCTGTCTCTCATTCTCTCTCTCAAATAAATAAATAAAATCTTTAAAAAAAAAAGTTAATTCTCATTAATTCTTAGAGTGCAAACTAGCAAAAACACTCATTTATAGTAAAATCAAATAAATTTATAACCTAATACCCCAGAAATGCTCTTTCTTATGTAGCTCCAAATAATTTGTGTACTTAATGTACATGGATACACATATAAGAACACATGTAAGAAGTAACATTATAACCTACAGCTAAAAACCAACTCTCCATCTGCAGAATGGCTAAACTGTGGTAAATTCAGACAATAAAAAGTTACCCAGCAAAGAAAGTAGCAAAATAGAGTTAGTTAGGAAACATGAATAAATCTAGCAGACAAATGTTTTTCCATAGAAAAGCAAGATAAAAAAAAAATACATAGTGTAATCCCATTTATATAAATTCCAAAAAGTATAAACTATTTTTTAAAAAAGATTTTATTTATTTATTTGACAGAGAGATAGAGAGCACAAGTAGGCAGAGAGGCAGGCAGAGGGAGAGGCAGAAGCAGGCTCCCTGCTGAGCGGGGAGTCTGACATGGGGCTCCATCCCAGGACTCTGGGATCATGACCTGAGCCGAAGGCAGACGCTTGACCGACTCAGCTACCCGGGCGCCCCAGTATAAACTATTTTATTTAAGAATTTATACTTGGACAATAAAATTTAAAAGAAAGACAACAACAAGAACAACAAAATCAGGATATTGGTTTTCTCTGAATTGGGGAGACAAAGTCATTATTTCAAAGTAACACATCATGGCTTCTGACAATGTTCTATTTCTTGACCTGGGTGGTGGACATTTTCATGCTCTTTTATTCAGTGTATTATACATTTTAATGTTATATACCTTTATGTATATGTGTTACATTTCAAAATAAGAAAACATTTAAAATCTGATGCAGTATATAAACTTCATGGTAACTTTCTTAAAGTCTTAAATCCTTCCAATTCAAAATAGAAATTGATAATTATTTTTTTCCTCACAATATAGCCACACCTAAACGTCTCAGCTTCATGTTTCACTCTTCTTACTTAATTTATCAGGAACTGCCCAGACCATGTCTTGAGGTTTTGAAAAAGCTAAGGCTTTGCCTTGGAGTATCCTTCAGGTTCTTTCTTTACTGAATCTCATTCTTAACCTCCAGTCTAACCTAACTATCATCAACTAATTTGAATCTCTAATTTTGGATATGCTCTAGCGTCTGTTGCAGTATTCACAAAAGTATGTTGTTACTTACCTATGTGTGTCTAATTATGAAGATGGCTGCCAACAACCATGTCTTAATCATTATCTCCTATGCCTACTTTGTGGCTGGCTTTTATGGCAGTGGGTCGGGAAAAATCTGAAATCCTTGCTTGGCAGTTAGTTTTTATCAAGAAAATAACGTATCTGTCAAGAAAATAGATCAATATTGCTATAAACTTTCTGTAAGATAGCCACATATCTGCCATACAGGAGAATGAGTCTTGGCTGTAGGTCTGTGATCCAAACTAGACTTTACCTTCCATTTGACCAAGGAAGCAACCTGAATTCTGTGATTCAAAACCATTAACACTATTGTCTATTCCCTACTTAAAGCAAAGGATTTAAAGAATTGGGAGGATTTCGATATTATTTGGATTTAGAGTTAAATAGGAAGTACAGATAATAAATTTTGTTGCTAGTGTCACTCAGTATTTTAAAACAGGAATCACAGGGTAATTAGAAGAATGAAAATATTTTCCTGGTTAGAAAGTAGAAGGATCACTAAGTCTAGAAGATTCTAAAACACCGGAAGTGTTTTCTTAATATTAGAAATCTAAGATCAGAAAACAAGGGTAGGAAATATTATATGGGTGGAAGGAGGATATTTATAAGGATAATATGATCTTTTAAGGCTGAGAGTGACTTAGGTATTTCCACATATTCAGGTGGAGAGTTCACACTTATGAACAGCATATCAAAAAGAATTGGGAAAGCCTACAGCAAAATTACATCAACAGATGTCCTACTCTAATCAAATCTTTAGATTTTTTAGGTAGAATTATATTTATATAAACTATATATTATTATATAATATGCTATTATATTTATATAAAATTTATATTGTTATATTATATGCTGTATTTTAAATATATTTATATAAAAATAAATTTAACAACAAAATAGAGCAACTATAACAGAAAACCTTTTAGGTAGAGATAACACATAAATATTAGTTTCTGAGGTTGAGAAAAGAGAAGCTTGTAATAAAAATTAAAAATTAATAAAAATTATTAAAATATCCTATATATGCGGTGTCTGTCTGCCTCGTCTGGTGAAAATCCAACTCTTGATTTTGGCTCAGGTCATGATCTCAGAGTCCTGGGATCAAGTTCCATGTGTGACTTCATGCTCAGCAGTGAGTCTGCTTGAGGATTCTCTCCCTGTCCTGCCCCTACCCCAGCTTGCACTCTCACTTGCTCACTCTCTCTCAAGTAAAAAAATTAATTAAAAAAAATAAAATGTCCTATACAGGGTTGTAGCTCACTGTTCACTTATGAATTTTAAATTTAATAAATAGATTTAGTATTCATAATCATATATCTAGAATATTTTGAATATAGAAAGCATGTGCCTTGAAGCTTAGCTGACATAATTTTAAGCTAAAATATTCAAATATTAATTTAAAACTTGAGGAAAAATGTTTGATTCTGAACACATTTATGTGGAATTATCTAAAGTGTATAGTAAAGCATATTCCAATGAGGTATATCTTGAAACACCTTATCACACTGGGTCACTTATTCTGCTAATGGATCTTTGTCTTGCAACTTGTTTAAAAATGCACACTTCATGCCAGCTACTTTGCCTAGGATTATAAATTTGACTTAATTTCCTTCAAATTAAAAAAAAATAAAGTTCTCCTTTGACCCCACACTTCTTTCAAGCACCTTTCTTTCCACTTCCTTTTTTTTTCTAAATTTCTTTATTTGTATTATTTTCAGTTAGCCAAAATATAGTACATCATTAATTTTTGACGTAGTGTTCAATGATTCATTAGTTGCATATAACACCCAGTGCTCATCACAGCACATGCCCTCCTCAATATCCATCACCCAGTTACCCCATCTCCCCACCCACTGCCATCTGCAACTCTCAGTTTGTTTCCTGGAGTCCAGAGTCTCTCATGGTTTGTCCCCTCTCTGATTCCTTCCCACTCAGTTTTCCCTCCCTTCTCCTATGGTCCTCCATGCTATTCCTTATGTTCCACATATGAGTGAAACCATATGATAATTGTCTTTCTCTGCTAGACTTATTTCACTCAGCATAATCCCCTCCAGTTCCATCCATGTCAATGCAAATTGTAGGTATTCTTCTTTCTGATGGCTGAGTAATATTCCATTGTATAAATGAACCACATATTTTCTATCCATTTATCTGTTGAAGGACATCTCTGCTCCTTCCACAGTTTGGCTATCTGTGGACATTGCTGCTATGAACATTGGGGTACATATGTCCCTTCCTTTCACTACATCTCTATCTTTGGGGTAAATACCTAGTAGTTCAATTGCTGGGTTGTAGGGTAGCTCTATTTTTAACATCTTGAGGAACCTCCATACTGTTTTCCAGAGTGGCTGTATCAGCTTGCATTCCCACCAACAGTGTAAGAGTATTCCCCTTTCTCCACTTCCTCACGAACATTTGTTGTTTCCTGTCCTGTTAACTTTTGCCATTCTAACTGGTGTAAGTTGGTATCTCATTGTGGTTTTGATTTCTATTTCCCTGATGGCTAGTGATGTGGAGAATTTTTTCATGTGTCTGTTAGCCATTTGCATGTCTTCTTTGGAGAAGTGTCTGCTCATGGCTTCTGCCCATTTCTTGACTGGATTATTTGTTTTTTGGGTGTTGAGTTTGATCTTGGTGTAGATCTTGGATACCAGTCCTTTATCTGTAATGTCATTTGCAAATATCTTTTTCCCATTCCATAGCTTGTCTTTTATTTTGTTGTTTCTTTTGCAGTGCAGAAGCTTTGTATCTTGATGAAGTCCCAAAAGCTCACTTTTGCTTTTGTTTCCCTTGCTTTTAGAGATGTGTCTTGAGAGAAGTTGCTGTGGCCTATGTCAGAGAGGTTACTGCCTATGTTCTCCTCTAGGATTTTAATTGATTCCTGTCTCACACTTAGGTCTTTCATCCATTTTGAGTTTATCTTTGTATATGGTATAAGAGAATGGTCCAGTTTCATTCTTCTGCAGGTGACTGTCCAATTTTCTCAGCAACATTTATTGAAGAGAATGCCTTTTTTTCCATTGGATATTCTTTCCTGATTTGTTGAAGATTAGTTGACCATAGAGTTGAGGGTCCATTTCTGGGATTTCTATTCTGTTCCATTGATCTCTATGTCTGTTTTTGTGCCAATACCATTCTGTCTTGATGATCATATCATTGTAATATAGCTTGAAGTCAGGCATTGTGATGCCACAGCTTTGGTTTTCTTTTTCAAGATTGCCCTGGTGATTTCAGGTCTTTTATGGTTCCATACAAATTTTAGATTATTTGTTCCATTTCTGTGAAAAATGTTGATGGTATTTTGATAGAGATTGCACTGAAAGTGTAGATTGGGGCGCCTGGGTGGCTCAGTTGGTTAAGCGACTGCCTTCGGCTCAGGTCATGATCCTGGAGTCCCGGGATCGAGTCCCACATCGGGCTCCCTGCTCAGCAGGGAGTCTGCTTCTCCCTCTGACCCTCCTCCCTCTCATGCTCTCTGTTTCTCATTGTCTCTCTCGCAAATAAATAAAAATCTTTAAAAAAATAATAAGGGGCGCCTGGGTGGCTCAGTTGGTTAAGCGACTGCCTTCGGCCCAGGTCATGATCCTGGAGTCCTGGGATCAAGTCCCGCATCGGGCTCCCTGCTCGGCAGGGAGCCTGCTTCTCCCTCTGACCCTCCCCCCTCTCATGTGCTCTCTGTCTCTCTCATTCTCTCTGTCTCAAATAAATAAATAAAATCTTTAAAAAAAAAAAATAAAAAAAAATAAAAAAATAATAAAAAAAGAAAGTGTAGATTGTTCTGGGCATTATAGACATTTTAATAATGTTTATTCTTCCAATCCATGAACATAGAATATTTTCCCATCTCTTTGTATTTACCTCAATTCTTTCATAACTGTTTTGTAGTTTCTACAGATCCTTTACCTCTTTGGTTAGGTTTATTCCTAGGTAACCTATGATTTTTGGTGCTATTGTAAATGGAATCGATTCCTTAATTTCTCTTTCTTCAGTTACATTGTTAGTGTGTAGAAATGAAACTCATTTCTGTGCATTGATTTTGTATCCTGCCATATTGCTGAATTGCTGTATGAGTTCTTGTAATTTGGGGGGTGGAGTCTTTTGGGTTTTCCACATAAAGTATCATGTCATCTGCAAAGAGGGTGAGTTTGACTTCTTATTTGCCAATCTGAATACCTTTTTTTTTTTTTTTCTTTTTGTTGTCTGATTGCTGAGGCTAGGAATTCTAGTACTATGTTGAACAATAATGGTGAGAGTGGGCATCCCTGTCATGTTCCTGACCTTAAGGGAAAAGCTCTCAGTTTTTCCCCATTGAGAATGATATTTGCTGTGGGCTTTTCATAGTTGGGTTTTATGATATTGAGGTATGTTTCCTCTATCCCTATACTTTGAAGAGGTTTTTTTTTTTTTTTTTTTTAGTATTTTATTTATTGATTTGAGAGAGAGAGAGGGAGAGAGAGAGAACATGAGCAGAGAGAGGGGGAGAGGGAGAGGAAGAAGCAGACTCCGCACTGAGCAGGGAGCCTGACTCAAGACTCAACCCCAGGACCCTGAGATCATGACCTGAGTGGAAGGCAGACACTTAACCGACTGGGCTACCCAGGCGCCCCTATACTTTGAAGAGTTTTAATTAGGAAAGGTTGTTGTATTTTGTCAAATGCTTTTTCTGCATCAGTTGAGAGGATCATTATGGTTCTTGTCTTTTCTTTAATTAATGTGCTCTATCACATTGATTGATTCCTAAATGTTGAACCACCCTTGCATCCCAGGAATAAATCCCACCTGGTCGTGGTGGATAATCCTTTTAATGTACTATTGGATCCTATTAGCTAGGATCTGGTTGAATATTTTGGCATCCATGTTCATCAGGGATATTGGTCTGTAATTCTCCTTTTTAATGACGTCTTTGGTTTTGGGATCAGGGTAATGCTGGCCTCATAGAACAAGTTTGGAAGTTTTCCTTCCATTTCTATTTTTTTGAAACAGCTTCAGTAGAATAAGTATTATTTCTTCTTTAAATGTTTGGTAGAATTTCCCTGGGAAGCCATCTGATCCTGGACTCCTGTTTTTTGGGGGAGGTTTTTGATTACTGCTTCAATTTCCTTGCTGGTTATTGGTATGTTCAGATTGTTTATTTATTCCTGTTTTAGTCTTGGTAGTTTGTAAGTTTCCCAGAATACATTCCTGGAAACTTTCCATCTCTTTATTGCATCAGCCATTCAGAGTCACTATATTTGCTGTCTTCACTTGCCTCTTCCCATTCTCTCTTAAACCACTCCATTAAAGTATTTGTTTCCTTCAATCCACTGATACTGTGTGAATATTCAGGCCATCTTTCACCTCAACTTAAGAAAATTTCTTTTTCTTTTCTTTTCTTTTTTCCTTTTCTTGTCTTTCCTTTTCTCTTCTTTCCTTTCCTTTCCTTTTTCTTTTTCTTTTCTTTTTTCTCTTCTCTCTTCTCTCTCTCTCCCTCCCTTCCTCCTTTCCTCTTTCTTCCTTTCTTTCTCTCTCCCCCTCCCTCCCTCCCTCTCCTACTTTCCTTCCTTCCTCCCTCCGTTTCTTCCTCCCTTCCTTCCTTTCTTTCTCTCTCTTTCTTTCTTTTTCTTTCTTTCTTTCTTTCTTTCTTTCTTTCTTTCTTTCTTTCTTTCTTTCTTTCTTCTTTCTTTCTTTCTTTCTTTCTTTCTTTCTTTCTTTCTTTCTTTCTTTCTTTCTTTCTTTCTTTCTTTCTTTCTTTCTTTTTCTTTTTTCTTAGAGACACTTAAGTCTTACCCTTTAAGCAAATTTCAAATATGCAGTATTGTTAACTGTCTTCACATTGCTGTACATTAGATCTCCAAAACTTATTCATCTTGCATAACTAAAACTTTGTACCCCCTGGATAAAATCTTTCAATTTCCCCCTTCTCCCAGCCCCAACTGGACTCTTATTTCACACCATATACAAAATCAACTCAAAATGTATTAAAGACTTAAACGTAAGGCCTGAAACCATAAATTTTGTCGAAGAAAGCTTTGACATTGGTTTGAGCAATTTTTTTTTTTTTTTTTTTTTTTAGATATAACACCAAAAGCACAAGCAACAAAAGTAAAAATGGATAAGAGGGATTACATCAAACTAAAAAGCTTCTGTCCCCTAAACTCCTGAATCATATTGTCTAGCTATCTAATTCTCAATATATTGGTCTGTTAAGCATTTCAAACTAAATGTGTCTAAAAATTAACACCTTGTTTCCACAAACCTCTAAATTCTGCAAATCTCATATGCTCCCTCATCTTAGTAAATTTTTCTCTCTTCTTCTTATAGCTGGAGACAAAAATACTCAGAGTTATATTTTACTTTTATTTATCTCATCACTCTTTCCCACACCCAACACATCAGTAAATTATTTTGGCTTCACCTTCAAAATTTATCAAAAATTCAACAGTTTCTTATATTTTTCCATTGCTAAATGCACTGTCAATTTTGGACTATTTGGCCCGATTTTCTCTATACCATTTTCTAAATGCACACACTATTACAACTAGTGCTTTTGGAGGATGAGTGCCTATATTTCATGCTACCTACTGGGTTTTCAAAGCATATGTAATTTTGTATGTGCTGTCTTGATCATACTTTATAATATCGGACTATCTCATATTAAGCTGTTAAGCAAAATAAAACAGAAAAATAATATTATTATTAATTTTTACCCTAGAATGGTAATTTATTATTTGGTGTGTGGACAATCAAGTAACTTGAAAAATAATGATACCATATAGGCAAAGCTTTATCGTGATGTTTGTTTGTTTTTTCCAAATTCACTTTTATTTGACAATCTTACTTCAGCATTTTGTTTCTCTATCATGTATATGTTCTGTATAGATAGATGCTTTCGTGCTTTGTTCTGCATAATGGACCACCTGGGCCTGCATGTACACAGGCAAGCTAAGGAATGTTGTTTGTGAGCCTCATGCTGTGTGAATAACCTTGAGAGTCTGGTTGTTTGAAGTATATTATCTGGCCTCCAGGTCAGAACCTGCCCTTCTGTTCTGGATGCCAAGAGCTACAGATCTTGTCTCAAGCCCCCACTTGCTCCAGGCTGTGCTGCCCCACCTCAGTGGAATCTGGGAGGGGAGGCAGATACACATAGCCCAGGCTCCTTAAAAATATAGAAACATGATAACATGGAAATATATCTTGCTTCAAAATGCACATAGGTGAACAAATGTTCAGTTTCAAACGTCATTATTTGCCCTATATATATGACTCTTCTGGGAATGGTCAGTTGGAAGTCTCACCTGAGGGGAGGACACTCTGCCCAGGCCTCTCAATCAGGACTCCAGCCTGGCTGTTTCCACTGGGCTTCCCCAGCTGATGAGGTTAGATGCTGTAAGTACCCGATATGATGTAACTTTGTCTTGTTCTCATTTATTGCCTACTATTACCTTCATCTATGTGTAGATTCTTTTCTTCTCCTGTCTGTATTAGGTCTCTATAATAACAAAATTTCCTTTCCTTTTAGAAAACAAAACACGGCTGTTGTGAATCTTTTGTGCAGAACAGTTATTTTCTACTTTTCTACATTCCTGAATTTCCATTTATGCACAGTGAATACATCAATATTTATTTAAATTTTAATATCTATTTTGCCCTTTAAATGTATATTTTTAACAGTGAATCAGGCCTAAATTTGAATTGTAGTCTAAAGATGTGCTTTGCTTTCAATATTTAACTTCTGTTACTTCTTAATAAGCCACATAATCTGGATAACTTTCAGATCCATTAAAAGTAGTTGTTTTCTTTCTTTTTTTTAAAAGATTTTATTTATTTGAGAGATAGAGAAAGGGAGCACAAGCAGGGCGAGGGGCAGAAGGGGAGGGAGAAGCAGACTCCCACTGAGCAGGGAACCCAGTGCTGGGCTTGATCCCAAGGACCTTGAGATCATGACCTCAGCTGAAGGCAGACAATTAACCAACTGAGCCACCCAAGCACCTCTACTTTCTAAACTTAAAATTCGAGTTTAAGATTTGATGAAATTGATAGATTTTATTTTTTTTTAAATCAAGTTTAGCCTATTACACATCAGTCACTTAAAAATTAATACATTTTAAGAGAATCTATTTTTAGTATTATCAACATACAAAGTTATTTCCAAGATAGGAATTGCATGGAAAAAAAAGTCCAATGTTTATTGAACAACCTAATCAAATCCGAGTTTTGGAGCAAACGGAAATATCAGCAGTGGAAAGTACATTAAAGAATTCTGTGACATATGGGTGTGTGAATTGCAGAAAATGTTATTTTGTGGTCCAGATGGCTTAATGCATCACTTTTGGAGAAATAGTTTTCTGAATTTCTATGGACAATAAATTGAGGTTCTGACATATTTAATACTTATGTTAATATAATATTATATTATCATGTTTATGATTTATAATTTTTATAAGAAAGAAATAACAACACAGGCAAGGCTTTAGACTTTGCACGGAGAGCATCAGCATTACTGAAGCAGCATCCTTCTATACCTTTGAGTGTTGTATTAGTTTATTTGAACTGCCCTAACAAAATTCCACAAACTGAGTGGCAAAAGAGCAATAATTTATTGTCTGACAGTTATGGAGGCTAGACTTCCAAAATCAAGGTGTCTGCAGGGTTGGTTCCTTCTGTGGGATGTGAGGGAGAATATGTTCTATGCCTTTCTCCTACCTTCTGGTTTTCTGGCAATCTTTGGGTTTCCTTGGCTTATTGATGCATCACTGCGTCTCTGCCTTCAAATTCAAATGGTGTCCTTCTTGTGTGTGCATATCTATATCTAAATTTTCTGTTTTTAGAAAGATGCCAGTAACATTGTATTAGGGGCCTCATCCTCCTCCAGTATGACCTCATGTCAACTAATTGCATCTGCAACAATGCTATTTTCAAATAAGGTCACATTCTTAGGTACTGGGGATTAGGACCTCAACATATGAATTTTAGAAATGCACAATTTGTGATGGTTAATTTTATGTGCCAACTGACTGGGTCACGGAGTGCCCAGATACTTGGTTAAACAGTATTCTGGGTGTGTCTGAGAGTTTTTCTGGATGAGATTAATATTTAATTGGCACACAATAAAGCAGATTGTCCTCTCCAATATAGGTGGGCCTCAATCCAATCCATTGAAACCCAGAATAGTATAAAATGTTGAGTAGGAAAGAATTGTCTCTCTTTGTCTTTGGGTGAGTCATCAGTTTTCCACTACCTTCAGACTCAAACTAGAACTGGAACTTACACCATCAGCAATTTGGGTTATCAGGCCTTGGGAACTAGACTAGAATTACACCATTGGCTCACCTGGGTACTCAGTTTTCTAACTATAGGTATTGGGACCTGTTAGACTCCATAACCATATAAGTCAATTTTTTTAATAAGTAAATATGTGAATGTGCATGCACACACATACACACACAAGAATACACATATAATATCCTATTGGTTCTCTTTCTCTGGAGAACCCATACCAATGCATAGTGCACCCTATAACAAAGTGTCATGTACATAACATTTTTCCTCATAGATATGCTTTCCTGTTAAAATTAGTATAATCCCACGACCTTGTGCCAAAAAAATAAATAAATATGGCTAAGAACTCATTTGGATATTTTGAACAAAGGAAAATTATAAAATTATGCTATGAGTTTTTGTTAGAATGCAGTTTATTCCACATGCAGAAACAGATAAGCCTTATAATTTGAGAAGATTTATGCTACTAATTATGGAAGTAGGTGTTGAACATAAAAGAAATTATGCAACAAAAAATGCTGAGTAAGTTTGAAATAAATAAGAGTTTCAAGCTAAATGATAGTTTTGTAAAATATTCCTAATTAGAAAGTCCAAAATTATTGTGTTTATAAGAAGACACCAGAATAATGATTAGCAGTTTTGGAAAAAGTTGTGGAAGAAATAAAACCAACTATATCACCATTTAAATGTCTAAGACAAAATCTGTAAGGATATTTATACATAATAAAATCTGTAAATAACGAAGGTATGTAAAGGTTTATTTTTAATAGTTTTTATTTTTTCTTTTTATACTGAGACAATAATTTAGTTATATCAGCAAACAAAAAGGGTTATTTCCATATCATATTAAATGGTGTTCTTTTTTTTTTAATACTTGCACAATGCACCATTACCCATATTACTTTTCAGCTAATTTTTATTTTGTACACATAGACTTCATGTGATTGTTTACTGCAATGGTCTTTCAGAATTCATTTTTCATTTTATACTGCTACAGTATAGTAGAACCATCTTTAATTGACTCAATAAATACTAAGATCATTTTTATTGTTTTCTTAAAAGATATTTTGTGAATGCTGACAGAAGCTTTATGATTGTCTGATACTTCCAGAGGTGACTAAATAACACTTGTTTTACTAAAGCTCCAGATGCATCACAGATTATTTTACCCATTTTAATTGTGGAACCTTTTTATATTTACACAATTTCATAAATCTCAAATTTATAAAATATTGCTTCTTAGCTGCAGCTAAGTCAAAACTAATAAAGAAAATCTACATATAATAATTATTTCTGGCATCATTGTTTCTAAAATTGTGTAAAAACTGGGTAGGCATAAATAGAAAGAAAAAAAAAACAAGCCAGAATGAGATGCTTATTTGTACTCAATTACTTACATGAAAAGCCTTATTTTGAGGAAGGTGAAAAACAAGTGGATAAAAATGCCTTTTACCAAATGTTTCTTTTTGCTGCTTTTAATGAGAGCTATATTTTTGTCTGTTCATACCTTTAGTGTTTTTAATTGGCTGTCAGTGTTATTTCTGTGCATCTCAAGAATGCACAAAACTGTCAAGATCTCCTCCTTGAACATAGAAATAAATTATTATTTCATATAGTAGAAAAACTCAATAAATTCAGAATACAATAGTGCCTTCAATAATTTTTCAGAAAAATGTTACATTGCTGCAGCCCCATTACGGAAGTACCTCTGAAACAAATAATACATTATATGTTAAAAAAAAAGAAAAAAAGAAGATAGTAGGAAGGGAAAATGAAGTGGGGGGGAATCAGAGGGGGAGACGAACCATAAGAGACTATGGACTCTGAGAAACAAACTGAGGGTTCTAGAGGGGAGGGGCGTGGGGGGATGGGTTAGCCTGGTGATGGGTATTAAAGAGGGCACGTATTGAATGGAGCACTGGGTATTATATGCAAATAATGAATCACGGAACTCTGCATCAAAAACTAATGATGCAGGGGTGCCTGGGTGGCTCAGTCATTAAGCGTCTGCCTTCGGCTCAGGTCATGATCCCAGGCTCCTGGGATCGAGCCCCGCATCGGGCTCCCTGCTCTCCGGGGAGCCTGCTTCTCCCTCTCCCACTCCCCTGCTTGTGTTCCCTCTCTCGCCGCGTCTCTCTCTCTGTCAAATAAATAAATAAAATCTTCAAAAAAAAAAAAAAAACTAATGATGTAATGCATGGTGATTAACATAACATAATAAAATTAAAAAAAAATAAATGTACTTCATACATTAAAAAAAAAAAAAAGAAAGAAAAAAAGGCCAAACCCAAAAGGTTACCTACTGTGTGATTCTATCTATATAGCATTTTGAAATGACATGATTTTAGAAATGGAGAACAAGTTAGTGAGTACCAAGGGTTATGAACAGAGTAGTGGGTGGGAGTGGCTGTAGCTATACAAGGGCACAAAAGAGATCCTTGTGGTGATGGAAATGTTATGTGACATTGTTTCAATATCAATGACCTGGTTGCTTGCTGTAGTATAGTCTCAGTTGGTAAACTGTAAAGTATACAAAGTATACAAAGGGTTTCTCTATTATTGTTTACAACTGCATGTGAAAAGTTCTGGACAACAATTCCAACGTGTGGGTGGGGGATTTCTCCCCCATACCACCTAGGACACCTACTTGGAGATAGCATGAGATTCCACAGATAAAGGGCTCAATTCTATAAGACTATCCCCCCACCCCCCACTTCAGATGCCAATCGTAAGTCCAGGTTGTCACCTGTGCTTCCGACCACCCGGCTATAGATCAGAGATTACAATAATCCTGTTCTCAGTTTCAATTAATTTGCTAGAGAGGCTCATAGAACACAAAGAAACATTTTGCTTACTAGATTCCTGGTTTATTATGGAATGATATAACTCACAGATAGCCAGATGGAAATGATGCATAGGTAAGGAAGGGGGAAAGGACATGTGCTTCCATATCCTCTCCAAGCATGTCACTCTTCCCAAATCTCCATGTGTTCACCAACCCAGAACTCTCCAAACCCTGTCTGTTTGGGTTTTTATGGAGGCTTCCTTACATACCTTTGACTGATTGAATCATTAGCCACTGGTGATTGATTCAACCTCCAGCCCCTCTCTCCTCTTTTCTACAAGAAATCAGGGTGTGGGACTGAAAGTTCCAATCTTTTATTCATGATTGGTTCCCCTGGCAACCAGGCTCCCTCTTCAGGTGCTTTCCAAAAGTCACATCATCAACTTAAAACCACTTATAGAGGAAAGAGGCTTGCTTTGAATAACAAGTTACCCATTTCACCTTTATGATTTCAGGATCTGAGGGCAGAGACCAAATATTATGACAAAACATGCTCCTATAGTTCAGGATGTACTTATAGTTCAGGAAATTCCAAGGGTTTCTTTACAGTGCAGTATCACAGAACGTTTCCATAGCAGTGCTGACAACACTGACTCCATGTTTGGCCCTTCATCTTGTTCATGACCACATAAAGACCTCCCTCAGGCTGCGTGTTCCAGGCCTCTTGGAGCTTGATGCATGCCCTGACTGGGATGTGGGAAGGTTTGAGCTGAATTTCCTTAAAGTGGAGTGCAGAAGGACCCACTTTAAATAACTAATAGAGTGACACACAGATGGTGTACCTTTAGATAACTAACCTTTGACCTTACTACAATGCCCCTCATTCTATTTAAGTTGTGGGTTAAGTTCTGGATGGGGGTGAAGAATAGCTATGTAGCGTCTGGATCATTGTTGTCCTGATTCCCCCTCAGTATCCTAAATAAAATTCTGTGTATGGAGTGCCTTGTACTGTTTTTTGGTTTCAAAAGGCCTGCATTATCTGGAGGATACTTTGTTGTTGTCCCTCATTCACCTTCTAACAGTTATTCTACAGTTATCTCAAAATTTATTATTTTTTCAAAATTTCAAAATTAATTAGAATTTTTCCTAAAAGTATTTTATTTCCCAGGCTATTTTACACTTTGAAGTGATCATTTAATATGTTTCTGGTAAAAGGGTTGTAGGGAAAAATTCCTAGAAAACCATTTTTTTTTCCATTTTGGCCTTTTGTTGTTTTCTGTTTGAACCCTGAGATGGCTTAACTTTCAAAAACCAGAGCCACCTTTAAGGTAATAGGACAGGAAAATAGGAGAGGTATGATTTGCTAAATAAAGTAAACAAAATAAACTCCTTGTTGTTCATAATACAACAGGTTTTGTTTGTATTTAAAACTGTAGGCTTCTTTCTTATTCAGGTATGGTGAGACCGAGAGATTAGGAGATGATGGCCATTGAAAAGATAGTTTGGTACTCAAACTGAGTTCTCAAGGGAACATACCATGCCACATAAGGGAAAAAGAGACACCAGGGACAGTCAGGAGGAAAGGAATTAGTGGAAAACATGGGCAAGGGCTTTTACTGTGGTTCCCAAAGGAATGGGTGAACTAGGGTAAGTAGGTTTAGGATTGGCTAGTTTGAATAATTTAAGCAGGCTCTGGGGATAGGGGTTTTCCCTAGTTGTCTGGCACCTGGCCCTGGGATGATTAGGATGATAGTGGCCCAGTATAAGGGCCCTATAAAAAAGACGGTTCAGAGTATATGGGCTCTAAGTGGTTAATTTGGACATGAAAGATGCACTTCAAAAGGAGTCACTTGTTATATCTGGAAGTTAACTATCTCTGGGAGGGGCAGCCTTTCCAGGTCAGCAAGACCTCATATATCACAACATGAGACACATGGTGAATACAGTTTGTTTATTTTGTTGTTGTTTGGATTTTGTTTGTTTTTAATAGCCAAATATAATGTCCATTTTTGACAATGGGGATAATAAAAGGAAATGCTCTTTAATTGTGATAATTCCAATAGAATTACATTCCAGATTGGTTTAGATTATTTGGAAATAATAATATAATGGAATTATATTCCAGAAAAGCTTGGATTCTTATAATTAAATAATCCAGATGTATAGTTATAACTAATAATTTATTTAATGCTTTTGAAAAATTCAGAAGTTGGGTGCCTGGGTGGCTCAGTCGTTGGGCGTCTGCCTTCGGCTCAGGTCATGATCCCAGGGTCCTGGGATCGAGTCCCACATCAGGCTCCCTGCTCGGCAGGAAGCCCGCTTCTCCCTCTCCCACTCCCCCTGCTTGTGTTCCTGCTCTCGCTATCTCTCTGTCAAATAAATAAATAAAATCTTAAAAAAAAAAAAAAAAAGAACAAGTGTCTATATAAGACGTCTGATTATAACACTCATGTGGTTGCAATGTGATACTGAGAAAGTCAAATTTAGTGATTAATATAATAACATTTTTATTTCTAAAACACTATAGTATAGTTGTCGATGGCAAAGGAAAATTGCTTTTTTGTTCATGCCATTTTAGTATAGGCCTAGAATAGCTTAGATCTGGTGCAAATGACACCAGGATTTTGATATGCATATTCTAAAACTGGAAAAAGAATTTAGTTATGAATATTTTTAATTCACATTTATTGAGGTATAATATACATCAAATATAATTTACTATTGTTAGGTGTACAATTCAGTGAGCTTTGATAAATGTATGTAATTGTATAATTACCACTAAAATTGAGATATAAAAAATTTCCAATCCTCTAAAATTCCATTATGTTTTTTATGTATTCTTTACTTCCAACCCCAGCCCCTTACAAGTACTGTATGATTTCTACCCCAGTGTTTATTTTTTCTATAATGTCATATAAATTGAATCACAGTAAGTAGCTGTTTGTATCTGGCTTTTTTCACTTAGCATAATATTCTGAGTTTCAACCATGTTGCTGTGCATACTTTGCCTCTGAATAAGCCAAAGAAGCTATGTTCCCACTTCAGGGGGGAAGCAAGAAAGTTACTCATTCCCTGAGTTTTGTCCTAGGCCCCAAACACCAGATAACACCTCAAAGAGCCAAATCCCAAACAGGTTCCTGGACATTAGCTCAAACAAACCTTGGCTGATACTGTCATCAATACCCCCATCTTCAATAATTTATGGATTAACACCTATTGTTCATCTGACACTTGCCTTTGGTGGCACCCTACCCTGAATTCCTGGAGGAACACTTACCCTAGACCCTCTTCTAAAATAAAGCCCCAGCCACAAGCAACGAAGAGACTCATTCTCCTTTCCTTTCTCAGTCTCCCAGACACTCCATCTGCTATTCTCCACCTGTCACTTACATTATTCAGTAAACTCTGTTTTCACTTTCTCTGGCTTTCGCTTGATTTCACCAATAAAGAGTGCATCCTCAAAACTCTAAGCCCCCACACTCAACCCCAATAAAAGCAGAACCGTAGGTCTTCTCTTTCTCACTTCTCCTCTCTCCCTCATCATCACCTTGACCTGAATGTGGTGACCCCAGATATGCTCTGTAATTTCCAGGTCCTATAAGTAATAAACTTCTTTTTTCCTCTTTTCTTTCTCTCTCACCCTTTTTTTTTTAATGTTTCTTGCTGGTTATTGTTGAAAGGCATCTTGCAATCATAATAGGAACCAGAGAGCTGGTCCAACCACAAAACTGGTTATTGATTGGCTGGAACAGGCACAAAGCAAGGGCACATGCATTAAATTTATGATTTAAAAAAATTAAATGTTATTCCCTCAGGCAAATAAAGCATTTCGCTTGTGATTGCCCTCTGTGAACCTTAAAATAAAATACCTAATTATTTTACAAGAAAATATTTGTTTTTTTATCTTCAGAGAAATACAGATTTTAAGCACCCCTTTTTCTCTTCCCTTCAAAGCTATCTATAACATACAGCAATTTGGTGAAATATTAATAATTTTATGATTATCTGTATATATATTTACATAAGTTCAACAAGATAAAATATATTTATAAAAGCATCATAATAAAACAAAAACTGTCAATGACAAAAGACTTAAAAATGCCAATAGTTAAAGACCAGATGAGAGTCTTTCTGATGTGATTGATAAAGGAATTTGGTTATTTCTGTGACATTTATTTCAAAATGATGACTGATAACATTATACAAAGACATATCAGAATTTTAGGAATTTTATATAATTTCTGGAATATTTATAACATATACCAATATAAATACAACATAAAGGAGGCTTAGTATTATTTTTCATTTGATAATGCTTTCCAAGTAATTTATTTATTTATTTATTTTTAAAGATTTTATTTTTATTTATTTGACAGAGAGACAGTGAGAGAGAGAACACAAGCAGGGAGAGTAGGGGAGGGAGAAGCAGGATTCCCGCTGAGCAGGGAGCCGGATGCAGGGCTCAATCCCAGGACCCCGGGACCATGACCCGAGCCGAAGGCAGATGCTTAACGACTGAGCCACCCAGGTGCCCCTCCAAGTAATTTAATATACCAAATAAGACTAAGTAGTGATATAGAAAAGACTTTAGGGTTCAATGCCGATGGCCAAGGAAGAATTCTTGAGATGTCTTTGGTGCAAAAAGGTGGTTTTATTAAAGCACGGGGACAGGATCCATGGGCAGAAAGAGCTGCACTGGGGTCATGAGGAGTGGCCCATTATATACTTTCAAGTTGGGAGGGGATTAGGGATAAGCCAGGTTGCCAGGACCTTGAGGGGCCTAGCTACTGTTGGGAAAAGGTCATTTATTACCATCTAATAAAACCTTAGTTATGAGACCCTTCAGAAGTATATTGGTTGGCCATATGCTTGGGGGATGATTGTCAACAAGTATCTTGGGGGGTTTAGACATAAAGGAAATTTCTAAAGGAATTTTTATATGTTAAAATAGACTTACAGGAAAAAAAAATAGACTTACAGGATCCTGGTGGGGGGTTCAGGCTAGTATTGTCTTATGCCCTTAGCAAAGTATTAACATTGAGGCAGTTGAGTTCCTAGAGGAATGTCACTCTGCCTGTTTCAAGGACTTGTCAATGGGCTATAGGTAGTAAGGAAATTTAATATTTTTTCTTCTGCCTTTGTTTCCCACATCAAATATTATATCTCCCTTTTTATATGGGAAGAGAATGATCTATTTAACCAAAGTGATAATAAAAGATTTTAAAAGCAAATATAGGAGATTCATAGTTCTGAGCAAAATTTAGCTTTTAATACTGAGAAAACTGGGTTTATTTAAACAAAGATCTGATGATAAAGAAAACAAAGCAGAGGATAAAATTTGGAAAAAAAAAATCATAAAATCTTTGTTTCCTAAGCAGATTACTTAAAAAGGTAAAAACAACAACAACAACACATTTGTTTATTTATATATATATATATTTATTTATTTATTTATTTATTTATTTATTTATTTATTTATTAAGAGCAGACCTATAATCTAAGAAAATTTTGTCCAAATTCTTTGGTCCAAAGAAGACAAAATTCTAATTTTGCATTAGTCTTGTTTTGATATTAAAACTCTTTTTTTCTCTTCACTTTAAATCAGTCTTTTCCAATCTTAGCTTGACTACACATAAAATTCCTTTCTCCAGATTCCTTTTTCATAAACTTCTGCAATTTACTATATCCATTTAGGTTTTGTCCTATCTTTTTCCTTTCTTACCCTAAACAATCATTTTACCTTAAAAAAATGCCTTTTTTTTCCTTCAACAAAAACACATCTCCATTCCTCAGACCTTCTTTTACCCACAGCACACATCCTACTTTCCTTAAACCCTTAACACCTGAACCCATTTTCTCAGCAATTGCCATAATATCCTCCTCTTCATTAACACTTTCCAAGAGATTCCACCTCTTAGCATCCAAATTGGGCTTTGTCACAGCACCAGAATCTTTTTTTTTTTTTTTCAAGATTTTATTTATTTGCGAGAGAGAGAATGAGAGAGAGAGAGCATGAGAGGGAGGAGGGTCAGAGGGAGAAGCAGACTCCCTGCTGAGCAGGGAGCCTGATGTGGGACTCGATCCCGGACTCCAGGATCATGACCTGAGCCGAAGGCAGTCGATTAACCAACTGAGCCACCCAGGCGCCCAACTGAGCCACCCAGGCGCCCGTCACAGCACCAGAATCTTAATCCATGGCATTTTGTGTCCTCTTGGCTTTTAAGATAACATACTGAGGTCTCCAATTTGTCCTGCTTTCCTGCCTTGTCTGCAGCCCTGATACTGGCAGAATAGTGGACAACCTGTACATCCTTTTCTAATTTCAGCTCTTCTTCCTCATGGTAACTGTGTGTGTGTGTGTGTGTGTGTGTGTGTGTGTGTGTGGTACAAAACACGTTTATTAATAGACCTAAATATTTTTGTTTCTCTGTAAAAATTAAAAAGCCAAAAGTAGATAAGCATTTTTAGCATTTACTGTTTACCTTATCTGGAAATAACTTAGATATTTAATGTATATCCATTCTTTGGTTTAACTTAGTATGCTGTAAGGATCCTTTTAGGACTTTTTTTTTTTTTAAAGTTATTTTGTCTTTAAGAGGCTCTGCTTACCAATCAAAAATGTATTCCAATGTCTCTGAGATGTTTGGAATCCTCTCTTTTCAGGGCACCCCTTAAGGTGGACTTATCTAAGTTAAAGTTTCCCCTAAGCAGCCACTACAATTCCAAAAGTTCACCCATTTTCCAAAGTGACATGAGATCCTGGTCCACAGACCAGATGGAACTCATCCTTGCCTTTAGGTTCCATAAGATGTTTTGACTGAAGGACCTTGTTTTCTAGCAGCTGTTCCAAAACACAGGGAACCATATGTTCCCACTTTTGACTTACCCAGAAGCTTCAACAAACAAGCAGAAGAGCTATCACCAGGAAAGGTGATGACTTCATAAAAATAGATCCCAAATAAAGCTGGAGAGCTCAAAATGCAGGCAGCAGAGCTCAAAACCCAATGGAGACTTACCGTCAAACTCCAGAGTCAGTGAGAAAGCAGTGAGCTGAATGAGCTCAACAGCCACCTGTTTGCTCAACAGCCTCATAGTTGTTGGCAGTCTTCTCTAGATCCCACTTCTCTGACACCATGTAATGTCAAACTTAAAAGAACTAAAATAGCCAGCTATTGTACTAGGAAAATGGGTTTATTTGGGAATAGAGGAACTGTAATGCAGGACAAGCGGACCATGGCAAACCACAGGCAAATCCTTTGAGGATTTGATATGTATTTACAGGTAAGGAATGTAAAAAGGGCAGAGCTCAGTTGGAATCAGATAATTCTAAACCAAATGAAGACCAGCCTTGAAAATTTCCCCCACACAAGTAAACAAATCTCAATTCAGCCCCCTTAGTGGGCCCAACATAAACTGGGCCATTTTAACTTAGGGTTAATATGAGACAACTTATCAACCTTCCATCATCCAAGAAAATTCCAACACTATCAGTTTTCTGTTAGACATTTAAGAGAAAACAGTCTTTTAGTCCTTAAGTTTTGTCTTCCTGGGCACACATGTATAACATTCTCTATTTTGTATCTGACAGTTCTACTTGAAATTGAAATAGTTTCATACTTCTACAAACAAGCTCCAGGTCATTCACTTTATTCTTCACCATGCACCTTACTTAGCACCCTCTCTTCTTTCATTGCTAGATGTCTCAAATGAATAGTGTGTTCATTAGTTCCTCATACAACCTGCTTCTCTAATCCCTTAATTATCAATCATCTTACTTTTAGTTCCATTATTCAACTGAATCTTCCCGATCAAATGTCACCAACCAACAACTTATGCCTCAGTTTCACTAACTTGATTCATAAAGTTCCATTAAGTATTAGTCTTCATGGGTATATAAGATGGGAATAATTTAAACTGTATGGATTAAGACATCCCCTTGGGAAATTAAATTAAATTAAATGTTTTGCTAATATTGTCATTCTGAAAAAATAAAACTCAATGTAATAAACAGGGTCTAGGATGTTATTAGTGCATTTTGCCAGGGGAAAAATAGTATGCCTCAAAATATCAATTGGTGACAGTTTATTTGCTCTAAGAATTAATTTATGGCAACAATTATGCCGAAGCCACTCTGTAAACCAGATTCTTGTGTGTGTTTTTACTTTTCCTAATTTTCTTAACAAACATTGAACTTTCATATTATGTATGACCTTCTGAATCAAGCTGAACAGGGGATGTAACTCTGTTATAATTCTCGTATGACTTGGTACGGTTCTTTTTTTTTTTTTTTTAAGATTTTATTTATTTATTTGACAGGGAGAGACACAGCAAGAGAGGGAACACAAGCAGGGGGAGTGGGAGAGGGAGAAGCAGGCTTCCCGCCGAGCAGGGAGCCCGACGCGGGGCTTGATCCCAGGACCCCAGGATTATGACCTGAGCTGAAGGCAGATGCTTAATGACTGAGCCACCCAGGCGCCCCTGTGCAGTTCTTATAAATAGAAAAAAGAATAAATAAAATCCTTAACATGTGCTACAAAGTTGCTACGGTTTCTCACCTCTCTACTTTATCTCACATCAATATCTCCTTTAATCTTTTTTTCTTAAGATTTATTTATTTGAGAGAGAGAGAGAGAGTGAGAATGGGGGAAGGGGCAGAGGGAGAGAATCTCAAGTAGACTCCTGCTGAGCATAGTGCCAGAGGCAGGGCTCGATCGCAGGACACATGGGATCATAACCTGAGCTGAAATCACAAGTCTGACACTTAACGGACTGAGGCACCCAGGTGCCCCAATATCTCCTTTAATCTTTGTGCACCAGACCAACTGTCCTCATTTTTCAAAAGTACCATCTCCTTCTTGTCAAGGATTTATCACAGTGGCTTCTTTCTCTGCCCTCCCCTATGCCTAAGTAACTTCTATGTGGCTTTCAGAATTGTTTAAATTTTACTGGCTTCGGACCATTTACTCAGACTTCCCCAGATCAGACCTCATTTACATATACTTTCAACATGTTAGTATGGTTCATATCTTAAATTAATAAAACGACATTTCATTATTAGCTACAGTGAATTGCATTATTAGCTAAAGTTTATTCATATTTCCTCAATTTTTTACCTTCTTCTGTTATAGGATTTCACCACATTATATTTACTTACCGTGTCTCCTTAGGTTCCTCTTGGATATGACAGTTTCTAAGACTTCCCTTGTTTTTGATGACCATGCCAATTTTGATGACCTTGACTAATCAAGTATTTTATAGAATGTCTATTAGCATTTGTCTGACATTTTACATTAGATTGAAGTTATAGGTTATTTATTTATTTATTTGAGAGAGAGAGAGAGCTGGGAGAGGGGCAGAGGGAGAGGGAGAGAGAATCTCAAGCAGACTCCCTGCTGTGTGCCAAGGCTAATTCAGGGCTTGATCTGAAGACCTTGAGATCATGACCTGAGCTGAAATCAAGAGTTGGACACTTAACCTACTGAGCCACCCAGGTGCCTCAAGGTTGTAGGTCCTTCTCATTAAATCACATCAAGGGTACATAACATACCGTAAACATGACTTACTACTATGATATTGACCTTGATCAGCTGGCTGAGATAGTATTTATTGGGTTTCTCCACTGTAAAGTTAACCATCCACCAACTCACAACTAAGGAGTTGGAATTAGTGGTTTCCTTTTATGAAGGAATATTCTACAGAAATTATTTGGAATTCTTCTGTAAGGGAGATTTGTTATTTATTTATTCATTCATTAAATTATTTGTTATTCAGTTATTCATTCATTCAATCCTAAATATATATCAGTACACGCTCATGGATATTTCTTATATACTTTGAGTTATAATCCAATACTACTTCATTTTATTGCTAACAGTGTTCCAGCTTTGACCATTTGGAGCTCTTTAATTTGCTCATATGTCCCTTTGACATATCCTCAATGTAGATTTTGTTTGTTTTTTGACCATTTCCTTATTATCTGGCCTACAAAATGCTTTAGGCTTATGTAATTTCCTGCTGTAGCCCCAGAATCAACTTTTTTTTTTTAAGATTTTATTTTTATTTATTTGAGAAAGAGAATGAGAGAGAGAGAGAGCACATGAGAAGGGGGAGGGTCAGAGGGAGAAGCCAACTCCCTGCCAAGCAGGGAGCCCGATGCGGGACTCGATCCCAGGGCTCCAGGATCATGATCTGAGCTGAAGGCAGTTGCCCAACCAACTGAGCCACCCAGGTGGCCACAGAATCAACTTCTTAAAGGAATTCTCATTCCTTTTATTGGAAAATAATATTTAAAGTGAAGGTTCAGGAACTAGTGTGCTCATTTCATTTCTGGTATTAGTCATGTCGTCTCTCTTTTATTCTTAGTTATCTTGGCTAGATATTTATCTATTTTAGTAGTCTCTTCAAGGACCAGTTTTGGTTTTACTGATTTTACCTGTTTTTAATTTCATTGATTTACTCTAGTTTTGTTATTTACTTTTCTTCTGCTTGCTTTAGTCTTAAATTTTTCTTCTTCCTCTGATTTCTGAAGGTTGGTGTTAGATTGTTGAGTTTAGACATTCTTTCTTTTCTACTATATGCATTAATTCTCTAAATTTCCCTTTAAACATTGCTTCTGCTCCATCCTACACATTTTATTGTCTTTTTATTTTCATTTAGTTATTTTTTTTTTAATTTCTCTTCAACCTTCTCCTTTGACTCATGTGTTCTGTAGATGTGTGTTGTTTAATTTCCAAATATTTTAGTATTTTTCAGATACCATTCTGTTAATAATTACAGTTTAATTCTACTGTCCCCCGAGAACTTAGTTTGCATAATTTCGATTTCTGTTTAAAATTTGTTAATGTGTATTATAAGGCCCTGAATTTAGTATATTTTTGTGACTGCCTCATGTGATCTGAACAAGAATGTGCATTTTGCTATTTTTGAATAGGATATTCCACAAAGATTGCTTAAGTCAAGTTGATTTATACAGTTTATTTATACTATTCAAGTAAACTATATCTTTATAGATTTTCTGCTTTCTTGACCTAGAAATTACTAGAGAAAGTGTTGAAGTTTAAACATATAACAGTGGATTTGTATAAACCTCCTTTCTGTGTTTCTCATTTTTCGATGCACACATTTGGATGCTCTATTGTTAAGAGCATTCACATTAAAGGTAAGTCTTTAAGTCCATAAACACCCATTACACGAAGATCTTCACCTAATGCCTTTTTTTTTTTAGATTTTATTTATTTATTTGACAGAGAGAGACACAGCGAGAGAGAGAACACAACCAGGGGGAGTAGGAGAGGGAGAAGCAGGCTTCCCGCTGAGCAGGGAGCCTGATGTGGGGCTCGATCCCAGGACCCTGGGATCATGATCTGAGCCGAAGGCAGACGCTTAATGACTGAGCCACCCAGGTGCCCCCACCTAATGCCTTTCTTCATCTCTGTTACATTTCCTTGTTCTGAATTATGCTTTCTCTGAAATTAATACAGCTACTCCAGTTTTCTTTTGATTAGCATGATATAACTGCTGCCCTACTATTAGCTTTGTGTCTTTACGTATAAAGTAGGTTTCTATTTTCATCCACTCTTAAAAACTACCTCTTTTAATTAGTGTATTTTGACTGTATTCAGTGATTATTGATACAGCTGGATTCATATCTACCATATTTTCACCATTTGCTGTTGACTGCCCGACTATACCTATTCTTTCTTTTCCCTTGTTTTTTTTTTTTTTTTTTTTTTTTTTTCCTTCTGCCTTCTCAGGGTCAAATTGAGCACTTTTTGAGATTTAATCATATCTCTTCTATTAGTATATCAATTACACTCTTTCTATTTTTTTTTTAGTATTTGCCCTAGAATTTGCAATACACATTTACAGACGATGTAATTCTATTTTCAAATAACACTATACCACTTCATGCATACTACAAGTACCTTCTAACAGATTATTTCTTGTTCTCTTTAGACCTTAAAGATTGCTCTCATTTATTTCTATTATCAATATGCTATAGTCACACAATACATTGTTACCATTATTTACCTATATTTATTTTGATGCAATACTTTTCCAATTTGTATACAGACCAGATTTTCTCAATTTTATTTACTTTATTTTCTCACGGAAGAAAGCTTTTAATATTTCTTTCATGACATGTGATAAATTTCCTCAGTTTTTGTTTGTCTGAAAATTTCTTTATTTTTCCTTCACTTTTGAAGGATAATTTCCCTGGATGTAAAATTCTAAGCTGTTTTTCTTTTTTCTTTCAACACTTGAAATATTTCACTCCACTCTCTTTCACATGCTAGGATTCTGACAAGTGTTCCACTATCATTTCTATTCTGTTCCCTTTATAAGCAAAGTTTTATCTCTATCCACTCCCCACTTTTTTTTAAATTTTTTTATTTAAATTCAATTAACCAATGTATAGCACATCCTTAGTTTCAGATGCAGTGTTCAGTACTTTATCAGTTGCATATAACGCTCACTGCTCATCACATCACGTGCCCTCCTTAATGCCTATCACCCAATCCCCACTTTCTTTTAAGTTTTCCTCTGTTTTATTTTACTGCAGTTTAAATAGGATATGTCTAAATGTAGATATATATATATAAATTCCATGGGATTTGTACTTTGGTATTGGAGATTAATTTTCAAAGTTATTGGACTTACTACTTCAATATTTCTCCTTCATCCCTTTTTCTTCTACTTTTAGTATTTCAGTTATGAATATCTAACACTTGTAAAGTTGCACAATTGTTTTTAGATGTTTTGTTTTTTATTCATTTTTTCCTCTCGATATTTCAGTTTGTAATTTTTTACTGATATAATATTAATCTCATTGATTCTTTCCTCTGTTATATCTTATACATTGATGAGCCTATGAGAAAATTTTTCATTTCTAGTCCAGTATATTGAATTTCCAACATATTTTTAAGTCTTTCTAACTGTTCTTACTCACTTCCATCTCACTGCTAACATATCTCATTTGTTCTTACTTGTTGTCTAACTCTTACATGAAAGTCCTTAAAATATCAGTCATAGTTATATATAACACCAGGTCTGATAATTCAAAAATCTGTGTCATATCTGAATTTGATTTTGATGCTTGCTTTGTCTCTCAGACTTTTTTCTTGTCTTTCAGCATGACTTGTATTTTTTCTGTTTTTATTTAAAAGGCCGTCATGATATATAGAGTAATAAGAACTAAAGTAAGTAAGTATTTAATGTTAGATTTTATGTTATCCAGCTAAGAGTTGGGCTGTGTTTTGTGTTTCCTATAGCTGTAGGTAACAAGGGTTTCAAATTCATCAGGTGTCCTTGTTTTTGTCTTCCATATTATCTTTGGTTTTCCTGGGAGATTCCTACAAAGCCTGAATCTTATAGCTTTTTGAGCTATAAGGAGGAGAGGAAACATTCTATAATATAATGTTTAAATGTCAGTCTTTTAGTGGGCCTGTGTTTCTGGGCTGTAATCTTTACAAGCATTTCTTATCTTCCCCATCTTAGCATTCCTGTCACAACCCTCCCTTTACATGAGATGGGAAAGCTAGAGAGAGCTCGAGTTGGGTAATTTCTCTTTTAACTATGATGTAAGGATAAAGTATTTATTTATTATTAAAATATAGTTGACATACAATGTTATAGATGTACAACACAGTGATCTGACAATTCTATATGCAATGTTCACCATGATAAGTGTTGTTACCATCTGTTATCATATGTTGCTAAAATATCATTTAGTATATTCCCAATGCTGTACTTATCAAAGCTGTGACTTATTTATTTTATAACTGGAAGTTTGTATCTCTTAATCCTCTTCACCTATTTCTCCCATCCTCCCACCCCCTCCCCACTGTCAATCATCAGTTTGTTCTCTGTATTTATAAGAATTTTGCAAATGATATATCTGATAAGGGATTAATATCCAAAATATATAAAGAAACTTATATAACTCAACACCAAAGAACAAAAACAAAAACAACACCAAGGAACAAAAACAATAGTTTAAATAAAAAATGGACAAAGGACCTAAATAGACATTTTTCTACAGAAGACATACAGATGACCAACAGACTGGTGAAAAGATGCTTAACATCACTAATCATCAGGGAAATGCAAATCAAAACCACCATTTTTTTTTTAATCTGTTGATGTGATAGATTGCACTAATTGATTTTCTATTGCTGAACAAACCTTGCATATATGGAATAAATCCCAGTTGGTAATGGTATATGTGTGTGTGTGTGTGTACAACTATATATAACAAGTATAACTACATATATATATACTTGGTATATATATAAATTTATGTATATTTGATATATATATTTATATATGATATATAATTATATATAACTATAAAATATTTTTGATATATATAGCTATATATAATGTATATTTGATATATAACTATCTATAATATATATAAGTATATACATATTTGGTATATGTATAACTATTTATAACTACACATACTATATATAACTATATATATTTGATATATATATAACTATATATAACTAGCATAACTATATATTTGATATATATATATATATAGTTTTTTGGATGTGTTTTGTTAATATATTGTTGATGACTTTTATATCTATGTTCATAAAAGATATTAGTCCATAGTTTTCTCTTCTTATAAGGTCTTTGCCTGGTTCTGTTATTAGGGTAATCTTGTCCTCATAGAATGAATTAAAAAAAAAAAGTATATATATATATTCCTTTTGTTTCTTTCCTCTAAAAGAGATTATAAGCATTCAGTATAATTTCTTCTTTAAATATTTGGTGGAATTCACCAGTAAGCCCTTCTGGGCCTGGTGATTTCTGTCTAGAAGGTTGTTAATATCGATTCAATTTAATTAGTTGAAATAAGCCTATTCAAATCATCTATTTCTATTTATTTGAGTTTTAACTGATGGCATCTTTCTAGGACTTCGTCCATTTCATCTACATTATCAAATTTGTAAGCATTAGAGTTGTTCATAACATTCCGTTTTTATGCTTTTAATGTCCATGGTATCTATGTTAAGGTCTTCTTTTTCATTTGTGTCCTCTCTTTTTTTCTTAGTTGGCCTGGCTAGAGGTTAATCTGTTTTATTTTTCTTTTCAAAGAATCAGGTTTTGGTTACTTTGATTTTTTCTCTATTGATTTCTTTCTTTTTTTTTAATTTAATTGATTTCTTCTCCAATATTATTTATTTTCTCCTGAATTGCTTTGGATTTAATTTTCTTTTCATTTTCTAGTTTCTGAAGGTGGAAACTTAGATTGTTGATTGACTTTAGACTTTTTTTTTTTCTAACATATGTATTCAGTGCTATAAACTTCCCATCAAGCACTATTTACACTGTATCCTACACATTTTGGTAAGTTGTGTTTTCATTTCATTTAATGCAAAATATTTTAAACATTTTCTTGAGATTTCTTCCTTGATCCCTATATTATTTATAAGTGTGTTATTTATTCTCCATGTAATTAAGTGTTTTCCATTTATTTTTCTGTTATTAATTAATTTCTAGTTTAATTCAATTGTAATTGAGAGTTATTTATTACTCCATCTTTTATCCTGTTCAGGCTTCAAAATATTGCATGAGGCCTGGACACTCTGGGAGAGTGGAATCTAGGTTACCTAGTCGACTGATTCAAATACTAGTGTTATCAAGAAATAACCTCATAGACAGGCTCAGAAATAAGGTTTAACAAACCTGTCAGGTTGCCATATAAAATTGAATGTTACACTATTCTTAAATTTCTGTCACAACGTTTGATCCTGAAGGAAATAATTCTTAAGTCAATTTAAAATGCATAAAAGGAGCCAACATGTGCTATCAAGTTTGGTTATAAAAAAACAAGCAAAAATGGAAAGTATAAATACCATCTTTTACAGATTCTAAGATGCAAAAGTTTTATATTTTTTGCATATTTGAAATTGAAAGTGTCTCAAATCCAATGGCATCTTACAATCACTACTAGCAGCTTTGACATAGTTGGTATTACCAACAAACTTATAAATTTGTCACAATCCTTAACATACTTATCTCTTTTGCTATTTTCCTTTAATATGCTTTCTTTTTTTTTTAAGATTTTATTTATGTATTTGAGAGACAGAGAGAGCACAAGCAGGGGGGAAGCAGAGAGAGAGGGAGAAGCAGAGTCCCCGCTGAGAAAGGAACCCAATGTGGGGCTCAATCCCAGGACTCTGGGATCATGACGTGAGCTGAAGGCAGATGCTTAACCAACTGAGCCACCCAGGTATCCCTTTAATATGCTTTCAAAAGTATAACACAACATTTAAAGAATAATTTATTTTATATCCATAAAAGGTACAGGTACAGAGCACCAGGGCAAATATTTGATATTAGTACAGCAAGTATTTATTTACAACTGGAAGAATAGCTATAATTTGTCAACTTTATTTCAAAGCAAAACTAAATGTTTTTGAAATATAAAAAAATGAATATAACTCAGAAGTAAATTAATCTTTATTTTATTTAAAATTGATGCACATGCAGAAAGCATTTACCCCACAGCAACAAAGTACAATGTGTGTCCTCCAACTGGAAAAAAAAAATCCCAGATACAGTATTAAAGCACTCTGTTATGAAAAAATGCATCATTGATACACATTGCTACAAAGGATATCTTTGAAAAATTGCATACACTATGTGTAAGAAGTTATTCAGAAGAGTTGGACTCTGAAATTTGAGACACATCTTAAGCAGTTTATTTTGCTTAATCAATCCATAAAATCTTAAAGATCCTTCCAGAAAGGGTAAGGATCATTTCTGGTCATAATACCTGGTCCAAAATATCACATGGCCATGCCTAACTTCAAAGGAGGAGGAAAAGTTTAATGCTACCATATACCATAAAGAAGACAGACTACTATGAGTAGATCTATGAATACCAGTGACATTGTATTTTGCTGGACACTAGTTGTACCTACTAAACATTTGATAAAATTGAAGATATTAATTTATATATTTTTATTTTAGATTACACTTGAGAAAATATATTAAGACATTTCAGTATTTCACTAAGCATACAGATATTAACTAAGAAATTATGTATGCATTTTCAATTAAAAAGCAGCTAGTTTTAATCTGTCACTGATAATAGCAGACCATTGTTTGACAAAAGATGTAATATAGCAATTTCTTATCCTGTTTAAAATTCATGAAACCATATCCTGACAGACAAATGCTTATTAATTTCTAAATTGCTTTATTGACTCTAATGAAAAAATGCGGGCTTAGTAGGCTGCAATACAATTACAATTAAAGTGAATTTTCTATTGCCTATTTAGTTGGACAGGTAGTTTTGAGTAGTTTCACATCTTGTAATTCTTTTATTATATTGGATTATTGAAGAAAGCAAGCATTTCTCAAATAAACACATTTCCCAAGAAAAGATGCTTTCAGTTTATTACAATACCACATTATATCAAGTATATGGGCCTCTATGTTTTCTACTGGATAGTTGGTGTTCTAAGTAACTGAGGGAAAAATGATAGGGGTATAAACAGCTCACCTATTATACGTTCCTATGTGAAGCATAGCAAATCACATGATAGAGTCCTCCCTCCCCATTTTTATTTATTTTTTATTTTTTTTATTTTTTTTAAAGATTTTATTTATTTATTTGAGAGGGAGAATGAGAGAGAGAGAGCATGAGAGGGAGGAGGGTCAGAGGGAGAAGCAGACTCCCTGCCAAGCAGGGAGCCCGATGCAGGACTCGATCCCGGGACTCCAGGATCATGACCTGAGCCAAAGGCAGTCGCTTAACCAACTGAGCCACCCAGACGCCCTCCTTCCCCATTTTTAAATCTAGGTTGGACTTGTAACTTGCATTAGTCAATGGAATGCATCACAATTGAAACAATGCCATATCAGAACCTGCAAAGGGTAAGGAAGTTCTGTGTGCTTCAGCTCCTTCTCTTTAGTTATCTGCCACAGTACGGCAACAAGCCCAGGTTAATCTGCTGGTAGATGAGGGACCACATATAAATGGGCGGAGTCAATCCAACTGTACTCCCCAACCCAGTCAGCCTATATAACCAGCCTATAGCCAACCCTCCAGCTGACCACAAATGCATGAGTAAGACTAGTTGAAATCAGCCTGAGAAAAATCATCCAGCTCATGAATAAACTCCTAGGCAAAAAAAAAAATAATAAATAATAATAATAATAATAATAATAATAATAATAATAAACATTTGTTGTGGAAGGCCACCGAGGTTTTGTGATCATTTGATATATAGCATTAATTGTGGCCATAAAGAACTCAAACAATTTAAATGCTGGTGAGAATTTGGCTCTTGGAAGTATTTAGTGTTAGTTAATACACACACATAGGGACATTTCAGCTATATGCACTTTCTTTCCAGTACATTTATTTTTATTAAAATATATACTTAAATAGGCCAAGCTTCATGGTCTTGAAATATATAAAGTTTTACAGGCAACATAGATATATAAGGAGCACTGATTTTATTATATTTCAAGTATATAGTTATGTCCTTATTGCTTGATTCTTTTTTTTTTTTTTTTTTTTTTTTTGTTTGTTTCCAGCATCATTTTTTGTGCATTATATAAAAATGAAACTCTTGATTTACATTAAACCATTGATTTTATTCAACTGGAAAAAGAATGACTTAATTCTATTGTATTCTCATTAGCTCCTGCAGTTGTTATTTAGAATGTTTGATTTTTTTACTGGGTTAATTTCTGTTTGTAAAGGAAGGAACAGGATCATAGAAAAATATAAATGGGTAGATGAGAGGAAGTGTTGTTTGCTTTCCATGCTTAATATATTTTAAAAGCAATGCATATTTTTTAATCCTAAAATTTATTGGAGTTCCTAACTCCATTAATGTCTCAAGTGGTATTTGTTGAATGACTGACTTAATGAATAAAGAATGACTGAATTTCAGAGATATTCATTTCTTATAGCATAACTGATATATCTTTGTAATTTTTTTTTAAGATTTTATTTATTTATTTGACAGAGAGAGATAGCGAGAGAAGGAAAACAAGCAGGGGGAGTGGGAGAGGGAGAAGCAGGCTTCCCGCCAAGCAGGGAACCTGATTTGGGGCTTGTTCCCAGGACCCTGGGATCATGACTTGAGCCGAAGGCAGTCGCTTAACGACTGAGCCACCGAGGCGCCCCTCTTTGCAATTATTTTTGACACTTGTTAACTGCAATCCACTTCATTATAGTAATTATGTCTGATATTATTACAGGCATATATTTCTTGGGGTTTAAGAGAGAGGGAGAGGGGCGCCTGGGTGGCTCAGTCGTTAAGCGTCTGCCTTCGGCTCAGGTCATGATCCCAGGGTCCTGGGATCGAGCCCCGCATTGGGCTCCCTGCTCGGTGGGAAGCCTGCTTCTCCCTCTCCCACTCCCCCTGCTTGTGTTTCCTCTCTCGCTGCGTCTCTCTCTGTCAAATAAATAAATAAAATCTTAAAAAAAAAAAAAAAAAAAAAAAAGAGAGAGAGGGAGAGAGACAGACAAAACCAAACTTAGATAAAGTAATATATTAGTTTATTGGCTCATGAAACTGAAAAACGAGAAGTAAAAAAAATACATTGAGAAAAAGTGAATCCCAGGATGATCTGAGTGCTCAAATTGAGTTAAAAGCTCCCAAAGCTGGTGGAAGAGTTACTGTCACCTGATTGACAATCTCAACAAAATTACCTAGCGTAGAGGAGAGAAACTTCTAAAAGTAAAATATTCTAAGAAGGAAAAAATGCATTTACTACAATGAATTTCTTATTTGATCTTTTTGGTAAGTACCTGTTTTTTTTTAATTTATAGATTAGAAAACTGAGTGAAATAGGATTAGAACACTGGTATAACTCTAGACAGTCCTAAAGTTTACACACAGTGAAATTTTAGGCGTTACGGAATAGTATTAATTACTGTTATTTCATTGGAACAATATGGAGAGATTAGGAATACATTTATTAAAAAAATTTGGCATTTTAGTTTTGATAAAAATATATCTATATAAAATATCTTTGCGTACATATAAGTATTTAAAATTTTTCTTCATATTATAAAATGCAGTGTTACTTTTCCTTTTTTTAAACTCTTTTTTCCTTTTACTTTCCTTTCAATGATCTTCTCTTCCTCTTTCATGTAATATCTCCTTCAGGGAATATAGAGTATCTTTTTCAGCTTAAAAGTAGAAAAAATATCTTAAACAAGACCAAAGAAAGCAGTGATCATAAAGAAAAGCGAGATAGATAAAATAGGTAGAAATTAAGACTTTTCAGTCATCAGTTATGCCATAAAGAGAGTGAATAATGAATCAAAACACTTTTACAGTCATAAGATTAACTGATTTATTCCAGTAAAAAAATATCTGCAAAAGGAACTAAGAGGGAGAGGAACAAAGCAAGTTATTATTTTTTTCTAACATACCAATCTGTGCAGATTGAATGAAGTGGCTGAAGTAACCTAGTCATGTTAATCTAGATGCCTCCACATTGAAACATGAGAGGAAAGGAAACCAGTTACACCTATTAGATTCCATATGTATGTTTTGTATGTGTGCATGTGTGTGTGTGCATAAATACATATATATATATATATTTCTCTCAACCCAGTTAGCTCACTTATTGTGCAATAGCATTTAATGGATGTCTATTTCTCATTTTCACATGGCAACACCTTTGAAGAGCCTCCTGGGACCTCTGTTGACCCATGTAGATCTTGCCAACAGAAGACTCTGACATGGTTCAGAGTAGTACCTTATTATTTTAGATTTAAGAGTACATAATGCCCCAGCAAAAATAATCCCTCAATCTTATTTTCTTACAAAATATTTATAAATGTTATGTTATAGTGTATATTAGAGGCTCTTCAATGAAGTAAAATAATAACATAGAGAGATTCTAGCAAATATAGTTAAGCAGGGAGAAAATCACACGAGAAAAAAATATACATTATCAAACACAGAATAATTTACTTAAGCCAAAATTCAGACAAAATGATAGGCAGAACATTACTTACAATTAATATGCCAGAAAATGTTTTGAATTTTAACTAATCATGCTACTTTGGAAAGTAATACAATCAACCATATCCAAAGTGTAAAATCAGCAAAAGAAAAATGATCAATAACATTTATAATTAAAAATATAAATTTTAGGTGTGCCTGTGTGGCTCAGTTGGTTAAGTGTCTGCCTTCAGCTCAGGTCATGATCCCGGGGTCCTGGGATCGAATCCCACAATGGGCAACCTGCTCAGCTGGAAGCCTGCTTTTCCCTCTCCCTCTGCCTGCTGCTCCCCTGCTTGTGCTTTCTCTCATGCTCTCTCTCTCTGTCAAATAAATAAAAATCTTTAAATATACACACACACACACACACACACACACACACACATATATATAACTGATAAATAAAATATAATTTAAAATCCTGGGTGTTGTATGTGAGTAACAAATCACTAAATTCTATGCCTGAAACTAATATTACACTGCATGTTAATGAACTGGAATTTAAATACAAACTTGAAAGGAAAAAAATACTTAACCTCAGTATCAGTTGTATGGCCTTCAAAAATTTTGCTTGCAACAACCTTAAAACAAATATTTTATGATGTGATTTTATTAGTGTATTTTAACCACCTATTGAGATAGGAAGAAAGAATTAGAAGTGATTTGTGTAAACATTATATATATATGGGCTTTATCCAATGTGTCTTGAAGAACCTGGTAATCCTGCAGAACATTCCAAGTATATTTAAAAGAATCACATCATGTTGTTGCTTTGTTTTTCTTCAAATTAAACTTTTCCAATGAGTACCACAATACTCTGATGCTAATGCTGAGTTTCACTCTTTAGATAAATACTTTCAAATCACACAATGGTAGAAAGCTTTATGACTTTTTTTTTTTTTTTAATATTTATTTGAGACACAGAGAGAGAGCATGAGCAGGAGGTGAGGAATAGGGAGAGGTAGAGAAGCAAACTCCCCGCTGAGCATGGAGCCTGACTTAGGGCTTGATCTCAGGACCTCAAGATCATGACCTGAGCTGAAACCAAGAATCAGACACTCAACTAACTGAGCCACCCAGGTGCCCCTATGAGTTTATGTTCTTAATTAGCGATCATCATAAATGTCTCTAAAACTAACCCTTAATAACCCTTAATTTTATCTTTTTGCTTGGCACACATAAAATTTTACACCCTAAAATATGCCCTTCATGGAGACTTGAAATGGATGAGGAAGAGTATATAGGTGAAGAGTATCCCTTAATGTGGCAGACAGAATAAAAACCTCCTAAAGAAGTCCATGTTCTAATCTTCAGAATTTGTGAATATTTTATTTTACATAGCAAAGGGGATTGGCAATGTGGCTAAGGATCTTAAAATAGGAGGTTATCCTGAATTACCTAAGTGGGTCAAATATAATGACTAAGGTCCTTAAATGATAAGAGAGAGGCAGATGAGGAAGAAAGATGTGCTGATGGAAACAGAAGTTAGGAGATAAAATTGGTTTTCCAGATAAAAGAGGGCCATGAGCCAAGGAATGAGAACATCCCCTATAAGCTGGAAAAGACGTGGAACCAACTCTTTCCTAAAGCCTCAAGAAAGAGTGTATCCCTTCCAATGCATTTTAGATTTCTAACCTCCAGAACTGGAAGAAAGCAGATTTATGTTTTTTAAGACCTAATAATGGTAATTTGTTATAGCAGCAGTAGGAAACTAATACAATTATTTTGATAAAATGGTAAATAAACTATTGTGAACAAGGCTGATTCTCAGATAATGAGTTTTTTAAAATATCATATATGGAATTGTGTATTTAGAAAATTATTTCCCCTGAAGAGTCTTTATTTGTGTGTAGCAATGGAGCATATTTACCACAGTTTGGAGACTTACCAAGGAGCATAAAACTAATAAGAGCATGGACTCTGTGGTCAGTGTTTCATGGTTAAATCTTTGATACTTTCTAATTTCAGGATTCCATGAAAATTACCGGCTCTTTCCATGCCTAAATCTTTGATACTTTTTGCTTCTTAACCTCATGAAAATTACCTAATCTCTCGGTGCCTCAGTTCCTTAATTTTTGAAAATTCGAATATTAGGAATTACCTAATAATTTTGACAAGCAGATTAAATGTAAAAAAAAAAAATCACATAGGCAAAGTACTTTTAAGAAAATCTGCCACCTAGTAATCAATAAGTTAATATGATTTTACTAATAACTGAAAGAAATTTCCTAACAATTATTTATTGTAAGTATAATGATTACTAATTATTGAAGACATATGTAAAACATGGGATATAATGTTTTCTGTTAAAATTGGAATACAATTGAATAATTACAAACAAAGAATGAGTTGGACAGCATACACATCATGCTGTGAGTAAAAATGATTCATATGTTATGGAAAATACTTTTTCATTTTGTATCATAGTTTAAAATGCTCAGTTTCAACCAATACTTTCAGGAATCTATTTGAATTAATCATATATTCAGATTACATAATGCATGATTATTTTCATAGTATTATTTTACAAAATAATAGAAATATTGTAAACATTTAGATAAACAGGGACAGTTTATAAGATGGGATATTATGTATCCTTTAAACATTGTACTCCTAAAGATATGTTTCCAGCATGATTAAAGAATACACATATAAATAAAATATTTAAAATACACATTCCAGAAAGGAAAATAATAAAATAGCACAAGCTGGTATTTCTCAATGATGGACTTTATAAATTTTTTTTACATGATTTTCACAGTTTTCTACCTTTAAAATATTTCTTTATTTTGTATTTCATTCACTATAATAGAAAATTAAATATGTTGACTAATAAATCATAAATCTTTTAAATGTCTTAAATTTAATACAGATTCAAAAATACATACTTGATTAAAATAACACAACATCTCTATGAGTAACGTATATTATCTCATAGAAGAACAATAGTTCTCAATTGTAACTGTGAAGCAGAATGAACTGGAAACCTTAAACAGAACAAAAACATGATGAACAATCAAATAACACCATAACCCCAGTCCCAGGGTTACTGATTCAACTGCTCTTGGGATGGGATAGATACATACACTCACACTTCCAGTAACTGTAATCAGTTCTAAGAAGTAGCTTATAGTTTTACCAACATTTGTAAAAAAAAGAAAAGAAAAAAAAAAAGACTGTTAGTGGGTCTTCGCTGTAATTTTTTTGTTAAAAGTTTATAAATAAATTATTTTGAATAGACTATTTTGTTTTACTATGCATCACAATATTATCTAAAAAACCAGGACACTTTATTGGGAACCCCAATAATTTTTAAGAACATAAAGAATTTCTGAGACAAAGAAGTTTGAGATTACTGCCATAGATCATAGTTTGGTACAATCTCATAGAAAAAATTTAGTTATTTCTCGGCTTCCTAGTAAATATAATTTACTCTTCAGTTTGTTGAAATCACGTGTTATAATAAAACTGTTCTTAAAGTGAACAAGGTAAAAATTTGATGAGTGGGAAGATTGAGAACTACTTCAAAAGTTACAAAATAAATAGGTCATTTAACTAGTTAAATGTTACACATTTCTGAAATTCAAATGCAGCCAAAATAAGAACATAGGGAAAATCAATAGAAATACTTTTTAAAAAAATTATTAGACTTGAATAATATAAACTATATTATGATTCCATAAAAAGCATGATGAACTCCCTGACATTTTGAAAATTGTTGTTATATAAATAGCCAACTAATTAACTAAATAATATTAAAGAAATATAATGGTAAATATTTGTTTGTTTTCAATGATCTTTTTAACAGATGATGTTGATACAGGAGTCTAGAGACATTTTAGAAAATTATTAGTCCTTGGAGTCAAACAAATTTATTACTTCATTTATATGAAGAAATATGTTTGAGTTCTCGGAAACTTAATTACTCTTATTGAACAACCTGGAAAAGAGAACAAATTAAATCTAGGTTTTCCATCCAAATGCACTGTACGTTTTTGAGATCTAAGATATATGCCGAAATAACTGTCCCTCAAATGCAAACAAGAGTGCAGAATTTTGTTCCCGTACAGACTTCATTCCAAAACAAAACAAAACAAAAAAGGAATGTGACATTAATTCAACTAGCTAAGTAGCTTGACTCTTCTATTGGGATTTGCCAGAAACTCCATGTTATCTTTATCTGCAACTGTTACTTCTATCATCATATGACCTGCAAGATCATATGGCTTAAGTGTCAAGGCTACTTGCTACGGAGTCCTTTATTGCTCTGGACCTACTCAAAACTGGCAGTTGTCCAAGTCACCTGATAAGTGTGTCAGGGAAATATTTACTATATGAAAAATCCAAAGAAGGCTACCAAGTGCTCCACTTTCTTCTTTGTGGTGGGAAGGGCAAAGTGCAATAATATATAATTTAACTTGTAGGGAATACTTTAGTGTGCCTAAGAGCTATAGACCTTTAAAGCTTCACTAAGGTGGGGCTGCCTTAAATTTTTGTATTTCATAACATTGCACCTGGCATTCATGGGTCTAGCTGGGGCAAGCAAAGCACTTGCTCATTATTGTTCCTAGATCTAATTTACATAGTTTTATGTATTTTATTCCCCCAAAGCAAGAAACCAAGTGCAGAAACAATTAATCTGTTAAAGCAAAGGCATCACATCTGGAAAAACTGTGTTAATTGGTAATACACTTGGTTAAGTTTACAGTAGTCTTTGGTATCCACTATAATCCTTGTGTTTATTGAAGGGCAGGACTGATGAATTATAAAGGGTTATGATAGGGCAGCATTATCAAAAATAACCAAATTATGGAAAGAGCCCAAATGTGCATTGACAGATGAATGGATAAAGAAGATATGGTATATATGTATGTATGTATGTATGTATGTATGTATGTATGTATGTATCTATCTATCTATCATCTATCTATATATATGTAATGGAATATTACTCAGCCATAATGAATGAAATCTTGTCATTTGCAATGGCATGGATGGACCTAGAGTGCATTAAGTTAACTGAAATAAGTCAGTCAGGGAAAGACAAATACCATATGATTTCACTCATTAGAGAATTTAAGAAACAAAAGAAATGAACAAAGGGGAAAAGAGAGAGAGAGAGAGGCAAACCAAGAAACAGACTCTTAAATATAGAGAACAAACTGATGGTTACCAGAGAGGAGATGACAAATGGGTGATGGGGATTAAAGAGAGCACTTGTGATGAGCACCACGTGTTGTATGTAAGTGATGAATCACTAAATTCTATACCTGAAATTAGTATTACCTGTATGTTAACTAACTGTAATTTAAATAAAATCTTGGGGACCAAAGAAAAGGTTAAAATGGGGAACATCATCCTCCAATTAGTTAAGTGTTTAAGACTGGCTGATCTCTGTCATTTTACCTAAATTCTACTTAGTGCTTCCGATTTTCTACCTTATGCAGGAGTAAGGAAGTTTCAGGAGCTTCTATTTGATATTTTCTACTATGATGACTTTTTTCCTCATGACAGAGAACTATTTTAAAGGTTCAGCCAGCTGTTGATTATACCGATCCTGATTAATACCTCAGACCAATGCATGGCCATAATGTGGGGCTGTGACTAATCACTGAGAAATGGATTTGGGCCACTTCATTTATCACCAGGCTTCTATATGTCCCCATACCTGCTAGGGAACTATAGTAGTATTTCTGCTCTCCTGTTCTCTGTCAGTTTTGTCCTTTATGTAAAAATTCTTGAAAACGTTGGTCTTATTTTTTCCCAATAAATAGTTACTATTTAATTGGGGGAAGCACTATCATATACACTTAATATGATGTTTTGGTGATCTTCTTCAATGTGACTTAGCCTTCTGTTCAACTTATGTTCTTCAGTCCTGAGAATTGGAATCTGAATGAGAGCCCATATATAATTTTTTTGAGGCAGCTGAAAGCAGACTTGGGCTCATTAGCTCTTGAACAGCTTTTGTTATACAGATTAAGCTGTTATACAGATTAAACTCATGGTTTATATACCTAATCCCTAGGAATCCCATGGTCTATTAGTCATCCCTATAGATCTCTGTGAGTTATTCCAGCTTTCCTACTTGTTGCAGTAGCCATATAAATCTTGTCTCTGACATTAAGTGTTGTCACCAGGCTTGTGCTTTCTGGAATCTTATTATCATTATTAACACTTAGGAGCCCAGCTGCATAACAATTTCTCCTATTACCAACCCTGTCTACAAAAGACAGAAAATATTATTTTTTGTTAGTGATTCCAGGTGCTCTGTCATTAGCACACTGCTTATTGCTTCAGAGAAAGAAATACCCCTGGATCCTCCAAAGAAATAGAATTAACCAATAGGTCCTCTAGTCTCATAAATCTCTTCTCTCATGGTACCCAGCTGAGATGTGACCTCATTCTCAATACTGTGCTAAGGCATATTTTCCATTTCCACCTCATTTACCATAGACCATTTTCTTCGTATGTGTTTTTTTTTGTTTTGTTTTGTTTTGTTTTGTTCAAGATTCAAAACACTGTCAACGCTTTGTATTAAGACCAGCTTAAGGATGTTAAATCCTAGGTTACAAGAAGGAATCCCTATTAGTAAATATCTTATATTAGACATATTTGCCTCTCTAGTTCATTCTAGTACCCCAAGATCCATTTCCAGTTGTATTTTCCTTGCCCTATATGAATATATCAGCCTGAACTTGCAGCTCTTTGGTGGCTTATATCCTTTTTCCTGAAATATGCAACGCTTGCTATGTTAAGGCCAGGCTGAGATTTGATACTAGCTATTGACCTCGAATATCTTACTAAATATTAGGGCAACCTTTGAAGAAGGCAAGTATCATTACTTGAGACATCCACCTAGTAGAGGCTTCTACATATTGTTAAAGAATAAGTAGGACTTGAGGTTTAGAGATAAAGGTTCTCAAGCATGTCTAACAAGATGTCCCCATCCAAGATGTCAGAGTCTAACAGGGTTTATCAGAGCCAAGGCTTTAGTGAAGGAAAATTTTTAGAGGTTTGAATAAACCTCCTTTGCATTTCTACTCTCTGAAATCAGGTCCTGTGCCCTGCTTCAGTCAATAGGGTATGGGATATCTTTAAATCCTTTCATAGGAGACTTGGGGCTTTCATAGAATTTCTGATTTTCACAGTTTACTGATTTGACGGTAGGTTGGCTTGTACCTATTATTTTCTTCCTTGAGTACATCAGTGGCAATTAATAAAACTCAGCCCACCAGCACTAGCATCCTCCCAACACCCATGTCCATCATTTTCTCAAAAGCAAGAAGGTTGCGTAAGTCAGCATAACTCCCTTCACCTGTATCCTGTGCTAATTTCACACATGTAGGAGCCTTAATGATTGTGATGTTGCAGCATGCCGGCACTTCTAAATACACCACTAACCACCAGAATGTGATTTTGTAGTCATCTTGCTGACAAGTAATTCAATTCCATTATCTCCTCATGGGTTTCTGCTTCCTTGGATCATTTCTGGTACCAAATTACTATAGGCACCCCTAGAAGCAAGTATACAAGTATACAAGACCACGTTCTTTATTTGGGAGGCACAGGAAAAAATAGCAGAAGAGTAGAGAGGTAACACAGAGAAGGAAAAACAACCAAAATAGATAAGTTATTAAACCAGTTACAGAAGTTGCTGATGAGCTTAATCCTCTTGGGGAGGAGGGCAAACCCCAATAATTACTTATTATTATTATCAAATAAGATGAAATAGAGAAATAATTATCAGCATATCTAGTAAGACACTCTAAAAATTTTAAAACATTTTTATTAGTATATTTAGAATTGAACAAGAGACCCAATAATATTGGTGGAGTTGTTGCTGTATTTTGTTTCATGAAGACTATTCCTATGCCTAACTGTGCTTCATAAAATGAAGACTGTCAGCTGAAAATGAAGTTCATTTCAAGGCTTAACGAATCTGAAATATAATAACCTGTATTAAAGAGTATCTATGGGGGAGACGAACCATGGGAGACTATGGACTCTGAGAAACAAACAGGGTTCTAGAGGGGAGGGGGGTGGGGGAATGGGTTAGCCTGGTGATGGGTATTAAAGAGGGCACGTACTGAATGGAACACTGGGTGTTATACGCAAACAATGAATCATGGAACACTACATCAAAAACTAATGATGTAATGTATGGTGATTATCATAATAAATAATAAAGTAAAAAAAATAAAGAGTATCTATGCACTCTCTCTGGTCTAGTCCTTTATTTAGTCAGAAGAAAGAGTTTAACTTTGACTTTTGGTAGAAAGAGGTTTGCATATAGAAGATACTCATAGTTGCTACTTTAATCAGATGTTTGTTTCAGAAGGCTTTGTTTCAGAAGGATTAAGATTATTCAGACTGTGTGTGTGTTGGCATTGTTAATGTGCACATAGAAATAATTTTGAACATTATTTTACTGTAAATACTTAACTTGTTAAAAATAACACTATGTGATATTCATAATTCAGTATATTATTATTGTTATATTTTGATAAATGCCCAAGTTCTCAAGTATTGAAATTCACTTCCTACTTGTCCTTTATGTGGCTTCCTGTTCTCTGCTTTCTCTTTCTTTCTCTTTTTTCTATTTTTCTCTCTCACCCTCTCTCTTTCACTCTCTTCTTTTAGTTCAGTTTACTTTCTTTACCACATGCAGACCAAAAAAAAAAAAAAAAATTACACAATGAAATATGGTTGTACAAAGTAACATATAGACCAGAGCAAAAGTTCAAAAAGTTATGTGTATGCATTTGTTATATTGTGTATACTTTTGAAAGAGTATACTTCCCTTCCTAAAAAAATACTGTTTCCTTTACTCATGTAGATTATTTAAAATTTGAATTTTTAATTTCTTAAATAATTTTAATATGGTAGTGGAACTTAGAGTTTCTTTAAGATACTATTAAAGAAACTATAACATCTACGTCATATTTATTATTGTACTTCCTTCCAATAATCACATCTTAAAGGAAGAACATATACCTAGCTATAAAATGTTAAGTATAAGTTGTACTTAGTCATAAGAGGTTACTTGTGAGAAGTGTTATTTTTTGGCATATCCAATATATTGCAAAATGCATTTTTATTTTCTGTGTTAGAAAGAAAGACAAATCTGATAAGCCCACTCCTTTGCTTCAAAACCTTTTGTGGCTCCCCAGTGCTCTAAGAATCAGTTCTAAGATCCTTAACATGGCTTGCATTACCTGGTAAAACATTGCATTGGGTTACTGCAGGGTCACCTTGCACCAATCACTGTAATGTCTCACTGGGTCCTGAGTGTTCTTTTAAAAACAAAATAAATTTAATTTAGAAGACTTTAAAGACTTTCCCACACACATAGAAAAGAAAATTCAAAATTTTTTGCCATGAGCTTAAATGCCTTACATGCCCTGGCTCCTAATTCTCTTCTGCCCCACATTTCCTTCTGTTCACTCTGTGACAACCACACACAACTTCTTCCAGTTTCCCAAACCAATTCAGCTTCTTTCTCCACAGATCCTTTGCATCTTCTGTTCTAACCCCTCAAACTCTTTTTTTTTATTTATTTTATTTAAATTAAATCAGTTAACATAATAGTGTATCATTAATTTCAGATGTAGAGTTCAGTAATTCTTTTTTTTTTAAGATTTTATTTATTTATTTGACAGAGAGATTGACAGCGAGAGAGGGAACACAAGCAGGAGGGAGTGGGAGAGGGAGAAGCAGGCTTCCTGCTGAGCAGGGAGCCCCATGCGGGGCTCAATCCCAGGATCCTGGGATCATGACCTGAGCCGAAGGCAGACGCTTAACAACTGAGCCACCCAGGCGCCCCTAGAGTTCAGTAATTCATCAGTTACATATAACACCGAGTGGCTCATTACATCATGTGCCCTCCTTAATGTCCATCACCCAGTTAGCCTACCCCCCCCCCACCTCCCCTATAGCAACCCTCAGCTAGGGTTGTGAAGAGTCTCTTTGGGTTTGTCTCCCTCTCTGATTTTTTTTTTTTTTTTTTATTTGACGGCGAGAGACACAGTGAAAGAGGGAACACAAGCAGGGGGAGTGGAAGAGGGAGAAGCAGGCTTCCCGCAGAGCAAGGAGCCCGATGCGGGGCTCGATCCCAGGACCCTGGGATCATGACCTGAGCCAAAGGCAGATGCTTAACAACTGAGCCACCCAGGCACCCCTCTCCCTTTCTGATTTTGTCTTGCTTTATTTTTCCCTTCCTTCCCCTCTGATACATATAATTACCTTTCTCTGATTGACTTATTTTGCTCAACATCATACCTTCCAGTTCCATCCACATTGATGTAAATGGTAAGATTTCATTCATTTTGATGGCTGAGTAATATTCCATTGTATATATATACCATGTCTTCTTTTATCCATTCATCTATCTTTAGACATCTGGGCTCCTTCCGTAGTTTGGCTATCGTGGACATTGCTGCTATAAACATTGGGGTGCACGTGCCCCTTCAGATCACAACATTTGTATTCTTTGTGTAAATACCTAGTAGTGCAATTGCTGAGTTGTAGGGAAACTCTATTTGTAACTTCTTGAGGAACACCCATACTGTTTTCCAAAGGGGCTGTACCAACTTGCATTCCCACCAGCAGTGTAAGGTCCTCACCAACATTTTTTGTTTCCTGACTTGTTAATTTTAGCCATTCTGACTGCTATGAGGTAGTATCTCATTGTGGTTTTGATTTTTATTTCTCTAATGCCAAGTAATGTTGAGCATTTTTTCATGTGTCTGTTCAACAAATGGTGTTGGGGAAATTGGACAGCCACATGCAGAAGAATGAAACTGGACCATTCTCTTACATACACAAAGATAAACTCAAAATGGATGAAAGGCCTAAATGTGAGAAATAATTCATAAGAATCCTAGAGGAGAACAGAGGCAGCCACCGCTTCAACCTTGGCCATAGCAACTTCTTGCTCTACATGTCTCCAGAGGCAAGGGAAACAAAAGCAAAAATGAACCATTGGGATTTCATCAAGATAAAAAGCTTTTGCATAGCAAAGAAAACAGTCAACAAAACTGAAAGGCAAACTATGGAATGGGAGAAGATATTTGCAAATGACATATCAAATAAAGGGCTGGTATCCGAGATCTGTAAAGAACTTATCAACCTCAACACCCAAGGAACAATTAATTCAGTCAGGAAATGGGCAGAAGACATGAACAGACATTGCTCTAACCCTTCAAACTCTTTTTTTTTTTTTTAATATTTTATTTATTTATTTGAGAGAGAGAATGAGAGAGCACATGAGAGGGGGGAGGGTCAGAGGGAGAAGCAGGCTCCCCGCTGAGCAGGGAGCCCGATGCGGGACTCGATCCCTGGACTCCAGGATCATGACTTGAGCCGAGGGCAGTCGCTTAACCAACTGAGCCACCCAGGCGCCCTAACCCTTCAAACTCTTGGCATGGATTCTTCTCAAAGGTCTAGAGGTGTTCAAAAGTGCTTCTTCAGAGAAAACTTCATCGATCCCTCTGTTTAATGTAGAACACTTTTAACCACGTTTATTTTTTTCAAAGAAAATAATACCATATATTTATGTGTTACATATATACATGTGAGTTGTACATATGCATACATGTGTGAATATATGTGTACACACACATAAGCACACGCGTACATTCTGTCTTTTCCCTTTAACGTGTAAGCTCTGTGAGGGTATAAGAGTAGGTATCTTGTCTGTATTGTTTACTATTATATATATCAGACTTAACAGGGAAAGATACTTAATATAATATTAGATGGGTTAAAAAAAAGTTAAGTTTAGATGCCTCTCTCTGTGCATCATATCTTTTGTATCACAATGTATAGAGGATTACTTCAGTTAAAGCATGAATGTAAAAATATTAAAATAACCACATATTGAGGGTTATATTTTAGATTTCTGATTAACTGCCAGCTAAGTTATTATGATTTTAAATCAATAAGGAGCTTCATGAGGTCAAAGAAGTGAATCAAATTTTAAACTATATAATCAGAATTATTGCAACTGAGAGTTTATTCATGGAATCAGTTTATTATTATTAGCTATTTATAGAAAAAGAAATGTATTCCAAGCATATGATGATTATTCATTAATTTATAAAAGTTAGTAGAATAGATTTTATTATAAGAAAAAAAAATCCTTGTTAATAAGGGCTCTTTTCACAGTGAAAAACAAAATACCCAGTCATGAGAACAGATGGTTCAATCAACAGGAAAAAAAAAAAAAAAAAGCTTCCCTTATTAAATGCATCTTCAAACTATTAATGTGAATTTTGCCCTAATTCAGTAAAAGTTGTATCAATCCTAAAATTGGGATAAATTGGCAAGATACATGTTCGGATGTTTCATGCAGACTTTAGAAGGCCACATCTGTTGGTGCTCTCATGATCTTATTTAGAAAGATTATCTCACAACAGATGTTCATGAGTATTTCTAGAAAATAAAATACTTTGATGGCATAATGTGTACTTATATAAAAAATTTGGGCCAAAGAAATCTGTAATAGATTACTTATATGTCTGAAATATCAACATAATGTGCTATCATTCCCAAATATTTTAGAATGTATTTCCTACAAATAAGGTTTTTTTTCCCACTTAACTACAATGCAAATGTTAAAATCAAGAAATTAGTAACATATTGCTATCATCTAAATCTCAGATACAACTCATAGTTGTCAACTTTTCTAATAACGCCTTTTATTTTATTTTATTTTTTTTTTAAAGATTTTATTTATTTATTCATGAGAGACAGAGAGAGAGGCAGAGGGAGAAGCAGGCTCCCAAGGAACAGGAAGCCCGATGCGGGACTCGATCCCAGGACCCTGAGATCACGACCTGAGCCGAAGGCAGACGCTTAATCATCTGAGCCACCCAGGCGCCCCTCTAATAACGCCTTTTAAAGGAGAACATTCCATACTAGAATTATGTGTTGCTTTTTTTTTCCTTTCTACCTAAATTTTTTTTCTTTATTTGACTTTTATGACCTTGACACTTTTGAAGATTATATGCCAGTTATACTTCCAAAGTCCTTCTATTTAGTTTGCTTAATAATTTCTCATGATTAGTTCTAGGTTATGTGTATTTGGCAGGAAAATCACAGAACGAGGAGTTTTGTTTTGTTTTGTTTTTTCTCACTGCATCCTATTAGGTGGCACACATTTTCTATAAGTCATATTATTAGTGATGTTAACTTTTTTGATTAAGGTACACCTTCCAGTCTTCTCCTTTGTGAAACTACTCTTTTTACCTTTGTCATTAATAAGTAATTTTGAAATCATGTAATATATCTTGGTTGTCATCAACATTTTATTTGCTTATAGACTCAAGGCATCCTATTATTTTTAATGGTTTATAATTTTATTACTATCATTATTTTTCTAATGAAATATTCTGATTTTGCCAGTGGAAGCCCCTCAGATCGGCTTCTGTGTTTTTATGATATGCCTTCGTCATTCTTTGAGTACTTTCTTGATTTCTTCCATGGAGGATATTCTGTGGAACATACTTTTTCTATCCCAGCCTTCAAACCACACATTTCACCAAAAAGCCCTGGTTATGTTAAGTGGAGAATGATATTTTGAAATTGAGATCTAGATCCTATGCATGCTCATTGTTGTCACTGCTCCTAGGTCATCTCAGCAAACAAGACTAGAGAAAATATGTTTGAGTTCATGTGCATGTACACATACACACATTTATATGTCAGTTTATTTACATCGGTTCTATACAAAAGAACTTCCTGTGATTTTATTTAGAATATGTGTATACATAAATTGATAAAATGTATCAATCAACAGTTAACAATAAATAAGCAGAAAAATCAGTATGTGTAAGTACATGTGTAGATATGTTTATGTAGCTAAGCAAAAGTCCCAGTTACCAATTCATCACCTCTAGTTTCTAAATCACCCTTCATTGACATTTAATGCTGAAAAACCTCTCCTTTGTCAGCTGCCATGATGATAAATTCTGCCATTAGAGGGCATTGGAGATACACTGTAGGACTTGGGGCTTTTCTTCTGGGTTTCAGTGAGCTTCTCCTTTTCCTGCTTCTGTGTGGTTCGAACATCAGTGGCACCTCCAGCAGTTTCAGTGGCACCTCACAGGAAGCTTCCTAAAGGTAAATTGAGTCACAATCCTAAAGGAAGCTTTCCAGTGAATTCCATGGGCATTCCACTTGACTTACTGAGGGCGAGTCCCAGAGTCTGCCTATTTCGTCTTCCAGACGACTTCCAAGTAACAGTTTCTGGGTAAGTTCTTTGGGTACTCAGCCAGCGTCCCAGAGTTCAACAGCATCCCTCATGGGTAGATTGCCCAGTAGCTATGTGGAAAATCCAACCAGTGCCTCAGCTAGATTTCCAGAAAATTCATCACCCTATTCCCTGCAGATGACTTCCCAGAATAAGTCATCAACACTTCTGCCTGTCAACCTTGGACTGATGACTGAACCAGCTCTTGCTCAAGATCGCAGAACAGACTTCTCCACCATCCAGTGGACTACAACCATATCTTTACCAAAAAATTGGAATTCCAGCCTTGGCGTGCCCCTCACATCTCTTTTGAGTTTGTTTCTTTATTGGGTACTTTCCCTATTACAGGGTATTGTTTAGAATTTTCTTTATTCTAAACTCTTATAGTATAAGTATAATTTAGTATAAATTCTTTATACTAAACTTTCCCCAACCCCAAGTTACCATGTGGTTTATATCTACTGACTGAAACCTAACTGACAAAACAAAGAAATAAATATAGGTCTGATTAGGTGTATTTATAGGTGTGTGTGTGTGTGTGTGTGTGTGTACAAATACACTATAGAATATATATGTACAAATACATACATACATGTACATATATACTCTATACTGTTTGTATATATATTTCTGTGCTGTCTAATATGCTACTAACCATATGAGATGATTTAATACTTGGAATTTGGCTACCATGGTGGAAAAACTGAACATTTAATTTTATTTAACTTTGATTAATTTAAATTTATTTTTTGATTGATTTAAATTTAAATAGTCATATGTTGCCAGTGGCTACTGAACTAGACAATGCATATGTATACATACACACAACCACAAGTGCATGAGTTTACAACTATATTTATTCTATATTTGTCTGTATCTGTTTGTCAGTTCAATGCCATACGGACTGTTCTGGTGAACATGCTCTCCATATTTGCACACCCTTGCTCCCAAAGCCCTTATATATTTACTCATTTCATAAGTCCCCTTGTATGTACTCAAACTTGTACACTCCCTCCTTACCTCATCCATGCTTTGGAATCTTGCCCTGGGTTGCCACATCCCTGCCCCTTAATAGATGCTGCTAAGCTTTTGTGCTCTCCTGACTACTTTGATCATCCAAACATACTAGGGCACCCTCCTCACCTAGTTGCACTTTAATATACAGACTTAGAAACCTTCCTATGCAGATGTGCTCATCCTCCTTCCTAGGCCCTAATTCTCCACTTCCGGTGGCCTTCCCCATAAATACCCCTTTCACTGCATATAACATCTATCATTGTCACAGGCATCTCTTCTCAGGGATATCATTTTCACACCAATCAGATTCTGTGCACCAAGCCAGTCTTTTGCAGATGCCTTTTTCAATCTGGGCTTTGACATCTTATGTCAGACTGTCCATTAAATGTACTCTACTCACCTTGGTCAGGATTTGCCATGCTGCTCAGTGCTATGATGTGTTCCTCCTCCTTACTTAACACAGATTCCCCCCCTCATCCACTCTGTCCCAAATAATGACTATGGACTGAATTTGGCAGAAAGGAAATAAAAACGAGTTGGAAAAAAGGGGAGGACCAATCTTGTTTTTGTTTTGTTTGAAAGGAGGTGATCTTTGATCTATCATTAACTGATAGATTAATGTTAAAATCTGAAAACTATGATAGTAGGTTTGTCAGTTTTCTTTTTGTCATTTTATCAATTTACCCACCCACCCTCCATTTTGAGGCATTTTACTAGTTGTACCCAGGTAAAAATATCACAATACTTTCTTAAGAAACATAACTTCTCTTATCATAAAGTGGTGTTGTCCATCTCAAATAATACATTTTGTTGTAAAGTCGATTATATTTCTCATGTTAATTATCTTTTGTAATTTTGCTATTTACCAAATATTCACTCTCCCCTCCCCCAAGGGAGAGATATGACTTCCCACTCTATTGATGTTGATCTTCACTCTATGGTGTGCTTTGGGAAGTGATATTGTGTGGAAGTGATAGTGTCTGCTCCGAATAGAGTCTTTAGGAAGCCTGGCAAGTTTCTATCCATCATCTGCCCTCTGCCATGAGAAAATATGCCATAAAGAAACTTGTTCTTCAATTTACGTGCAGAGAAGACAAGGCCTGTGGATCAGATCTGAACCCTATATAAACCTGGAACAGAATTTCACCAGTCAGTATGCAGGCCAGTGAGATAATAATAATTATTGTCATTATAAGACATGGATATTTTTTGGATTTTTGAAAATAATATTAATGCTGGCTAATATGGTATTTGGTAGAGGAGTGATAGAAGAGAAAAGGAAGATTTCAGAAATTCTGAGACTTGAAATATACACTCTCAGGAAAATACTCTCACATGTAACGTTAAGATCTGTTCTATTAAAACACCTCTCTGTTTGTATTGGATTTGCTCCCAGTGAAATGTATCAATTTAAACGATAAAAAGGGCTTAGGAGGGGCGCCTGGGTGGCTGGCTCAGTCATTAAGCATCTGCCTTCAGCTCAAGTCATGATCCCAGGGTCCTGGGATCGAGCCCCGCAGCAGGCTCCCTGCTCCGCAGGAAGCCTGTTTCTCCCTCTCCCACTCCCCCTGCTTGTGTTCCCTCTCTCGCTGTGTCTCTCTCTGTCAAGTAAATAAATAAAATCTTAAAAAAAAAGGGGGGGCTTAGGTAAAAATGACAAGTGCATGTGCCACTGATGCCTTTTTTGTCCAAAGAATCTGTACTCAAGTCAAGAAAGAAATGACATTTCTTTATTTTTTTAATTTTGTTTTAAATTTCATTTAAATTCGATTAGTCAACATAAGAAATGGCATTTCTTAAAAAGAATTGTGGGTGAGGCATGACTGGAATCAAATCAACAGATTATAATGATTAGGTAAAATCTAACGACATTTTGCAATGGATGGGCGGCCAAAATTGTCATCTTGGATGAAACTTTGACAATTTGAAAGGGAAATTTACTCTTGAACACACAATATTTTATGAACAGAAATCTGATTAAGAAAGGTACCAGCCAACAAGGAGGGGAAAATTTTAAATGCCTTTTTCAATGTGTCCAAGTGATACCATGAAATAGATATACTCAGAGGGTAGAGTCCAAACAAATAAAGAATAATGGCCCGGTAAGCTACTCCCAGGCAGTAGTATAAGGGCCTAATCAAGAAAGTTCAGAATTTCTACAGCCATCTGCAATTTCATAATAGATTCCTGTTCCATCACCTTGAATTGAATGTTTCTTTTCCTTCTCCTTCCTTCCTTCCTTCCTTCCTTCCTTCCTTCCTTCCTTCCTTCCTTCCTTCCTTCCTTCCTTCCTTCCTTCCTTCCTTCCCCCCCTCTCTCTTTGCTCTTAAATTTCCAGTCCAAGGAGAATCTCATCTAGATCTGATGTAGAAATTACTGAAATATCAAGGACTTTGAGTTACATGTTTTATTTGGTTGATGCTTTTGGGGTATCTTCCTCGGGTTTCAAGTGATTTGTTTTCATACAGAAGAACAGAATCCAAGTATATGCAGCTAACATAGCAGCTTGTGACCAAATATATTATTTTTAGAAAAATTCACACTTCCTTCCTGTAACCCCCAAGAAAGTTGTATTTCCTTTCCTTACTGATATGGATGGGTCATGTAACTTGCTTTGACACATAGAATATGGAAGGAGTCAACAGTATCCCAGTTCCCACACATGATGTAAAGATGTAAAGAGTCATTATAGTAGCCGCCTTGTGTGTCTGCATAGAGAGGAGCTGCTTTTTGAACCTGTAACCAGGAATGAGAACACACATAGAGTAAACCCAAACCCATCAGTTCTCTAAATAAACCCAAACCCACCAGTTCCCTGAAATAGAGCAATTGCAGCCAACCAGCAAAATTTTGTGAAATAAATATATGAGGAACTGAGAATTTTTACATAAACTTATTGCAGCACAAATGTATATCTAATTTAAATTTACCATTTGTTTGCTCTACTTCTCTGTTTAATTTTTCATACATTTTATGTTTTTTTTACAGATTTTATTTATTTATTTGACAGATCGAGAGAGCACAAGCAGGGGAGCAGGAAGGGGAGAAGCAGACTCCCCACTGAGCAGGGAGCCTGACACAGGGCTCGATCCCAGGACTCTGGGATCATGACCTGAGCCTAAGTCAGTCACTTAACCAACTAAGCCACCCAGGCACCCAATTTTATGATTTTTGAATTGATAATCTATAGTTCTTCCTTAGTGAGAGAATTACATGCCTAAAATTAATTTGAATTCCACTGTTTTAGCCAAAGCATAATTGATACCTATCTTGATAAATTTTGTTAATGTAGCATATGTACTATTTTATATAATTTGTTTACTAATTAGTAAAAAATAAAATAAGGATATCATGGAACATGAAATATTTGCATTCATTATTAATACTCTCATTTCCAATAAACTTATTTTTCATTGTTTAACTGATGGCTTACCCCATTTTTTTAACTATTATCTAACCTTCCTTTTGCGACTATGTCTGTGATTGACATGCCTACTTCTAGATTTGAAGCAAAACGATCTTGAACCTATGTCACTTACTATAAGCAGTTAAAATATCTTCACAGTTTTCAGTAGAATTTTCAACCTTAGAAACCCACTCTGAAAAATAGAAAAAAGCTATGACAGACTATGCTATAAGAACATTTATTTCAATATTACCTATTACTTATTCCTTAAAATGCCATGATTGGTTTTAATTTTGAACATCTATACTCCAGCATAACTATGTTTATAACTTTCTCACTTTCATTTAGAATAATCACAAATGATTATCTCTCTCTCTCTCTCATTTTATTTGTTTTGACACTTAAGCTTCTTAATCCAAAGAGTAACACTTCACATTAATTTATCTTTTTATAGTGAGACTTCCAAAGGGGCAATACAAATCTTTGGAACAATTAGTGTTTCTTGCAATATTGTAATGAGCGAAGCAAAATCTATCTAATACATTTAGCTCATAGTTCATTTTAGTTCCCAGAATTTAGAATCCACAATGAATTATTGATTTCACTTATTTAATAAGACTTGTTTCTCAAAACAAATGAGCAAAGGAAAAAAGAGAGAGAAACCAAGAAAAGACTCCTACCTATAGAGAACAAACTGATGGTTGCCAGAGAGGAGGTAGGTGGGAGGATGGGTGAAATAGGAAATAGGGATTAAGGAGTTTACTTGTCCTGGGGTACCTGGGTGGCTCAGTTGTTAAGCATCTGCCTTGGGCTCAGGTCATGATCCCAGGGTCCTGGGATTGAGCCCCGCATTGGGCTCCCTGCTCAGCGGGAAGCCAGGTTCTCCCTCTCCCACTCCCCTTGTTTGTGTTCCCTCTCTCGCTGTGTCTCTCTCTCAAATAAAGAAATAAAATCTTTAAAAGAAAAAAAAAAAAGGAGTTTACTTCTGATGAGCACTGGGTGATGTATGGAATAGCTGATTCGCTATATTATACACCTGAAACTAATATAACACTGTATGTTAACTCTGCTGGAATTAAAATAGAATTAAAAAAAAAAACTTTTTTCTTTGAAAGAAATAAAGATACCGTTATTACACACTGAAGAAAATCAGTTAATGTATTTTAGTATTTTATTTGTTTTTCATTATGGGATTTTAATCATACTTGGAGATTTGAGAACTAAAGGTGTTTAATTTCTAGACCAGAATCCTTTTCACAACTGAGTCTATACTCTATATTCAGTCACCTTTTTTTTCTATTTATGAAATACTTTATTTATGAAATTGGACTTTCTCTTGTTGAGGTTGTGGTTTTGCTGAGCAAATGGATAAGAACTGTATCTTCTTTTCTGTTCTGTATAAAGCAAACAAAGGCAAGAAAAGCTGACAGAATTTTAAAAGTGTCAATCAAGTAGCAATTGCAAATTTGAAAAGCAGAAGACAATGGCATTCCTGACAAGCTGACAATACCTACAGTTCCTGATAGAAATAACTTTGAGTCTAAACGACTAGCCTAGCGTAGGGTGGTGTCTGACAGCTGATTTATACATGAAACTAAAGAAGGCAGTAGGAGGAATGTGATTGTATTGAAGACTAAGGAAGGAATAAACCATAAGGAAAGGTGATGCACACCTGTTTTTTCCTTGCAACTGCTATAATGACATACCCCACACCTTGTATTTCAACTTCTTTCTTACGTTATCTAAAACAAATAAGCCTGAGACAAAGAAATAATAATATGATTAGCTGTGTAATAGTTTATTTAGTTGTTTGTCATTTATTGTCTTCTTCTGCTAGAATGTAATTGCCGACTCAAATTTTACTGATTTAAATATTAATCACAGCTAAAAAACTACAGAGTACCATCTAGGATGGTGCTTGACCATTCAATTGTCAATTGACCATTGACAATTGGGCATCACATTCTATTGAAATTGACACATAAAATTTAGCATCACATTCCATTCATTATCAGTTTGGCACCCATACACTTCTCCTTAATAATAGTTAATCTCTTAATAAAGACAGTAACAAAGTCACACTTCTGCCTAGCATGATGCATATATCCTGTGTACTGTTATTAAAACTTAATCCTTTCCCCAGAAGAGGATGGGAAGTCCTTGGGTGATGTTCATACTTCTGCTTGATAACCTGTAAATTAAATATTATGATGAAAAATTATTATTTATTATGTTATATGATAAAGTGATTTAAAAAGGCAAGAAAACAAGGAAAATTTAATACACATGCATATTTATAACAAAATAAAGAAGAAATACTAATAATAACTACGGGGTCCTGGATTTGCAACTGGACACCCAGATCTAGCTAGTATTTAAAACTACCTTCTTCCACTGCCCATTCTATATTCCTTTTGTGCTCAGCAGGCACCTCAGCTGGCTAATCATGATATTTTTTGAGTGATTTCTGCTACTGTATTTTTTTTAATTATAGCAAAAACATTGAACATGAAATCTATCTTCAACACACTTTAAATGTACAATTAGATATTATTAACTATAAGCATTATGTTGTACAGCAGATTTTAAACACTTATTCATCTTGCATAACTGAAAATTTATATGCATTGAATATTTACCCATTCCCCCCTCCACTAGCAACCACCATTCTAATCTGTTTCTAGGATTTGGACTATTTTAGATACCTCATATAAATGGAATCATGTAGTATTTGTCTTTATGTCACTGACTTATTTTATTTAGCAAAATGTCCTCCAGCTTCATACATATGGTAGGATATCTTTTTTTTAAGTCTGAATAAAATTCTGTTGTCTACGTAGACCATATTTTCTTTTTCTATTAACCCATCCATCACATTTAGGTTGTTTCTGTATCTTGGTTATTTTGAATAATGCTGCATTGAACATAGGAGTGCAGATATCTCAGTTCTATTTTTTTAGATGTATACACAGAATCCTGGATTATATGGTATAAGAACCAACATATAGACTAATGAAACAGAATAGAGTCCATAAAAAAAATTCATACACAAATCATCCTCAAAAAGAATGCAAGAACCACTGAACATTACATCAAAAAGAAATTAAGAAAAAAGAATGCCAAGAATACACAATGGGGGAATGACAGTCTCTTCAATAAATGGTGAGAAAACTGGATATTCACATGCAGAAAAATGAAATTTTTCTCTTATCTTACACCCTATATAAAAACAATTCAACCTGGATTAAAGACTTATATGTAAGAAATTAATCTGTAAAACTCCTAGAAGAAAATATAAGGTAAAATATTCCCAACATCGGTCTTAGCAATAATTTATTGGATATGATAGTAAAAGCACAAGCAATAGAAACAAAATATAACAGTGAGATTACATCAAACTAAAAAGTTTCTGCACAGCAAAGGAAACAATCAACAAAATAAGACTGCAAACTGAATGAAAAAAAAGTTGCAAACCATATATCTGATTGTTATTAGTATCTAAAATATTTAAGAAACTCCTACAACTCAGTATCAAAAAAACACATAAGTGAGTAAAGGACTTAAATAGACAATTCTTCAAAGAAAACACAAATAGTCAACAAGTATATGAAAAAGTGCTCAACATCATTAATCATCAGGTAAATGCAAATCAAAACCACAATGAGATATCACCTCATGCCTATTAGGATGGCTATTAAACAACTATAACATCTTGAGTTCAACAAGTATTGGCGAAGATGTGGAAAAATCAGAACCCTTGCAAAATGTAAAATAGCTCAGCTGATATGCAAAAAAAAAAAAAAAAAAAAAAAGTATGGCGTTTCCTTAAAAACTGAAAGAAAAACAAAACCAAAAAAACCCAAAAACAAAACAACCATAGAACTACCAAATGATCATGGTTTATACCTCGTGGTGTGACCCAAACTCTCATTGCTATGGACAATTAGTTGTCCTGCCTGAATTAAGTCGTTGCAGTTTTCCATTAACTTCAATTATAGGGCATGATGATATTAAAAGTTGACCTAAGGGGGGGCGCCTGGGTGGCTCAGTTGGTTAAGTGACTGCCTTCGGCTCAGGTCATGATCCTGGAGTCCCTGGATCGAGTCCCGCATCGGGCTCCCTGCTCGGCAGGGAGTCTGCTTCTCCCTCTGACCCTCCCCCCTCTCATGTGCTCTCTGTCTCTCTCATTCTCTCTGTCTCAAATAAATAAATAAAATCTTAAAAAAAAAAAAAAAAAGTTGACCTAAGGGAAAAATGAAGGGGGGGTACTCAGAGGGGGAGATGAACCATGAGGGAATATGGACTCAGAGAAACAAACTGAGGGTTTTAGAGGAGAGGGGGTGGGGGGGATGGGTTAGCCCAGGGATGGGTATTAAGGAGAGCATGTATTGCATGGAGGACTGGGTCTTATAAGAAAACAATGAATCATGGAGCACTACATCAAAAACTAATGGTGTACTGTATGGTGACTAAAATAACAATAAAATAAAATTAAATTTTAAAAAAAGTTGTTCTAAGTGATCTCATATATCCTAAACATGTCCTTCCACCTTGATTATGTATAATTTCCTCTTGGAAATAAGGATCAATCACTGCACCCAGGACAATTGGAATTGTCTATTCTAATTATACATTTCAGAACTGGGGAAATAACAACAAGATGTGTCCATGGACCCACAAACTGGGTCCTGATCTGAGGTAAAACTCTATAGATCATTTGACCTCTATAAACTCTTACTCTAACTGGTGGACAACAATGACCTTTTGGGACTCCTAGAATCAGTGTCGATAATAACTCATGTGCAGTAATCTTGAATATTTTCATCATTTTCTTTCCCCCAGTGCACACTTTGTGAAAGTTCGCAGGTCCCTTTGGGGAAGGCTGGGAAGAAGATTAATAGTATAAATTCTAACAGAGTAGCAAGCTCCTTCCTATAAGGATTCATCCCCCCCTTCATTCAAGAGGTTCTGTGTCTTAATTCCGACTTGATATAGGGAACTGAATGAGAGGCTTTGAATCTGTTTTTATGATTCAAGTTAGACTTCTATTCACTTGACCTAAAAATCTTCTGCTTATACAGATCAAATAAGAATTTAGCAGACTGACCAATTATTTCATTTTAGAGATACCATGACCAACTAGCCAACACCATAGGTCTTTGCAAATCACACTATTCTAATTACAGATTTGACTGTGTCATTCATTACGGTAACTATGCTCACCTTGCCTTTGGAGATTAAATGCAGCCACTTGGCTCCTAATATTCTGGGACCAAGTATCCCCATTGCATTTAGGCTTCCCAATTAAGGGGCAGTAGTTCCCATTGTAATTTATGACCTACAGAAAAGAGTAACAAAGAAAGTAGTATAACGAAGAGCTCCTTTTAGTAAAAGATAATTTGAAAATCAGTAAGTAACCATTATGCTGTATTTTAAGATTTTGAAAGATATCAAAATAAATTCCATTTTATATGATAATCAATAATCCCTATATTAATAACATAAACTTTGATATTTAAATATTCTGTGTTCTTTTTTCCATGAATTTTGAAGTTAAAATTTGGTTAAATAGAATGCAATAATATGGTGTCATTTACAATAATACTGTTATTTTAATGTGAAAATTTTAAGTGACATTAAAGATGTGGAAATCATGTAAATTCATAAAATTAGAATTTATTTTATAAACTAAATATCTCTGTAATTTCATATTAATGTGGAAGAATCTATAAATATCAGTATCAATTTAAAAGCCAAAAAATGATTTACACTAAGGAAATAATTTTTAAATTTTTTCTTAAGAATACTTTTATGGTTGGAATGCCTGGGTGACACAGTTAAGTGTCCAACTCTTGGTTTCTGCTCAGGTTATGATCTCAGAGTCCTGAGATAGAGCCCTGTGGAGTCTGCTTGAGACTTTCTCCTTCCTCAACATGCAGTCTCTCTCTCTCTCTTTCTAAAATAAGTACATCTTAAAAAATAAAAAGACTACTTTTATGGTTTTGAAATATCAAGTATATTTTCCTGAATTATTTAAATAATCAATATATAAAATATTAATTGATACCTATATAAAATACTCATAAATATGTATACATATAAACACACAACTAAAATACATATACATAATTATGTAAAAATAGTTGATTTCATAAAGAAATCCTTTATAACTTTCTTTCCTTCTTTTTTTTTTTTAAGATTTTATTTATTTATTTGAGAGAGAGAGAGAGCATGAGGGGGAGAGGGTCAGAGGGAGAAGCAGACTCCTCGCTGAGCAAGGAGCCCGATGCGGGACTCGATCCCGGGACTCCAGGATCATGACCTGAGCCGAAGGCAGTTGCTTAACCAACTGAGCCTCCCAGGTGCCCTCTTTTTTTTTAAGTAAGCTCCATGCTAAGCATAGAGCCCAACACAGGGTTTGAACTCACAACTCTGAGATCAAGGCCTAAGCTGAGATCAGTAGTCAGTCCCTTAACTGCCTGAGCTACCCAGACAACCCTAACCTAGTTTCTTAACTTGAGATTTGTGCATGAGCTTCAGGAATTCTGTGAAAATCTTTAAACTTGATATAAATACTTGCACGGATTATTTTTTCCTTTGGAAAGGATCATAAATTTCATCAGTTTGCTATGTGTCCATTACTAAATAAGTCTCTAAACCATTATTTATAACAGAAATATTGATTTTTGATATCTGAAATGGGAAAACTGGACTAATGAAATCAGTCTGGATTGTGTCCTTATTACCAACTGCCATAGGTACTTTTTTGTATTTTAAATAGTTTTCTGTCCAAAAAGCTATGGACTTGTTTGGGATTCACATTTAGTATTTGCATTTATCTTTACAGTTTTAAGCCATTGTAAACAAATATCAGATCAAGATAGTTAAAGACCAGAGTCAGAAAAAATTTCCACTGGAGCACAGAAAATGCTTGTTGAAAAGTAGAACCCTCTCATCTGAGTCTACATTTTTATAGCTTATAATTATTTCATATGGTTAGTAAGAATGGTTTATGATTTGCTGGAATATCATTCCTTAGAATTGAAAGCAAAATTCTCAAAAACTACAGAACCATCTTAATTCTCATGCATATTAGCAGTGGGGTACATTATTATCATTACACAGGGCAGAGACCTTTTTTTTTTTTTTTTTTTTTTTTTAATTCATGAGAGACAGAGCGAGAGAAAAAGGCAGAGGGAGAAGCAGGCTCCCAAGGAGCAGGGAGCCCGATGCAGGACTCGATCCCAGGACCCTGAGATCATGACCTGAGCCGAAGGCAGACGCTTAACCATCTGAGCCACCCAGGCGCCCTAGAGACCTTTTCAGTACTTACAAATTTAAGAAAACTAATACCAGAGTGATATCTCACAAAATGTGCTGCCACTGGGGAGTCTGTCCATATTTCATTTTCAGTAGTAACACTGAGTAGCCTAATTGCCAACACTCCCAAGCCACTATCAAGGTATTCTGTCATCTGTTTTCACTAGCAGTTTGTCTGCCTCTATCCTTGTCCTTTACTTGTTCCTCTACTTTCTCTCCTCACAAATGCTGCCAGATTTTAGTTTACTTGTAAGTTTCATAAAAATCAATAGTCTAGTGCTCACTTTGGCAGCACATATATTTAAAAAAAAACAATAGCCTACACTTAATTACTTTTTCACATATTAAATATGTTAAACATAATATATTAAATATGTAGGCTACCATTTTAAAATATTAAATTTCTAAAACCTTAGTCTAAATTTCCTCAATTTTTCTTCTTACTTCCCTCCTCAATCTAATACTTTTTCAAAAATAATTCTGCTCATAATTTTCAATGCTATCATAAATATTGAACATATGCATTAACTTTATTTAAAATGTAGTGACTCCTTGGGGCACCTGGGTGGCTCAGTTGGTTGAGCGACTGCCTTCGGCTCAGGTCATGATCCTGGAATCCCTGGATCGAGTCCCACATCGGGCTCCCTGCTTGGCAGGGAGTCTGCTTCTCCCTCTGACCCTCCCCCCTCTCATGTGCTCGCTCTCTCTCATTCTCTCTGTCTCAAATAAATAAATAAAATCTTTAAAAAAAATGTAGTGACTCCTCTTAGAAATGGGAGGAAAACTACCAAACTCATTCTATAAGGCTGGTAGTACCTTGATGCCAAAACCAGATAAAGACCCCACTAAAAAGGAGAATTACAGGGCAATAGCCCTGAGAACATGGAGGGAAAAATTCTTAACAAAACATTAAAAGTCATCCACCACAATTAAGTGGGATTTACTCCTGGTTTGCAAGAGTGGTTCAATATTTGCAAATCAATTAAGGTGATACACCACATTAATAAAAGAAAGGATAAGATCCATATGATCCTCTCAATAGGTGCCTGAAAAGCATTTGAAAAATACAGCATCCATTCTTCATAAAAACCCTTAACAAAGTAGGTGTAGATGAAACATACTCAACATCATAAAAGCCATATACGAAAACCCCACAGGTAATATCATCTTTATGGGAAAACAAAAAACAAAAAACAGAAAACAAAACTGAGAGCTTTTCCTTTACAGTTAGAAACAACACAAGAATGTCCATTCTCACCATTGTTATTTAACATAGTACTGGGAGTCCTAGCTTCCACAATCAGAAAACAAAAAGAAATAAAAGGCCTCCAAATCTGCAAGGAAGAAGTCAAACTTCCCCTAATTGCAGATGACATGATACTCTATGGAGGAAATTCTAAAAACTCCACCAAAAAATTGCTGGAACTGATACATGAATTCAGTAAAATCACAGGATATAAAATCAATGTATAGAAATCTATTGCATTTCTACACACCAATAATGAAGCAGCAGAAAGAGAAATCAAGGAATCAATCCCATTTACAACTGCACCAAAAACCATAAGATTAGAAATAAACCTAACCAAAGAGGTAAGAGATCTGTACTCTGAAAGCTATACAACACTTATGAAAGAAATTAAGAGGACACAAACAAATGGAAAAATATTCTATACTCATGGATTGGAAGAACAAACATTGTTAAAATGTCTATATTACCCAAAGCAATCTACACATTTAATGCAATCCATATCAAAATAATACCAGCATTTTTCACAGAGCTAGGACAAAAAATCCTAAAATTTGTATGGAACCACAAAAGACCCTGAATAGCCAAAGTGATTTTGAAAAAAGAAAAGCAAAGCGGGGGGTATCACAATTCTGGACTGCAAGCTATATTACAAATCTGTAGTAATCATAAGAGTATGGTACTGACACAAAATTAGACCCATAGATCAAGGAGCAGAAAGAAAATCTAGAAATAAACCCATAATTATGCAGTCAATTAATTTCAACATAACAGGATGGGAAAAATGTCTCTTCAATCAATGGTGTTGGGAAAACTGGACAGCTATATGCAAAAAGAATTAAACAGGACCACTTTCTTACACTATACACAAAAGCAAATTCAAAATGGATGAAAGACTTAAATGTGAGACCTGAAATCATAAAAATCCTAGAGAAGAACACAGATAGTAACCTCTTTTTTTTTTAAGATTTTATTTATTTATTTGAGACAGAATGAGAGAGAGAGAGAGAGAGAGAGCACATGGGGGGGGAGGGTCAGAGGGAGAAGCAGGCTCCCTGCCGAGCAGGGAGCCCGATGCGGGACTCGATCCCGGGACTCCAGGATCATGACCTGAGCCGAAGGCAGTTGCTTTACCAACTGAGCCACCCAGGCGCCCGACAGTAACCTCTTTGACATAGGTCATAGCAACTTCTTTCTAGGTGTGTCTCCCGATGCAAGGAAAACAAAAGCAAAAATAAACTATTGGGACTTTGTCAAAATAAAAAGCTTCTGCACAGTGAAGGAAACAACCAATAAAACTAAAAGGCAACCTACAGAATGGGAGAATATATTTGTAAATGACATATCTGATAAAGAGTTAATATCCAAAATATATAAAGAATTTATCAAACTCAACACCCCCCCAAAATAACCCAGTTAAGAAGGGGCCAGAAGACATTAATAGACATTTTTTTTTTCCCCCAAAGAAGACATACAGATGACTAAGAGACACATGAAAAGATGCTCAACATCACTCATCATCAGGGAAATACAAATCAAAAATACAGTGACATACCACCTCCCATCTGTCAGAATGACTAAAATTAACAACCCAAAAATCAACAGATGTTGGTGAGAATGTGGAGATAGGGGAACCCTCTTATACTGTTGGTGGGAATGCAAATTGGTGCAGCCACTCTGGAAAATAATATGGAAGTTCCTGAGAAAGTTAAAAATAGAACTACCCTATGACCCAGCAACTGCACTACTAGGTATTTATCCAAAGGACACAAAAACACTGATTTTAAGGGGCACATGCACCCCAATGTTTACAGCAGCAATGCACACAACAGCCAAATTTGGAAAGAGCCCAGATGTCCATTTACAGAGGAATGGATATATGTGTATGTCTGTGTATCTGTGTATATATATATAATGGAATATTATATGTATGTGTGTGTGTGTGTAATGGAATATTACTCAGCCATCAAAAATAATGAAATCTTGCCATTTGTAATGATGTAGATGGAGCTAGAGTATATTATGCTGGGTGAAATCAGTCAGTCAGAGGAAGACAAATACCATATGATTTCACTCGTATGCGGAAATTAAGAAACAAAACAGATGAACATGGGGAAGGGTAAAAACAAAGGTAGAGAATCATAAGAGATTCTGAACTATAGAGAACAAACTGAGGGTTGATGGAGGGGAAGTATGCAAGGGATGGGCTAAACAGGTGATGGGTATTAAGGAGGGCACTTTGTTGAGCACTGGGTATTATATGTAAGTGATAATTACAAAATTCTATTCCTGAAACCAATATTACACTATATGTTAACTAACTGGTATTTAAATAAAAATTTGAAAAAATGAAAAAGAAAATTAATGACTACAATATGTATAAGGATTGTTAAAATACTGATTTGGAAGAAAGAATTCTGTCAGTTAAGTTTTATAAAGTTATGTTCTCCTTAAGTTCTACAGTCTAAATAACAAGTTTGAAAGAAATATACTGTAATTATGGTCCATCTTTCAGGAAGACACATATTTAAAAACTTTAATCAATTTACTGAAATAGTAATTCCATGTTTTCTTACGTGTCATGCATTTAAATATATATTTTAGTTTCCATACTGTGTTTTGAGTTAGATCTCCTTTTATTTTTTTTATTTTTTATTTTTTAAAAGATTTTATTTATTTTTTAACAGAGAAACAGCGAGAGAGGGAACACAAGCAGGGAGAGTGGGAGAGGGAGAAGCAGGCTTCCCACCGAGCAGGGAGCCCGATGTGGGGCTCGATCTCAGGACTCTGGAATCATGACCTGAGCCGAAGGCAGACGCTTAACGACTGAGCCACCCAGGCGCCCCTTAGATCTCCTTTTAAAACTATTAATATATGAAATTATGATAACAGGTCTTAGCCTACTTGCTTCAAACTCCTGTTGATAATGTATAATGTCTATATTAAGAATATAGATATTTTAGTCCAATGGGCAGTTGTAAACTGTGGCTTAGGCCACTTACTAGGTGTGTGACATTAAGCACATTATCTCACCTCTCAGTGCCTGAACCTTTTAATTTGTAAAATAAGATTACTAATTTTACCTAATGATGTGAATTTAGAGGTTTAACTCATAGGGATTTGTGAGGTAATTACTTATAAATCGCTTAGAACAATCCCTAGTGCTTTGTTTACTATCAATAATCATGAATTATTTTACTATAAGTCCAGGGATCTAGTTCTTCCTTTAGAAATATGCTGGGCATCCATTACACATTTTTGAAATGAAATAATAAAAATAAAAAGACAAAATATAAAAATGAATGGTACTTTTCTTTAATGTAATATGTTAAATGATACTCAGGAATCTTCGTGCTTCTCTTTCTAAATTGCCACAGTTTATTTTTTATTTTTATTTTTTTTCTTTTAAAGATTTTATTTATTTATTTGACAGAGAGAGAGGGAACACAAGCAGGGGGAGTGGGAGAGGGAGAAGCAGGCCTCCCGCAGAGCAGGGAGCCCGACGTGGGGCTCGATCTCAGGATCCTGAGATCATGACCTGAGCCGAAAGCAGATGCTTAAGATGCTTAAACGACTGAGCCACCCAGGCGCCCCTAAATTGCCACAGTTTAAAGCTGACATGTACGGCTTAAATTGTTATGTATCTGACTTACCAAGATATACAAATGCTTTGTCTTTTAATACAATTTCATTATAATCAGTATATTGTGATAAAATATATTTCTAGACAATTAAAAAAAGAAACCAATATCTAGAGTTTCATTAATAAGTACTTAACATGAGCTTGTGATTTGCTAAGTAGTATGCTAGGTTTTAAGGATACCAAATGGACTAAGATATGATTGCTCCCTTAAAAAGCTACTGCACTCAAACCCAAAGTGTAAAGAAATCCCTTAATAATAATAAAGGAAAAATAAAAGTAATAGTTCTACAGATAATGACTGTTCTACTTATTTATTTTCCCAAAATTGTACTGAATGATATAGAGTTTTGGAGAGTGATTTTTTTTAGTCATGGTTGGACTAATATTCCCAATAATATTTTGCTTAACCTTCAGAAGTTGGTATGTTTCTCTGAACACTCTTGAACATGCCCATACATCTTCAGTAAAAAAAATAACAAAACCAATAAACAAACAAAATCTACCTCTGTCTGCCTCACTAATGTGTTCACATATTTCTTTTTTTTTTAAGATTTTATTTATTTATTTATTTATTTGAGACAGAGAGAATGAGAGGCATAGAGCATGAGAGGGAGGAGGGTCAGAGGGAGAAGCAGACTCCCTGCCGAGCAGGGAGCCCGATGCGGGACTCGATCCCTGGACTCCAGGATCATGACCTGAGCCGAAGGCAGTCGCTTAACCAACTGAGCTACCCAGGTGCCCTGTTCACATATTTCTTAACCAACTGAGCCACCCAGGCACCCTGTGTTCACATATTTCTTACCTTTCTCATACTGTATCATATTGTATCACTCATTTATCTCTTTTCATAGGTTCATAGCTCTGTGGCAGCAAGTACTTTGTCTTTTTTGTCTTTTAGATCCTGATTTCCAGTGTACCTGGACCATTGTGGGTAATTATACACACAGAGATGGAGACAATATGACTGTCCAATGGTGAAACCAAACTGTATGGGAGGACATTAAAGAAGTGGCCAGAGTAAACATAATGTTTTATTTTATTTTAATTCTACAACAGGGGGAATTCAATATCCCACTTTCTTTTTTTAAAAAAGTTTTTTTTAAATTTAAATTCCAGTTAGTTTACGTATACTGTACTAATAGTTTCAGATGTACAATATAGTGATTCAACACTTCCATATAATACCTGGTGCTCATCACAAGTGCTCTCCTTAATCCCCATCACCAATTTAACCAGTCTCTCCACCAACTTCCCCTCTGGTAACCATTAGTTTGTTCTCTATAATTAAGAGTCTGTTTCTTGGTTTCCCTCTTTCTTGCTCTCTCTTTTTTTTTTCCTCCTTTGCTCATTTATTTGTTTCTTAAATTCCACATATAAGTGAAATCCTATGGTATTTGTCTTTCTCTGACTGGCTTATTTCACTCAGCGTAATACTCTCTAGCTCCATCCATGTCATTGCAGATGGCAAGACTTCATTCTTTTTTATGGCTGAATAAAATTCCATTGTATCTATATACCACTTTTTTTTTTTTTTTTGAGATAATGCTGCTATAAACACTGGGGTGCATGTATCTCTTTGAATTTGCATTTTTTGTGTTCTTTGGGTAAACACTCAGTAGTACAATTGCTGAGTTGTAGGGTAATTCTATTTTTTTGACTTCTTGAGGAACTTCCATACTGTCTTTCAGAGTAGCTGTACCAGTTTGCATTCCCACCAACAGTGCAAGAGTAAGCATAATGTTTTAAAGTGGATGTATTTAGAAATGTGAAATAACAGTGCTTGAAATGAAATTGGTTGCTACTAAAACCAGCAAAATATAAGTTTAACAAGAAAAAACATGTTTATCAATTTTAAGAAGAAAATTTTGAGCAGCTCCTGAAGGCACTACACTTCTAAGGATACAAAACAAAGTGACTGGGTAAGATGAAAAGGTCCCAGAACCCTCACTGAACTCTCATACACATAATTCTGGAAATGATCAATAATATATAAATACTGCAAGTGCTCTAACAAGAGCGACAGGTACGAAAGAATGTTATTCTTTTTAGACAAACTTTAGGGAATTGTCTTTAATACAGTTCAGTATCATAAGAATTTACATGATGATTCCAGGTTAACTTGTCTCTGATATTAAAGCTTTCTTTTAGTATTTACATGGAAAATAACCTTGGAGAACTTAACGAACAACCTTTAATTTGAAGAGACTGAACACATGGGAAAGTATGAGCAATGATGAAAATAGCTACTGTACATGTTGATGGTACAAATTATCTACATTATTTACATTGGAACTATAGATTATATGGATGCCAGTCTGTGTCAAAGTCTGATTTGTGGTGTGTGTGTGTGTGTGTGTGTGTCGGGGGAGCAGGTTTGAAGTGAGGAAAAACTTTTTATAATGCATCTAGGGATATCCTCTAAATATACACAAGGGGCAGACACAAATAGTAATTGGAAGCCAGACTAAATGCAAATTCTAATGAATCCTACATCCTAGCTCAAAAGAAAGAATAAAACACAAGAGAGAAGAAAATCCACTTCTGGGACTGCTCATAGTTTTGATTGTCATAATGCTCTACCAAATTAATAAGTGTGTATTTAAGTTAAATAGCCCCCTCAAACTTCAAGTCTGAAAAAAGTTTAAAGTGATGCTGTTAAGATAATAGATGAAATTTCTTCACGTAATTGTTTTGGCCTTAATAGTTGCATCCCCCAACTGTCTCTGCCCACCCCCCAAAAGAAAAACAACAATGAAAAGAAAATGAACATGAATTAAGAATAAAAAAGAAACAGAAGATCCTGAAGCAGAGCACAGAAATATCACATACGAAGATACTTATTTTGCAAGCACTTAACTGATAAGGGGTTTGGATTTTGAAAATTCTCAGTAATCTTTTCCAGTATGTAGAGAGAAGAACAGGTAGTTCATATCCTTATTTTGTTCCTCTCTGATCATAGAATTTGCTTCAGGGTAGATTAAATAAGGAGTGAATTTGACTTTCCTTGGGGAAGCAATAAAGTCCAGGGAGCTACAATATCTAGAAGAAAAATATCCAGTTTTCAGAGGCCATTTCTCAATGGAAATTGTATGTTGCCACACCTCTAAGTAGATGGTGTGAACCTGTTGAACAGTTGCCAAAATTTCAGAAGGGAGAGCAGAGTCCAGATGTTCTAACTGCCTTTCTAATAAAGTGTATACCCTATCTTAATCAAGACATATTACCCACCATGCCCCCTTGAACACACACACACACACACACATGCACATACACACACACGCATACACTTTCTTCAATACAAAAGATCCAGTATATATACTGGATAACTCAGAGACACTGTATAACACAGAGACCAGGGAGCCTGGGTGGCTCAGTTGGTTAAGCGACTGCCTTCGGCTCAGGTCATGATCCTGGAGTCCCTGGATCGAGTCCCACATCGGGCTCCTTGCTCGGCAGGGAGCCTGCTTCTGCCTCTGACCCTCCCCCCTCTCATGTGCTCTCTCTCTCTCATTCTCTCTGTCTCAAATAAATAAATTTAAAAAATCTTAAAAAAAAAAAAAAGAAGTAGAGAACTATCTGAGTTATAAATGCTTAGCCTGCAGATTTCATGGATTCATAAGGGCACCCTAATAAAATCAATGTAAAATAACAATATTTTTTTTTAAGATTTTATTTATTTATTTATTTGACAGAAAGTGTACAAGCAGGGAGACCAGCAGGCAGAAAGAGAAGCAGGCTCCCTCCTGAGCAAGCAGCCTGATGCGAGACTTTGATCCCAGGACACTGGGATCATGACCTCAGCCAAAGGCAGATGCTTAACCAACTGAGCCACCCAGGCATCCCGTAAAATAAGAATCATTTATATATGTATTCTTAAATTTAAGGTTAAATACTCTTTAAATGTCCTACTTAGAAAAATAAATTCACTACAGAATATATTAGAAAGTCGGTTGTCGGGCGCCTGGGTGGCTCAGTTGGTTAAGCGACTGCCTTCGGCTCAGGTCATGATCCTGGAGTCCCTGGATCGAGTCCCGCATCGGGCTCCCTGCTCGGCAGGGAGTCTGCTTCTCCCTCTGACCCTCCCGACCCTCCCCCCTCTCATGCTCTCTCTCTCTCAGTCTCTCTCTCTCTCAAATAAATAAATAAAATCTTAAAAAAAAAAAAAAAAGAAAGTCGGTTGTCCACAGATTCTAAAAGAGATTATAAAAGAGTAAAAGAAAAAAAAAAACCTTTATAGATAGAATTGAGGTCCTTAAATATGTATCTTCCAGATTTCATCCAACTGTCTTCTTATCAGAGATAACCAGTATCTTGAATTTGGTATACATTATTTATACTCTAATTGTTGTATCTTTACTACATATACTGTATTATTAAGTAATAGCAAACATTGGTATGCATGCTTATAAAGATATTAAAAGGCACGTATCCTTTAAACTTTCCTTTTACATTCAAATAGTTACATACTCATTTTCCCTAACTTATTTCTTGAATTAGTTTTTTTGTCCTTTTAACTGTTAGTTACCTCTATCCATATCTTGCACACTAATTAAATAAACTCCAAGGTCACGCTCTACCTTTGATTGGACATTCACTTCTTAGCATATTCCCTCTCTCATTTTCAAGTACACTGTCCAGTATAGCTGACTAGAGATTATCATATTATGAAAGTAAACAAAAGTATTAAATACATGTTGTACACCAGACACTAATGTAACATTGTATGTCAATTATACTTTAATAGAAAAGCATTAAATATATCAAGTAACAAATTCTAATAATGTAAGCTAAATCAAGTTGAAATATAAATTTCAATTACTTATTGAAAGCTAATATATATATACATATATGTCTTCCAATTAATCATATTAAAGTACAAAATATTATAGCTTCTGTTTTACTCAGTTTTAGCCAAAAAAAAAAGAGAGAACTTAAGTCCCTTCACGAAAAGCAGTACCCAGGAATGGTATTTTCCCTACTGTACCCTCAAAATTTGAATTAATCCACCACCAACTCCCTTATATGTCACTATCTGTACATTAAAAATTAAATTAGAATCTCACAAAATCCGAAGGGTATGTGATGTAATGAGCACTGGGTATTATACACAACTGTTGGATTGTTGAACACTACATCTGAAACTAATGACGTACTATGTGTTGGCAAATTGAATTTAAATTAAAAAAAGAATTTCACAAAATCAACCTCATATCAAATACACTTCAAAATGAAGTAATTGTCAGCATATAAACAACTATGTGATGAAAATGAATTTCCAGAGCCCAGCACCTTATACAATCTACACCTACATTCTTACCAATGTTTTGTGTTGTTTGGAAGAATTAGAATAGAGGGACAAAGAAAGAGACTTTATATAACAATAAAATCTATATCTTTACTATATTGCTAAAATCTATATCTTTATATATATATAGGTACATATATATGTCTGTATTACATATCATAGACTTTACTATGCCTGAGAGTATGACAAAAAGTGGTTACAAGGTATTTAAGTCCCCTATCCATACAAGATCACTATGAGATAGGATTCCTCTGTCCCTACAAAAGTCCCCCTTAGGATATTTAGCTTCCTTCAAAGAATGGTAATACAGAAATTCCATTAGTTTAATGAAATTAAACAATTTACATCCATCGAAGGGTTATATTTTCTCTTGTTGTTTGGAGTTGAGGATGATATTCCACCTATCTAATTATCTACACCTTTATTACCTAAATTTCTCTCCTATTCCAACCATTCCACCTATTCCTCTCCCAATAACACAAATTATTTCCTTGTCTTAGTTCTAATCTATTTTCAATAATTAACCTAGGATATAATTTTTTTCAGGATACTAACCTTTAATACCAAAATTGCCTTAGGGTGTCTACCATACCTATCTATAAATATATGTAATATTTCCAATTTTTATTAATCATGCTCAATTATAATGACTTGTTCTGTTATCTCATTCTCTCATTAGAATGCAAGTTATTTAAGTGTAATGGCAGTGTTGGTTTACTTTATTGATTTCACAGATCAGAAAACATGGTGATTGAGTAGGCAAGCACAATATAAGGTACACTTTAAGAACAATAAAAATATAGAAATGAAAAGCAACTTTTTAATGTAGTTCTTTATAGATATAATACTGTATAGACGTTTTTTTTTTTTAAGATTTTATTTATTTATTTTGAGAGAGAGAGAATGAGAGAGAACACATGAGAGGGGATAGGGTCAGAGGGCAAAGCAGACTCCCTGCCGAGCAGGGAGCCCGATGTGGGACTCGATCCAGGGACTCCAGGATCATGACCTGAGCCGAAGGCAGTCGCTTAACCAACTGAGCCACCCAGGTGCCCTAGAAGTTTTAAGGAACATATTAATATGATCATTTGTTTTTAGAAAAAGATCCAGTGATCTTGGTCAAAAAACACCACCTAGTTTCCCTATAAGGGGATTAAATAACATAACATTAATTTTGGCTTTTGTTTACCTGAATGCACTGAGCAAGTAGATTCAATGGAGGATAAAATAAGTGATGACACTTCTCTCCATAACTGTGTTTTGCCTCTCCACTAAATTATTGGTGAAAACAACATATGCAAAGGATGCTGTGATGGACACCTGTTTTACAACTCACGGTGCTCACATGTCTAATCACCATGTATATTTATTATAAGAATAAAAAGTTATATAGCATTTAAAAACAGTTGAAACTGTTAATTCGGGACGCCTGGGTGGCTCGGTCGGTTAAGCCTCTGCATTCGGCTCAGGTCATGATTCCAGGGTCCTGGGATCGAGTCCCCCATCGGGCTCCTTGCTCAGCAAGGAGCCTGCTTCTCCCTCTGCCTGCCTCTGTCTGTCTCTCTCTCTGATAAATAAATAAAATCTTAAAAAAAAAACCCTGTTAATTCCACTTTAAAAATTGAGTAATTAAGCTGTTTGTAAAGAGAAACGGAATACACCCAACACATCCACAGAAGTACAGACCCCGGAAGCAGAGAATATCAGAAAATTTTCAAGGAGATATGCCAGGTTCAGTTTCTTGACAGTCAATATTTGTAATCTCCATTCATTTGTTTTCCAAATAACTACATAGCCCAATAAACAATACTAGCCAAATTACACCATTTTAAGTAGTCCCATTTAAGTGAATGAAAATTTCACCGAGACCAAAATTTTTTAAAACAAGAGCAGAAAGTTCAAGGGTAGGACATTTTTACCTTAGCCTCCATTAAAAAATGTTGAACAATAACAGTTAATGTGTACTTTAGTCTCTATCTGTAATAATTTTTGATAATAGGTAAAATTCAAAATATTTTAAAATCTAATATTAAAATTAACTCAGTGAAGTTTATTTATTTAAAAAGTTATTAGAGCTGCCTCCATTTATTGAGTATTTTATGACCAATTATTCACACATAGATTTTGATAATAGTTTTCTGCTACTTATGGAAAAGAGAAAATTTAGGCTTCAAGATTAAAGCAAGTTTACAGAATAATTCAGCTAGTAAGTAGCAGAACCTGGATTCTAATAAAGATCTTCCTAATACTAGTACATTATTTTCCTTACTATATTGTGTATCAGTGTATAATATATTAAATAAATTACAATTGCATAAGAAATTATAATTGGAAAGTATAGTAAATGTTCTCTCAACAAATTTTATGTTAGCATGACAGTTATTATTTTTAATAGATTTTTCATAAATTATTACTGTGTACTTTATCCTCAAAAAGCAGGAAATTATTCAGATATTTCCATCATATAAATTAGCAATTATTACGGGCCATGGTGCTGATAAATTAGCAATTATCAGGTACTTTTAGCAGATTATTCTTACCACAAGGAATTATAAAGAAATATAAAATAGCTCAAAATCTTCTAAACTTCAGAAGATTTATCATTCTCAGTCCTCTCATTAGCAACATATTTGAAATGGAACAATGAGAGTGGAGTAAATCTCATTAGCTTCAGGAAGGGAGAGAATCCTTATGTTCTATTCTGGTTCTTAGTTTTACTACATATACTTAATGAAATAAGAGATGGGCAGAATTATTTCATTAAATATGAACAGAGCAAGTGAAGCAAATTGAGTACTGCATGTATACACAAGAAAAGCTGATTTGACAATACAAATTAGGTTTTAACTAGATATGTGAAACTTGAAAATATATAACTGCATGTGAATAAAAACTTCTTTCTACAAGAGGTCTTTCAGGTTTTATCACTCCCTTGAATTGAGTATAGATCTTTGCTGTGGAGCTGCCTCAAAACGAAATTAGAATCATTTAAGTCAACACCCATATTCCTCCAAAGGTTTTGTGGTTTGATCATTGTAAAATATGCATGAAGCCAAGAGTCGTGTTAGCAAGCATCAGGAAGGAGCTAATCCGTATATGCATCTTGACAGTTCTACCATGCATTTGCTTGAGAACACTTATCTTTATATCTATCAGGATGCCACTTCTGTTTATTCTGAGTCAATTTTCCATTCTCTACCCCTTCTAAATTCTCCAAATTTTATTACTATCTCTATTTTTATAAATTTTATTAGTTCCTGTATGGGTAAATTAATCTACACTCATGCTTTCAAGTCATGATTTTATGCATATGAATTATATATTTCTTCACCCTAGAGCTTGTCCATGTTCTCAGATCCATATATCCAACAACCTACAATACAATTACAAATCTGATAGTTTGTAAGTGCCACAAAATCACTATCTCAAAAATTGCAATACTCATCTTTTCCCCTCAATTCCTCTTTTTCTAAAATCCTCATTCTCAGTGAATAGAATCACAATGCCAAATTCTTCAAACCTGAAATCACTGCCTTTCCTCAACTTCTTTTTTTAGCATTCCTTTTATTCAATCTGCAACCAATTTTTATTGAATATTACCAGGGATCCCTTGTGTTTTAGCCATTTTTTTTTCTCCTTTCCCCCTCAGGATTGATGGCAATGGCAATTATCAGAGATCCTTGAATTGCTCAAATGTGCATGATCAATGTAATCCCAAATCTCATCTGGATAGTTGGTTTCCTGGGACTATTTCCAGTACCAATCCCTCAATCAATTAAAGTGCTGCAATGAAATACTAGTAGAGTTGGCATATTATAGTTGGGTGATTTTAAGAGATTCGAGAAATAAGACTATTCACAAAGGTGTGGAGGTGTGGATAGGATAGTGTGCAAACAAACAAAACTAAATAATGTAGCCACCCCAAAACTAAAAAGAGCAAAATGTCATTATTCCTCCTGTGTCTGCAAATAAGAGGGAATAAGGGAAAATTGGAACTTGGACAATAAGAGAATTTGGCATTAAAGGTTTCCTGAAAGGAGATATGACTTTTGGTTGAGGTATAGCCAGGCCACAGAGGATCCCCAGGGAGAAAATCTGAGGGATAAACACTTCAGCTCTTGTTTTCCATTGGTTGAATCAGAAACTATAGAGTAAAGCAGCCTATTCATTTAAATCAGACTCCCACACCATACAAAAAGGATAAAGAAGAATGAAAAGCTACCTGAAAGGATTCACAGATCAACAACACAATCTTCAACTCCTATGGGAGACAACAGCCTTCATCATGCTTCTCAGTAGGATTTCAAAATTTTTATACTTCTTCCCTTTTCATAAAGGGGAAACTCATCATGGTTTTCCTGTTATTTTCTGCTCAACATTGTATATTAAGCATTACTAGGGGTGGGAGCAAATTCCTTGCTTTAATTCTTAGGTTATCAAAGTACAAAAAGCCACATGGAGAGTAATGGAAAAGCCAGAATATCACCAGACATTTTTGGATGCTAACTGAAGATGACTGTGGGTTGTTTCTTTTGGGAACAGAATGAAGTCTCTGACAGTAAGAGTGACATGGCTTTTCACTTTGCTTTAATTTTATTATTAATGATCTTGGTATATTAATTTACATTTTTGAGGAATTTCTGAGATCAAGCTTTTTTTTTTTTTTAAAGATTTTATTTATTTATTTGACAGAGAGACACAGTGAGAGAGGGAACACAAGCAGGGGGAGTGGGAGAGGGAGAAGCAGGCTTCCCACTGAGCAGGGAGCCCGATGTGGGGCTAGATCCCAGGACCCTGGGATCATGCATGACCTGAGCCAAAGGCAGACGCTTAACGAAAGAGCCACCAAGGGACCCCTGCAATCAAGCTTTTGATTTAAACTAGCAATTTGTAAGTTCTTATATATATGATAAAGTAAGTGACTTTAAACAACAACAAAAAAGGTAATAAGTAGTTTTGAGAGAACTACAAGGCAAATTGAAAAAACAGAAAAAAATCTGTACTTGACCATATAATAAAATATATGTGCAGAAAGATTTAAGGGTTAATTATGCAAATAAATTTATAGAAGTGCTAGAAACAATGGGTATTGTATCTGAGTGGAAATAATAGGCATATACAAATATACATATTTTCTACACAAATAGAAAACAAAAATCTAGTTGTAAAATACTTGACTAAAAATGACTCAGAAAAAACTATGTTAAAAATGTATTTATATGTATCTAATAGATAAACTGAAAAAGTATGACAAAATTTGAACATAGGTGAGAATACAAATTCATAACTAATTCTTGACAATTGCTTTTTTTTGCCTATAAAAGACAGATGGAAAAGTATAAACATGCCAATTTTCTGAAACTAACAAATTGTTTTTCATAATTCCTCACTGTTGGTGAGATTATGGAAAGTTGACAGTTCATATACTTCAATACATATATTGAAGCTATATAGATAAATGCACCATATTTCTCTAATTTTCCTCACTTTTGTGTATTTATCCATAATGTTCTATATACAGACTCTTTTGTAAATCCTACGTTCCAAAATGTAGCCATATTCTCCATGTAATTATTAGACCTGTGTAGAAAAAGGATCTGCCAACAATAAAGACTAAATACAAAATAGAAGATAAATAAATCAATTTTAGCTATATTTTCAAAAGCAGCAGGTAAAATCTTTTATAAATCACTATGACCCAAGACAGTAAATCATGTAATAGAAGAAAACAGCTAGCAATTTTGGTCAGAGAATATTTTTTAAAATATAAAGCTGTATGAATTCAACATTTTTATTTGATGAACAATAAAAGTTCTATTTCTTCCACTCTTGTGTTGTTTCTTTGTTACTGATTGTCTGTTTCAGAGATGTCATGCCAGTTAATGTCCTATGCATTTGGGGGGTTATTCTTTCTTTTTTTTTTTTTTTTTTTTTGAAACTTGGCATACATTGTGACATGTGCTATTCATTTCAAAAAACATATTTTATGTTATTTTGAAACTGCTGGCCATATAAGTGAAAAAATACACTTTATGCTGCTTAATGATTTTGGATAATCATTAAAATAATCTTTATATAATTGACAAAACGCAGACATCCCTGACATCTTTAAGAGAATCTTGGTTAGTTTTCCTTTTTCCTATGTAAGTTGAAAACCAGGTTGGGCGCCGGGGTGGCTCAGATGGTTAAGTGTCTGCCTTCAGCTCAGGTCATGATCTCAGGGTCCTGGGATCGAGTCCCGCATCGGGCTCCCTGCTCCTTGGGAGCCTGCTTCTCCCTCTGTCTCTAATGAATAAATAAATAAAATCTTAAAAAAAAAGAAAAGAAAAGAAAAGAAAACCAGGTTTACCATTGGTCCCATGATGGCACTATGAAAAGACAGAGATTCCTTAATATTTCTGACTATTTTATTGGCCCTTTATTTCAGGATGGTCAATGCTTGTCATAAAATAATAATGTCAGGTTCATTTAATTACTAAATACGACCATGGTATCTGCTAGTTTCTGTCCATATCCTTAACATTTGATTCAATTCAAACTTATGAGGCAGTCATGGAGAAAAGCCGTATCAGCCATACTGGAAAAACAAAACAAAACAAAACCCAAAAGCTGTTTACTCCATTCCATTAATTAGATAGTTAGTGTAGCCCATATATTCCCAGACATCTTTCAACAGATCTGATGCATTTTGCCAACACTCCACCACTAAAGAGAAAGTTATTAATGTTAAGCCTTATTTTTATACAAATACCTCAGAAAACACATTCAGTTGTGATCAGTCTTGACCACTTTGTTATATATTCATTTTAATATCCATTTGCAATTCCTCTGACTAGCTAACTGGGAAGAGAGCACTCAGAAATTTATAGTAATTACACTTCAAATGTATGCAAAGCTTTACAATTTCCAAAGCACTTTAACAAATCTGTATCATCAGAAAATTATATCACATATGCTAAACCCATTTCCCAGATAATTAAGTTGCATTTGCCTAATACAATATATCATTACTCATGACAAGAGAACAATTGATATAATGTTACTCTCCTATTCCAAGTTGGGTGATGTTTCTGAGATGCACACAACCTCCTAGAGATGCTGAAACAGAAGAAATCGTGAAATAATTTTTCATAGAACCCACACCCTCAATAAAGCAACTATGGTGAAAAGGAATATCGGCAATTTGCATCAGTTAGTGATAATGAAAGCAGTAAGTGCCTGAGGTTAAGTAAGATAAACATTTTCTTGGAGAAAAGTTTGTTGATTATTCTCAGGCCCAAGTTCAACAATACATCAATCCCTTCCTTATTCACTCTCATAACTTCCTATATGTGCCTCATTGCAACTGTCCTTTTTAAAATTCCATATTTACAAAGGTATTTGATTAAAGTTTTTCTAACCAAACAAACTTCAAACTTGAGGGCAAAGATAATCACCATTTTATTGACTGCTTTATTCCTACCATGTGACATATTTTATGCATATCAAGTGAATATCAAAACTTACATTGAATGAAATAATCAATAATAAATAAATGTTATGATACAATTATCATCACTTTATTTTTTAAATTTCTATCAATAAAAATATACTCTGATTTATAAAACAACCAAAAAACGTAAAGTATTCTTAGAATCCACAATGCTATACCAACTGTAGAGACCAACATACACCAACAATATTGCCTAAATGACTCCATAACTTCTAGACCAAACAATAACTTTGATTTTAGGGCCAAATTCTATTTCATATTTAGAAATAACTTAACTGGAGATTTTTTCTCCTGTTTATGTCTATGTCTGCTTTCATAATCCTATCCTTTCCTCAACTATCACTTCCAAATATTCAAGACATTTTCAACTTAGCTAATTATTTACTTAAAGAATGAATATTAATTACCTGATACCGTTTTTACACAGCTAAAGGTTGGGTGTCCAGTTTTTTGGGATTTTTTTTGAATCTCAAAGGAATAACAGTATTACTATGATTATCATTTTATTGTTCCTGTAACAAATTGCCAACTTGGTGGGTTAAAACAACACACATGTATTACCTTACAGTTCTTTTTGTTGTTGTTGTTTTAATTTTATTTTATTATGTTATGTTAATCACCATACATTGCATCATTAGTTTTTTTTTTTTTTTTAAGATTTTATTTATTTATTTGACAGAGAGACACAGCGAGAGAGGAACACAAGCAGGGGGAGTTGGAGAGGGAGAAGCAGACTCCCTGCCGAGCAGGGAGCCCGATGTGGGGCTTGATCCCAGGACCCTGGGATCATGACCTGAGCCGAAGGCAGACGCTTAACGACTGAGCCACCCAGGCGCCCCTGCATCATTAGTTTTTGATGTAGTGTTCCGGGATTCATTGTTTCCGTATAACACACCTTACAGTTCTTTAGATGGAAAGTCTTATATGAGTGTCATTTGGCTAAAATCAAGATTTCCTCACGGTAAAATTTTCTTTCTGGAGGCTCTAGAGGTTAAGTCATGCCCTTGCCTTTTGCGAGTTCTAGAAATCGTCATCACTCCCTGATTCATGGTTCCTTTCCTCCACCTTCAAAGACAGCAAAAAAAGGGCAGGTCCTTTCATGTCACATCTCTATGATCTATACATTTGCCATTTACTTCTCCTTTTAAGGACTTCTGTGAGTGGATTGGGCCCATTCTAATAATCTAGGGTAATATCCCCACTGTAATGTCATTACCGTTAATCACAAGTTTATAATCTCTTTTGCCGTAGAAGGTGACATATCCACAGCTCCAAGAATTAGGAAGTAGACAACTTTGAGGGGACATAATTCTGCCCATTACCCAACCCATCCTGCATTAGAGATATCAGAGGTACCCTACCAAGCATTAGATATCTTTTTTTTTTTTTTTTCCTTGCAAAGACAGCCACATCTATGCCACGTCTTTATATTAGAATCAGGTGGGTTTTTGGTGAAATTCCAGCTACCCATACCTGGTTACGTTTATAAAGGTTATGTCTCAAGGGATGGAAAATTTACCAGGTTCACTAAGTCCAGTAATTAAAAATTCTTAAAATCTGAGTTCTGAGAATCAAATCTGTTATTTTTTATGTGTTCACTGGCACCCATATTTAATTCTTGCCCACAGGTAACCCTCAGTCATTCCTCACTTCACCAAGTATTATGATGTGTCAGTGTAGGTTCATCAATTGTAACAAACATACCATTCTGGTGAGGGATATTGATAATGGGGGAGGCTATAGATGCATGGAGCAGAGAATATATGGGAAATCTCTGTACTTTCTTCTCAATTTTGCTGTGAATCTAAAACTGCTAAAAAAATACTCTTAAAATAACCAAGTGCATCAATATAATTTTGCCCATGAAATAAGATATATAAATTACTGCACCAGAAAAATTAACTTTTAAACTTAATGCCTCCAAATTAAAAAAATACAATTAATCACATTGCCTTCTTTGATAATTTAGAAACTTTAGAACAGTATGAGAAGTTCATACAAAATAAATGGTAGTTTTGTTAATAGTTTACTGAATAAAATGTACATGTATTACCTAGGCAGAAATATGAATCTGTGAAAAGGAATTATAACAACAGTTTGATTTATATAATATAAAACAATACATAAGGGACATTGTATCACTTTATTTCTGTAAATTTTGTGTATCATTTCAATGATACATGGAATAAATTGAATAATGCTGACTGATGTTTGTAATGGGAGATATTTTTCCCTGCCGGTTAAAATTTTATTTCTCTAACAAAAGAAAAATAGGTACTTATTTTAAGCATTGGTTTTAAAGCCCATAAATGATGTTGTAATTAAAATAAAAGTTGTACAAGATTTATTGTTCATTAGTAGAAATCTTTAAAAAAAAATGTTTTATGGTATAAATCTAGGGCGCCTGGGTGGCTCAGTTGGTTAAGCAACTGCCTTCAGCTCAGGTCATGATCCTGGAGACCCGGGATCCAGTCCCGCATCAGTCTCCTTGCTCAGCAGGGGGTCTGCTTCTCCCTCTGGCCCTCCCCCCTCTCATGTGCTCGCTCTCTCAAATAAATAAATAAATCTTTAAAAAAATGTTTTGTGGTATAAATCTAAAGAAAATTTTAAGATGCATGGCTTATATTTCATTATCTTGAACCATGGCTTTTTGCTGAGAATCACATTAAGTGCCTAATAGCTTCTAATGTAATAGTCAATTAACAACATGACAGTCTCCATGGAAACGAAACAGCAAGATATGGTTGTAGTAACATAGGTTAATGTACTTAATTTTCGCAGTGTAGGAGTTCCCTGAAGCACCAAAGCATTGCTTTTTAGAAGTATGTGTGATGTTAAATCAATGTAATTTTTAAATAGGAAAATCAAATAACTTCTTTTAGAAGATCTATTACCGTCAAGTATAAAGTAATTCATGCCAGTTATTATTTTGAGCACCTCTTATCTACCACTATGAAGGAACTTATTTTGGGAAATAAAGCTACATAGTTAAATTATCTACAGTCCCTAATTTCAAGAAAGCCAAGAGTGGGAGAGCAGCAAACACAAATTATAATGCAAACACAAAACTGTAACACTATGTGATGCTAATGCTGAGGATGGTGATGACAGTAACTTTCTATGAACAAGGAAATCTGCTAAAGATTTTTTATACTAGTCTATGCCATACTAGATAGATATAAAGATATTCCTATTTTGATAATGAGTAAATTAGGCTAAAAAGAAGTCAAAAAATGTTTAAAGATTTTATTTATTTATTTGAGAGAGAAAGAATGAGGCAGAGAGAGCATGAGACGGGGGAGGGTCAGAGGGAGAAGCAGACCCCCCGCCGAGCAGGGAGCCCGATGGGGACTCGATCCAGGGACTCCAGGATCATGACCTGAGCTGAAGGCAGTCGCCCAACCAGCTGAGCCACCCAGGCACCCAAGAAGTCAATTTTTTTTTTTCAAAAGTGGAGGAACTGGAAAATAGGGTTCTCAACTACTTCAATCTCATTTATTGTAGCTGAATAAATTAGATATAGTGATATGGCAAAAACATTTAATGAATATTTGCTATTGTGTATTTAATATATAATAAAAGTGATCATTTGTTAATTTCGTTTTTCAACTAGAAAAAAATTTCTTAGATATTAAAAAACAGAGCATGATCTAGCCACGCAAGGAGAACTGCTGACTAAATTATAATCACCCCGGGGCGCCTGGGTGGCTCAGTCCTTAAGCGTCTGCCTTCGGCTCAGGTCATGACCCCAGAGTCCTGGGATCAAGCCCCGCATCGGGCTCCCTGCTCAGCGGGAAGCCTGCTTCTCCCTCTCCCACTCCCCCTGCTTGTGCTCTCTCTCTTGCTGTGTCTCTCTCTCTGTCAAATAAATAAATAAAATCTTTAAAAAAAATAAAAACAAGTAAGTGTAAGATAGCAATAGATCATAAATCATTCAATTTTATTGAACACTGAAAATGTTAAAGCTCTATGAATGAGGCAAACGTATTCCTGATAAGTAGTTGACAATGAAATTAGAAATAAAATAAGAAAATAAGAGGAAAACTTTTCAAAAAAGTTAAAGTATGCAGTGACTAAGATTTATAATATCTTCAGACACATAGAAATTTCCCCTATTAGGAAATCTAGAAAATCTGAGAGAACATTTTATTAATAAATATATAGTTTTCTTCGTAGATTTTTTTCCTCACTTTATTAGGAAAGCATAAACAGAAGCGTCCAGAGAGTTACACAGTAAACAAAAATGTCCTCACTACTTAGATCCTCATATTAATTGTTCTATAGTTCCTTTATCACATATCGTTATCACATACCTATACATCAGTCCTTTTATCCAACCAGTAAGTGTGATATATATTGACAAATTTCAAAATTGTAGACATTAGTACACTTTGTTCCTAAACATTTCAGGATTATTACTAACTGTAGTTAAATTGTAATTAACTTGATTAAATATAACTTTTAAGTAGAGGTCAATATTTGTTTACAGAATTTTTTTTTTTTTTTTTTTTTTTTAGAAAGGAGGGGAGGGGCAGAGGGAGAAAGAGAGAGGGAATCTTAAGCAGGCTCTACACCCAGTGCGGAATCCGAGGGGGGTGCTCAATCTCACAACTCTGAGATCATGACCTGAGCTAAAATCAAGAGTTGGATACTTAACTGACTGAGCCACTCAGGTGCCCCTGTAAGTGACTGTTTTTAAAAATAGTATAAAGCAGGACAGCATCTGTTAATTTTTCTTAACTATTTCAAAAATTACTTTTTATGAAATACAACCTTGGTAATTCTACTTTTTAAAAAAATATTTTATTTATTTATTTGATATATAGAGAGAGCACAAGGGGAGAGGGAAAAGCAGGCTTCCCACCAAACAGGAACCCTGATGTAGGACTCCATCCCATGATCCTAGGATCATGACCTGAGCCAAAGGCAGACGCTCAACGAACTGAGCCACCCAGGCATCTGGGTAATTCTACTTTTTAATATTTTTTAGAAAACCCCATACTGTTTTCCACAATGGCTCCACCAGTTTGCATTCCCACCAACAGTGCATGAGGGTTCCTTTTTCTCTACATCCTCACCAACACTTGTTGTTTCTTGTCTTTTTAATTCTAGCCATTCTGACAGGTGTAAGGTAATACCTCATTGTGGTTTTCATTTCCATTTCCCTGATGAAGAGTGATGTTGAGCATCTTTTAATGTGTCTGTTGGCAATTTATATGTCTTTTTTGGCAAAATGTCTGTTCATGCCCTCTGCGCATCTTTTAATCAGACTATTTGTTTCTTTTTTGGCATTGAGTTGTATAAGTTATTTATATATTTTGGATATTAATCCTTTTTTGGATATATCATTTCCAAATATATTCTTCCATTCAGATGATCTCTGACTTTTAATGGACCTATTTAATACAAATCTTAATTATATTTAATAACATAGATATCAATATGACTGGGGTTCTGTGTGTCATTTTACTATTTTTGGTTGGTTCAATTTTATTTTGTTCTCCTATTTCTAGTTTTCTAGATTCAGATTCCCAGTTATATACTGGCTTTTTAAATATCTTAAGACACAGCTGGCATGCAATAATCAGCACACATTAAAAGTGAACAATTTGGTAAGTTTTGACATATGAATAGACTTATGTAATCATCACAGAAATCAAGATACTAAACATATAAATCACCTCTCACATTTTTTTCTTTGTAAACCTTTTCTCTTATCCCTAAGCAACCATAGATCAGGATTGTTACTATAGATCAGGATTGTTCAAGAGCAGCACTTTTACATTTTATTCTGGATAGAAATCCATAGTATATATCCCAAAACAATGATCTCATTTTATCCACAACCAAGATAGCCCAGACTTAGGTTGAGCAAATTCAGGCAAATAGTCCTAGGATACATACTTACTAAAAAGACTTCTAATTACACAACAGTGAGCACAAAATTAATTTGTGAATAAACATATCATTTATAATGACTTATGCACCAGCTCTTTGCATGCACTTGGCTTTGCATCTTACATTTTAATAAAACAAATAACAACCCTTCAGGAAAAAAAAAAAAAAAAAAGATTTGTGAAATGAAATAAAGGAAATCTCATTTTAAATTGAGTTGGGAGGCCAGAAGGGGAAGAATTCACATCCTACCAACTCATGATCACTTACAGAACCCAAGAGGAAGAAGCTCACCTTGCATTTTCCAATAGGAAGAAGACTACTTTACTACCCCAGCAGGAAGAAAGACGATTTTTCTCCTTGCTGAACAACATCTCAGCCAATGAGAAACTGCCACAACTCAGCCAATGAGAAACCTTAGCCACTCTGAATTCTTGCTTTCCTCTGAAGGACTGTGATTCAAAATAGCCCCTCCCAACTTCCTCCTTTTTTTTCTATAAAGTAATGTCCTTCTTCTTTGTTCTCTGGACTTGCCTATGGTTTTATCATAGATTGCATGTCCCAAATTGCAATTCCTCTGCTATTTCCAAATAAACCAATTTGGCTGGTAAATAACTGTTTTTTTTTTAATTATTATTTTCAAAGTCAACAGAATCTTTTACAAAGTACAAGATAGGTTATGCTTTTCTTTAAATTTAAACACCATAGATCATCTAGTATAAAATTTTAATATAATAAATATTCTTGATGTGAAATGTTACTGAAGTGAAACAAATAACCCCATATTTAGGCACATAATAAACAACATTCCCTTATTTTTATCATGTATCATAGTTCTCAGGATTGACTGAGGTCTACTATTCAGTCACTGGTCAGAGTTTCTTTTTTTTTTTTTTTTTTTAAGATTTTGTTTATTTATTTTAGCGAGAGAGAGTGCAAGCAGGAAAAAGAGCAGAGAGAGAGAGAGAGAATCCCAAGCAGACTCAACACTGAGCATGGGGCCCTACATGGGACTGGATCCCAGGACCCCAAGATCATGACCTGAGCTGAAATCAAGAGTCCGACGTTCAACCAACTGAGCCACCCAGACACCCCTCTTGGTCAGAGTTTCTTATTCAGACAATGGCTGGTCCTGGAGTCATCTAGAAAATTCTTTATTCACATGCTTGATGTCTGGATTAGTTGGGAAACTGTTGGGAGTAGTTGAGACTCCTAGGGCATCTTATTCTTCGTGGTCTCCTTAGCCTTGTAGCCTCAGTATAACTGAACTTGTTATATGGAAGGTGGAGGCTCCCAGAGATGTCTCAAGAGAAACCAGCAAAAACTGCATGTTTTTTTCTAACATAGTCTCAGAAACCATACAGTACCACTTTCACCACATTCTAACTATTATGGCACTCAAAAGAAAGGCATATCTACTCCAACTCTTCATGAGAGGAGTATCAAAGTATTGGCAGGGAAGTTTAAACCCAAAGAACGTACAATAGGCCATTTTTCTTTTTTTGAACTATACATCTACAAATATATTTCTTTTTTTAAAATTTATTTATTTAAAATAAAAATGTCACTATTTTAATCCTAGCCTTGTGAATTCATCATGAGAACTTTGTTGTTCTAAGTCTTCAGTATATTAATTGTCTTATTTAGAGGATATTTCAACAGGTTTTCCATACTGAGATATTAGAGTTACATCAAGATTGCCCACTTGTATTCTGGTGCGCAATTATGAATCCTTAGTTTACAAAATTATTTATACCATTTGTAAAGAGCCATGTGCATACAGAAGTCGATGGCAAGCCTAATCCATTTCTATCACATTCATTTCTGCACTATGTATTCACCAGGCAATAAAATTTACCATTACTCTGCACAAATCAAGAGACCTTCAAGAACATGCTATTGTGATATTACAATATTCTGTGGTATTTCATTTTTTTTCATATTTCACATGATGGAAAATGATAATTAAAAGTCATTATATTTTTCCAGAGCAATAGTTTAGAGGAACAGGTGCATGTCATCTCGGACTCAGTCTGAAGCTCATTTCAACAAACTCAGACTGGCTGCATTTTTAAAGACAGCACTATTAGTTGTCTCATTTGTTACAACCATTCTTTGCAATTCTCACATCTGTCAAAGTCCATACAAATAGTCCCCTGTAGGAAGCAGATGTTACAAAGTTATAATTTGGATGTCTGTTTTGACTCAGACAAAATCTGGACAGCAAAGATCCTGTTCTGTTAAGCAGCATTATCAAATGCAAATGGTTGATGAATTTTTTTATTAGTTTACTATTGCTTTTGAAATGCTTCTCTCCATAATTAGTACTGGGAAAAACATAATATTCTCAGATTGCTTAGCCTTCAAATAGATAGGGATAAAGGAAGGAATAGGGGAAAGAAGGGAGTGGGGCAGGGAGGGATGGAAGGATGTGATAGATAGATGATAGATTGATAAATAGATACAGATAGAGAGATGATAGAAGTAATTAGATGAGACAAATTTAAATAGATATTGATATACCTGAAAGCCGAGTGTGATTTTGAAATTATATTGATATGATAATGCTAAATTGACTCAACATTTGTAAATATTCGATTTACCCAGAAAATAGTGTATAATTCATAATATTTTACTCAAAATAAAATATTAAATAATGATTAGTAAAGAATAAAGATAGATTTTTGTGGAATGTTAACTAAGATTTTGGTTTCAATTTTATTTTGACTTTTACTTTGTTCATACAGCTTCTGTAAGCATATACATATTATTTCTGAAGAATTAAAGGCAGGTTAAGAAAGCCTACTAATTCTCAGACTGTAGAATTTTCATTTATTGCTTATATATTAATTTACAAAACACAAAAGATAAATGAACCAAATTTAATTTTCAATTTGATATCGTGGTAGACACATTTTCTGCTTAATCCTTAACAGATATCCTATAATAATGATGATAACAACATATTTAAGAAGATACAGAACACAATAAATAAACAAAGGTCAGGACGCACTCTTTACTGCATAGAATTTTTTTCTGAAATGATTTTGATGTACCAATATACAAGGGCAAATTTTCTCTTATTTTTCAATTCCAAAACATAAGTGTATTCTTCTTACATAATATTAGCCCTATTATGAATGTAATGAATTCATAATTCATGTTATGCTGAATCATCTGTATATTCTTCTTCTCCTGAGTAGAAAACAAATACTTATTTTTTCTACTAAATTTAGAGAAGATAGCATGATTTATTTCTACAATGAAAGAAATCCTCATTTGTTGTTACTTAGTTCTTTCATGCTAGGTTAAATGCTATTCTAGCACATAAAAAATAGAAAATCTCATCCTCCTTTTCTGTATGTGAATACAAAAATGTATAAAATTCTTTGTGATTATGTAAGTTATGATGAAAAGAATAAAAATTATAAAGTATTTAATATTTCTATGATACAAACCAAAACTAGGTATTCTTGCACATGAATGTTATACCAAAAATACTCAGTTACTTTTGAAAATTTGCTTTAAAAAAGGATTACACTTAATAACACGAATTTTCAGGATGCTGTCAATAATTGTTCATGCTCTTCTTTGTTTCCCCCCAATCATTAATATGATTATAAGTATGATACTTAAAATAGTGGCTTATATTAGAGTAATTAAAAATAATATTTGAAAAGACTTTAAAGATTATATGGGAAAATATCCACAGTATTTTATTGAATCCACACTACGAACACAAGAATATATTAACATCATATAACAATTTTTAAATATTTATATTATGTCCAATGTTGCACTTAAAAATATTTTTCACAGTAATGCACTTTTCTAAATTCTAAAAGCTAGTGCTATAATACTGTTCATAGTATCCTCACATTACCACTTCATCTCTACTGTTTGATTTTATGATTCATTTCTCATTCCAGGTATAGCTTACTTGGCATTCTTTCCTTCTTTAAAGTAATTACTTCATGTCAGAACTTTATTTTTAAAATATATTTCTTACAATGAACATAAATAATTTTTGTAATAAAAAAGGAGTATGTAACTGATGGTATTTATCACAATAATTAACCATCTCATCCAATATTTTAATGCCCACAAAATATATTATACAGCAATTGGGATCTGGTTTAATAATCATAAATATTATAAATAGTATGACAATCAGAATCCTAGCAGATATATTTTTCTTTAATATTCACATCCCCAATTAATTTCTTTGACTACCTATAATTAAAATTATAACAACTGAATTAAGTCAGTGGTTATGTCACTGAACTCATGCTGAAAATTTGCCATCATATTGATTATTTCTATTTCCAAAAATATTTTATAAGTTTTAACAATCATTTGCTAATGCTAATTTTTAAAACTTCACTAATTTGATAAAGTATAGTGTATAATTCTTTCGTATTTTCAAGAACTAATTATACACTTGAAATTCTCATTTGTTGAATGGATTCTTATTATTTTTGCCATTATTATTCTAAGGGATTCACATTTGTCTTATTTATCTGTTTTTGAAGCCTATATTTATACCATGAGCATTAGTACTTGAATTGACATAATAATTATTACAAAATTTCATTATCTTTTGTATTTATTTTATGGTTAAATTTTGTATAAAGTGTTTAAAATTATTATGTTTTCTGTCATATCACTATTTTTATTAGAACTATTAGTTATATTTAATCAGTAGAATCATTTTTATACTAAAATGATACAAATGCATTTGCTGCAGTGCCATTCTGTTGTTTTTGTTTACATTTCCTTAGACAATAAATCACACACTAAAAGGTCATGTCTTTTATGTTGTTTATTTATTTTATTTACCAGTTTTATTTTACTTCCTAATAATTTTCCTTCCTAATATTTTTTTACTTTTATTCTATGCCCTAATAATTAAAATTTGAGTAAGTTTATTTTACTTCCCAATAATTAAAATTTGAGTAAGTCATCATTTGTGATGTAATTTAAATTAAATATTTAAATATTTAAATAAAATAATATATTATAAAATAAAATATTTAAATATTTATGTGATATTTCTCCAATTATTATATTTCACTGTGTAAAGGTATTAGTATCATGCTGTTTCAAACATCATAACTTTTTAAATGGAAACATTCCTTCTCCCTTATTCTTTAAAACTTCTTGTGTGTTCTTGTCCTATAATTCTTACATGCTGTTCGTTCACAAACCAGTCCCTGTATATGGAGGCCAAGGAGAGACTGAAGGTTAGCAGGTGGCAGTATTAACAAGCAAAATAACTTACTTATGGAGATTGTCTTGGTTGGTGGCAACACAAGTACATCTTTGTACTTACCCATCAAATTTTGAAAGTATATATAGAGGTCTTAACTGGGTTCAGTCATGTATTCAGTGTAGTTGGTCTCAATGGCATCTACTCTCTCAAGGCTCCATGCAACACTGTGGGAACAGTAGGCAGAACATACGTTCCGATGACAGGGGAGGGGCTGGGGAGCCTCTGATCACCCTGGAGTGGCTCTAGGGCCAACCAGCAGTCATGTCCTCTTGATTACCTCCTCCAACACATGCACGTGAGTATGTATTAATACACAATATATGCACACACACATATATACTTATACGGCATGTATCATTTATAAATATAATGGTAAATAAATAATGAATAGAGCATATATCTAAAATCCTGTTACAGACTGAATGTTTGGGTCTCAACCAAAATTCACGTGTTGAAACCCTGATCCTCAATATAATGGTATTTGGAGGCTGGGCTTTGGGGGAGGTAATTAAGGTTCGATGATGTCAAGTGAATGGAGCAGTCATGACTGGATTAGTGCCTTTATAAGGAGATGAAGAAACCAGGGCTCTCTCTTGAGGACTCAACAAGAGGGCTGCCATCTACAAACCAGTAAGAGAACCCTCAACAAGAAATGACCATTTGGCAGATTTCCTAACCTCCAGAATTGTAACAAATTAATTTATGTTGTTTGAGTCACCCAGTTTATGGCATGTTGTTAATGCAGGCTAAACTGACTATGACATATTCTATCTCCTACATCATTCAAAGTAAAGAAAATTTGGGGAAATAGCACAGGTTTAAATGCATTTTAATATGTACTTGTTTATACTATAGATCTTATACATATGGGAATCAAAATAAATGTTTTTAACATTGATTATTAATATAATTTCATTTTATTTTATTTTAAATTTTAATTAATATAATAATATAAACTGATTATAAAACTATTAACTTTCTATACAGATAAATATAGAGGAGTAAAATATAATTTAAAAAGCAAATAGCAAAAAATTACATATTAAGCCAAAATACAAATAAAGAGTCGGTAATGAATACAAATAAAATGTGTATCTATCTTTATAGATAAACTAGATAAATATAAAATGGTAAAATGCAAAATAAAAATACAAAAATAAACCTAGGTATATATTCTCTTTATCCTTCGGAGGGAAAAAAATGACTAATGAAGATACTTGAAAATGTTAAGAATACATGATAAACTCCTTAAAAAGCAGGTGTAACATGGTATTTTATAAAGAAAGCACATGATTGATATACTTAGACTAAAAGAGCCTTTTGTATTGGTCATATATACATGCCACATAAAACATCTATTTTTATGAGACAAAATATGTAATATTGAAATACATGATAGTAGATATATTTCATTTTGTTTCTGTTTTCTTGTGTTATATACAGGTCACTAAGGTTTATTGTGTGCTACTGTTACATTTGCCATAGTTTGTTGGATAAGGCAGAAGTGCCTGACCGAAAAGTCAGACATTATTTTTTTAAAGATTTTATTTATTTATTTGAGAGAGAGAGACTGAGAGAGAGAGAGCACATGAGAGGGGGGAGGGTCAGAGGGAGAGGCAGGCTCCCTGCCGAGCAGGGAGCCCAATGCGGGACTCGATCCAGGGACTCCAGGATCATGACCTGAGCCAAAGGCAGTCGCTTAACCAACTGAGCCACCCAGGCACCCCAGACATTATTTTAATAAAAATTATCTCCTTATGCTCATGACAAATGACTGAATGAATTAGGTTCTTTCTAGAGTCAAACTATTTTCCTCAGAGCAGTAGACTTGAAAGGCATATGTTCATAGCCACCACCACCGGACATTGCAATAAATATTAATATAATGTAGTGACTCTGAATTCTGTTATGTTCTTTTCTCTGTTGTTGATTTTTATGTCTATTAGGTATAGTCCTTGGACTCGTACTACAAAATCTGGCTTCCATAAAGTGCATTGACGTATGTGTTCAGTTCTCTCAGCTTCTGAAGGCTGATATTTTGGACTGCCCCTTGGAGGTCTTGTCAATACCTTTTTAGTTTAGTAGTCAGCCAGGGATTTGCGCTGGGCTTATTTCCATATTTTATAGCTCAATACTTCTGCATTTTTCTTGCTTCTGATGTTCACCTCTTCCCTAAATTTCCAGCTGATATGCTAGTCCAGGGCTCTGTGCTCTGACCTTTTCACCTACAAAAGTCTCAACATGATGCTGCCTAAGATTAGCTCAAGTCAGGGATTGAATTCATTATAAAAACAATAAATTCACAAAGCTCATCTAGTGCATTGTTGTCTTTTCGGAGCAGATTACTCATATACTGGTTGCTTGTTTGCAAAGTTCCCAGGTGTTTTCCTCAATGCATTCATACTTTAGCAGGCAGCAGGGATTTGGGCAAAGTGAATACCCAGAATTGGAATTTTACCCTTTCTACAGTTCTCTATCCTTTTTTTTTTTTTTTGCAAATTTAAACCAATAAATTTGTGGTTTTGTGGCACTAGTGCTGAGAGAGTAGGAAAGAACCATCAACAAAAAAATAAACAAAAAAGTGGGGAGCAAATAAAGTAACAACAAAAGCAGCAACTATCATCTCATGCCTACATTGTAGCTGTACATTTGCAAAGGTAAATTTTTGTTCCACTACTGCAGGTTTATGGTTTTTCCAATGCTATAAATGTTTTAAAAATAATTTTTCAATATTTTACATTTGTCACTTGTGAGAAGTTTTAAGTGATTATGATCTCAACCACTATTGGTAACCCAATTGGGAGAAAACACGAATAGTTGACAAAGTATAAATAGTTCAAACATACTACTAATAATAAAAAGATAATCAAGCAGGGGCGTCTGGGTGGCTCAGTTGTTAAGCAGCTGCCTTCAGCTGGGGTCATGATCTGGGATCGAGCCCTGCATCGGGCTCCCTGCTCAGCGGCGGGCGAGCCTCCCTCTCCCTCTCCCACTCCCTCTGCTTGTGTTCCCTCTCTCGATGTGTCTCTCTGTCAAATAAATGAATAAAATCTTAAAAAAAAAAAAAAGATAAGCAAATAGAGTCGAGTGTAACAAGTGAACAAATACTTAGCAGAATAGGATAACTCACTAGTCTATGGAACCACTAGTCTATGAAAAGCTGATTAATATCATCAATGATGAGAAAGTAAAAATTAAAATAATTTTAAACTTTATTACACTCATTAACTTAGGAAAAAAATCTCTAAAATATCTGACAATGTTAGATATTGCAATGATACAGAGAAAAATTAATCAGTCTAATGGGTAAGAATATCACAATCTTCTTCAGGACAATACCTAATTCTAGCAAACATGGTAATGGAATTAGGGAGATGTAAATAGAGGTCCTCTAGCACTCGTAATCTTTTAAAAAATTTTTTGTTTTTGTTTTATGAGAGAGAGTTAGAGAGAGAGAGGAGGAGGAGGAGCAGAGGAAGAGGGACAAGCAGCCCCGATGCAGAACTTGATCTCAGGACTCTGAGATCATGACCTGAGCTGAAACCAAGAGTCAGTCGCTTAACTGACTGAGTCACCCAGGGGCCCCTCACCCCTAAATTTTCTAGTATTAGATTTGAAAAAAAGTATAAGGAGAAAATATGGAAAAATATTCACTTTCGTTGGAACGAACGTTGATTGTGTTAAAAGTTGAAGTTGATTGTGTTAAATTGGCAATATTAAAAGAGGAAGAAGTGTTATGAAATGCTGTAAAGTTAATGAATGATCTTAAGGCAATTAATTTGATGTAAGGTAACAGTGTGTCCTTAAAAATGACATGAGTGATTATTTTACAAAAGGGAAGAGGGTGTAGAGGAGAAGCATTATTACATCTTTCTTTAGTCATATATAGTCTAATGATTATGGAATAAATTAACATTTTATATGTTATATAATTCTCATTTTTTCTGGATTTTTTGTAACCTTTTATTTTGATATAAATGTGAGTTTATGGAATGTGAAAATATTGTAAGAATCTCCTGCTTACCCTTTAACTATATTCATCAATAAATTCCATTTCTCCAGCTATTTGTCTCATTATTCTGTCTCTATCTCTTCTCTGTCTCTCTCTCTCATAGTAGTTATAATTTTAATTTCCCTAATGATTATTAATGTTTAGCATCTTTCCAAGTGCTTGTATACAATACAAACCCTTTTTTGTAAAGGGTTTGTTCAAATATTTTACCTGTTATTTATTGGGTTGCTTGTTTTCTTATCATTGAGTTTTGATATATCTTTATATATTCTTGATATAAGTTCCTTTATCTAATATGCCATTTGCCAATATTTTTTCCTATTCTGTTTCTTGTCTTTTCATTCTTCTATTAGTGTCTTTGAAGTAGTATTTTTTTTTTTTTAATTCCAATGATATATTGTTTGGGCACAGTTTCTTAGAAATCTTTTCCTAGCTCATGGACATATAGATTATTTTCCTATGTTTTCTTCTAAATTTTACAATAGTACCTGTGAACGTTTGGGATTTTTTTCATCATGAATTTGTTGCATATCATTAAATGATAAAGGCAAAATTTCTTCAGTATATAATTTGACTAACAATGTACTAGTGACTGATATTTATTTCAAAAGTTGTGTACCATGAATTTAATGAAGTTAATATATGTAAAACTTTTAGAGTGGAGTCTGGTTCATAATTGGCACAAAGTATCATGCTATGAAATTAAACATGTTAATATGTTAAATTGCTTTAATAAAGACATGATGCATAGTAAGTATATAATAAAGAACATATTAAAGAGACTGTAAGCACATACCAACATACAATAATCACTATACAAGATTGTTTTTATATTTTTTCCTCCTTCCAAATTTGTAAATTTAGGATCTCAATCTTGGTATTTGCATTTATAAATCTTTCTACAAATAGAAAGCCTATAGTAGAAAAGCAATCGGCTAATTTAGCAATACAGGAAAATGATTGGTACCATATCAAAACTGGCACATTGTTGATTATAAATCATTTTTAAGAATTTATGTAAAGAGAACTATCTAATATTCTTTCTTTATATATTTGACTGATTAAAATATTTACATTTTCTATATTTCCTACTTGGATTTTATTTAATTGTTGATTATACTTTGCTAAAAATGCACTCTTAAAGATTAATAACTTGAGGGTCTTAAAAATGGAATAATTAAAGTAATGCTAAAACTGTCTTAAGCTAGAAAGAGATTGATTTCTAACTTTATATCCAACATGTCAGTATTTTTATCATATATTCACTTCATTCATATGAGAATAAACGATGTTAAAAAATGTACTTAGCGGGCGCCTGGGTGGCTCAGTTGGTTAAGCGACTGCCTTCGGCTCAGGTCATGATCCTGGAGTCCCTGGATCGAGTCCCGCATCGGGCTCCCTGCTCGGCAGGGAGTCTGCTTCTCCCTCTGACCCCCCCCCATGTGCTCTCTCTCTCAAATAAATAAATAAAATCTTTAAAAAAAATGTACTTAGCAGTTAAGATCTTTGATATGATTTTCAAAAGTAACTATTTTAATTAGGTCTTTTTTAATTTTTTTTAAAGATTTTATTTATTTATTTGAGAGAGAGCGAGAGCACAGAGGGAGAGTGGGAGAGAGAAGCAGACTCTGCTGAGCAGGGAGCCCAATGCGGGACTCGATCCCAGGACCCTGAGATCAGGACCTGAGCCGAAAGCAGACACTTAACCAGCTGAGCCACCCAGGTGCCACTTAATTAGGTCTTTTAAACTACATGGAAGCCCAGTGTAGGTTTCTCTGTTTAAGTTTATAGTGAACAATTTATTCACTCACAGCAACACTTTTAATGGGAGTCTGTGTATGTGTGTGTTTTTATATTATTAATATAAGTAGATTTTGAAGTATTCTCTTGATAATGCGAATGCAATATCTACCACCACTGACACGAATGTGGAATAAACATTTGTTCATTATATATTTGGTTTCCATTATAGTCCATCATATTTTTCAATTTTACCCTGTTTAAATTCTTTACTTATTATGAAAGAATTTTCATGATGAATCATAAATGTCCAAATGTAGGAGTCACACATTCATTACTTATTAGCAAATGATGCATAATTATAATGCCTTTTTTTAAAGATTTTATTTATTTATTCATGAGAGACAGAGAGAGAGAGAGAGAGAGAGAGAGAGAGGCAGAGGGAGAAGCAGGCTCCCAAGGAGCAGGGAGCCCAATGTGGGACTCGATCCCAGGACCCTGGGATCATGACCTGAGCCGAAGGCAGACACTTAACCATCTGAGCCACCCAGGCGCCCTATAATGCCTTTTTGATTCATATGCACACACACAAGAAACCCTAATGACTGATACCTCTACATGAAGATCTATGGAAAATTTTCTTTTAGGCCAAGGTTTGTATTTTTATTTATTTATTTTTTTAAGCCTCCCAAGCAAGATTAAAACTTTATTCTTTAGTTATTGAAACACAAGGCAGAATCTCCTGCCACTCTTTTTTTTTTTTTTTTTTTTAAGATTGTATTTATTTTTTTGAGAGAGAGAGAGCATGAGAGGGGGAGGGTCAGAGGGAGAAGCAGAATCCCTGCTGAGCAGGGAGCCCAATGCAGGACTGGATCCTAGGACTCCAGCATCATGACCTGAGCCTAAGTCGGAGGCTTAACCAACTGAGCCACCCAGGCACCCTCCTGCCACTTTTTTTTCAAGTATGAACTGTTAGTAAAAGCACAAATTGTTAGTAAAATTTCTATAGGGAAGCCTTGAGGCCTCTCCCTCTCTTCCAGAAGCTAGATTTAACAAATAAGAAGCCTGGTCTGGAATCAGAAAAACCCTTTCCTGGCATTAGGAAAGTTAGTCAACTCCTCTGAGCCTATTCTCCTCACCTGTTAAGCAGAGATAATAATGTATATCAGAGGTCATCGTAAATATTAAATGAGATAATATACACATGTGCTAACCTGGAGACTTGTGATTTAGTAAGCACTCAATAGGCCAAGGATTTTTAAACATGTGTCTTTTTAACAAAAATAAATGTGATATCTTATTTTGAATCATTGAAAAAAAAATCAGTGAGACCCTTAGAGAAATGGGAATAGAGTCTTTATGTGAGATTACAGGACTGTATTGGTGTCAGTTTTGGATTTTGATAATTTTTCTACGGTTTCATAATATTTTGTTTTTAAAATATATTTATTGCATTATTTATAGTATAGTTTATATATATATAAACACATATGTATATACATATGTCAATATTAATGCTAAAGAAAGAGGGAGGAAAAAAGAGGGAGAGAGAGAAATTATAATTAATTAAGTAAATACCATATATCATTTGGGGAACCTGTGTATAATACTTAGAAATTATTTTTGTAGCATTTAAAAAGGTGACTTTTAAAAAATGTGACTTTTTCACAATAAAATATTTTGTAATTGAAACTAATTCAGTGCTATAATTTTAAAAGGATACAAATATTTCATAAAATGGTTCATGTTTTTATAAATTAAATAGTAATGAACATATAAAACTTGCTCATAAGATTCCAAAGCAAGGTAAGGAAACAAATCAATACACTTTCAAATGAAAAGTGACATGTATATCCTATATTCAATGAAAATTTTAAGCAATTAAGTTGCCTTTTATAACTTTCATATGTTCAATCCCCTAACTAACCTTTTCTCTATCTCTAGTGTTAGCTGATTTTAGATTTATGTATCATTTAATGTGCTTACCCTATACCAAATGCTCTCTGACAAATTATTTACAAATGTCAATGTTCCAATTTAAATCAGGGGATGTTTTAATTTAAGTCAGATTTACTCTTCATTTAGTTTCCCCTATGTCTCTATATTCTTACTACAAGGATCAGATTAAAAGTTTTAAATTTAAAAAAAACAGTCTATGAGATATTGATTAAACTAATGAAGTAGTCTGTTGAAAGCATATCATCCATAAGTAGCTATTTAATTTAATTCACTTAGTATTTTCCTATTTATGTTTTTCTGTGCTTTTCACATAAGTAAAAACAGTAAAAATCCTTAGATAGCTATGTAAAAAAGAAACTTGGAATCCAGAATTTTTTTATTTATTTTTTATTATGTTATGTTAATCACCACACATTACATCATTAGTTTTAATGTAGTGTTCCATGATTCATTGTTTGCGTAACAAACACCCTCAGTTTGTTTCTCAGAGTCCATAGTCTCTCATGGTTCCTCTCTCGCTCTGATTTACCCCCCTTCATTCTTCCCTTCCTGCTATCCTCTTCTTTTTTTTTTTTTCTTTAACATATAATGTATTATTTTTTTCAGAGATACAGGTCTGTGTGGAATCCAGAATTAACTGAGACTTGATACTTGATTTGCCACAATCCGTGATAATACTTAGTATAAGGACAAAGGGTGATTTAGTTGTTAAAAAAGGGAGAGCATTTCTATATTTTTTACTGATCTATTTTGTAAGGGATTAGTCTAATTTGCCACCTTTTCCGTGGTAGATTCATCTGTCCTCAAAATCCCTAATATCAGAGCAACAAGTATTCTTGGGAGAAAATAACCAATGATATCACACTTAGGAAGGACTTCTTTCTCTGGAATCTTAATTTATTATTGTTTCCATAGCTCTCTAATGTAATTAAAATTGTGATTTTTGTAATTTATCAGATATTTCTATGTAACAGCAGGATCACTACCTTGTTTCTGCCCACTGTATCCTTTCCAGAGATAAAGTCTAAATACATTTAATATATATTTGAGATTAATCTCTTTGTTATTTATCATTATACTATACTCTTTTGCTGAATTTTATCCAGACTCACCATTTGCTTGGTATTTGTATTTTTCTTCACAATTATTTCAGTGCTTAATCTAAAAACCACTAGCTGCATTTTGATGAAAGGCAAATACACATATCCCAGAAAATGCAAAGACCTTGGAACAATTCAACCACATATAGCACCCCTTTGAATTACGTTATTTTATGTATGTTTTAATTATTTCTGTATGTTAAGCTCACCAGACATTATTATTACCTTAATATATTCAATATTCATTTACATTTACTTAAATATGTGGCTTCCTTTACTCCTGAAGAATTATCTGTGTCTACTTTGTGTTTACTTTCCTCCTATCTCATCACATCTTATTCCAAACTACCTTATGCTTATTATCAAAAATGGTCAAGGACTCATTAAGCAGACCTCTTATATCCAAATCCCAACTATTTACTAGCCATCTGATTTTTTAGCCATCTTATAATTAGAGTTTCTATGCCATACCTGTCTCATCTGTGTAGTGAGTGTTATAAAAATGTGGTGCCTTATTTCTCATCCTAATGATTAAATGAGTTAATATATTTAATGTGCTTAGAACAGCACCTGCACATATTAGGTATTATGCTTGTGTTCTTTTCATCACCTCCAATGAAACAGTTCCTGCTAAGGACAGCAGTATTAAACAGATATCCATCTATCAATCTTCATCTTTTTGTCAGCATTTAACACTATGGTTGCCACATCATTTTTTTTTAAAGATTTTATTTATTTATTCATGAGAGAGAGAGAGAGAGGCAGAGCGAGAAGCAGGCTCCCAAGGAGCAGGGAGCCCGATGCGGGACTCGATCCCAGGACCCTGAGATCATGACCTGAGCCGAAGGCAGACGCTTAACCATCTGAGCCACCCAGGCACCCGCCACATCATTTTTGATGCACATGTCTTCAAGCTTTTCTGACCCATTTTCTCTTTCTCTTTGATTGTTACTTCCATGTTTCCTTTACAGAATCATCGTCTTCTTCCCCAACACTGATTGAATTCCTGAGGATTCTTTGTCTTTCTTCGCAATTATATTGTCTAAGAAATATATTCCCTTAAGCAATCATATTTATGCCCACATGTATAATTCACTGTCTATATACAAATATTTCACTAATTTATTTATATTTCCCAGATATCTCACTTCTATGCATATCCAAATGCCTATGTGGCCTCTCTCCTTTGAGATCTCAAAAGCATAACAAATATCAAAGTGTCCCCTTCTGACAAAAATAAACCTAATTTTCTTTTTTTTTTTTAAAGATTTTATTTATTTATTTGAGACAGAGAGAATGAGAGAGAGCACATGAGAGGGGGGGGGTGTCAGAGGCAGAAGCAGGCTCCCTGCCGAGCAGGGAGCCCGATGTGGGACTTGATCCAGGGACTCGATCCAGGGACTCCAGGATCATGACCTGAGCCGAAGGCAGTCACTTAACCAACTGAGCCACCCAGGCGCCCAATAAACCTAATTTTCTTTCAGTTATCTTAGCAACAACATGATTAACAATCCAGTTATGTGATTGTAACAATGTCATGACATCTTTAACTTACCCTCACTCTCCATATCTAATTTATCACCAGGTCCTTTCAATGGAAGTTCTGATTATGTCTAAAATAATGCAGGTTTCTCTGTATCCCTGAATACTTCTATACCCCAATAGAAATCTATATTCCCCATACTAATTTACAGTGATTAACCTCTAGATATTATTTATTGTCCTTCTTGTATCTCATCAATCTAATGTTCACACAGAGGCAAAAGTCATTAATTTAAATATCCACATAAGACAACTACTATAATTCATATTTTTAATTATTTCTTACTGCAATGTTAACAAAGAACAATAAAAAAAAAACTTAACATGCCTTTATATTTTGGTAGCTATTTCTCTCTATCTTTACCTTGCAATAAACACATCTTTTTGTTCTCAACATCCCAACTCTATTACCCATATAATTCCTATAGGGTGTCACATTCTTTCCTATCAGAGTCCTTGCACATGTTAGCTCTGTTCTGTGTGGAAATCTCCTCTTTTGCCAAGTTTGAGGCTACTACTTGAGACTGAAATTATTTTACTTCATTAGAAAAGGGTTTCCATACATACTTGACTAGATAAATTATCTTGCTGTAAAACTTCCTGTTACATATATCTATCTCTTTTTAGCACTTACTGCAGTTTGAAGTGTGCATGGCTAATTATTTTCATATATTTCTGTGTATTTCATGGAGATAAGAAAGACATTTTTTTTTCATCTTTGGGTCTTCACTTCCTAGTATTTAAAAATGCTTATGAAGTTTATTGGATACTGAATATGTATTTTTAGATAAATTAAGAGTTCTAGATTGAGATTCATCAAGTTATATGTGAGAGAGAAGACAAGGGTTGAATATATCACCACAGAGCAGAATGCAAAGAGTATACTGATGGTAAACTATTGGAGGAAGATGGCTCTACAAAAGATATTTGATAAGCCATAATAAAGAAAAAAATGTAAAAAGATGGAGTGATTACATCAATAGAATGGAGATTTTAAAGAATTAGTGAGTACAAAATCCAGTGATCCTTAGAAATCAAGAGACATATAGAACATTTTCAGTGGAATTAAAATATAAACATAAAAATAAAATATAAAAATAATAGGCCAACTTAACCAGAGCATTGTGCAATGCTATTTTACAAATAATATTATGAGTTTGATTACTAAGTAGAAGATGATAAGAGAAATATAGGCTCTTATTTAATAATAGTATCAGCGAAGACAGATCATATATGAGTTAAATGAAGAGTCTTCTCCTTTACTAGTGCTATTTGAGATGTTCAATTTTTAAATTAAATAAAAAATATATAACTAAAGATGAGGCTGAATTTAATGGACGAGGAGTGATTCAGAAAGCCTAGACCTTGAGGAGGAGAAATCACAAGCTAGACACAATTAAGGTACATGTGTGTGAATACAAAAACAGGTATTTTTAAAAAAACAAAAACAATAAAGATTATATGATGGTGGAAATGGGTAGTTGAAAATTAAAATGGAATTATATTTCAAGAAAAGGAATTGCAGAAGTTTTGCTTAATGTTACTGATCTTCTGTAAATTAGCAAGCAAATTTCTCTACTGATAATGAAAACAGAATGAGTGGAGAATAAGCTCATGAGGTTGGGATTGTACAATTAATTTAAAAATTTGGATTAACAGATAAGGGGGAATTTTAGCAGAAGTTAAGTAGCGAGGCAAAATCCTTGTTTACTGAGTATGCAAAAGGAGTAAGAAAATATCAATTTGTGGTGTCACATATATATCTCTATCTATCTATCTATCTATCTATCTATCTATCTATCTATCTATCATCTCTCTCTCTCTATCATCTATCTATAAACATTTTCTACTTGTTTATCTATTTGTGAATTTATTAATTTAGTTACATATATATTGTTGATTTATATTTTTCTGTATACTAAGAATAGTGTTTATAAGAACCAAAGACAATATTTTACTTGATCCAAAGCTGAAGTGTTTTATGGCAAAGAAAATAAGTCTATAATGGTAAAATAGAGAGAGGATAATGGAAGGTGAGTGGAATAAAAGGTAATGAAAGTGGCTGAATAGCTAATTTGTTATGTATGTAGGCCATGGCCTTCCCCACCTCCTTGCCAGGTTAGATTCTTCTTTTTCTCCAGGGTCGTCTTCTATTCACCTCTATCTTATTTCTCTTTCTTCTTCACTATACTTTCAGTAAAAGAGAAAGAGAAGAAGAAATAAATGGGAAAAATAGAGAAAGAGAGAAGAGAGAAAAAGAGGGGGTTGAGAAATGAATAACCAATTTTAAGGAAATATATAAACATTAAAGATCAGACATTTATATATGTTGAAAGTTTAACATGTCAAGTAATTAAAAGTCATGTATTCAAGTGCAACTGTGATCATATAACCCCATATTGAGAAAATATCGGAATAATAAATAAGGATTAAAGCACTGATTGAGGGACGCCTGAGTAGCTCAGTCAGTTAAGGTTTGCCTTCAGCTCAGGTCATGATCCCAGAGTCCTGGGATCGAGTCCCACATCAGGCTCCCTGCTCAGAGGGGAGCCTGCTTCTCCCTCTGACTGCAGCTCCCCTTCTTGTGTCTTTCTCTCTCTGACAAATAAATAAATAAAATCTTTTAAAAAAATAAAAAAGCACTGATAGAATGTAGACTTAGAAAACTAGTCAAGGAGCACCTGGGTGGCTCAGATGGTTAAGTGACCAACTCTTGATTTTAGCTCGGGTCATGATATCGGGCTCCTGTGATCGGGCTCAGCATGGGGCTCCACACTCAGTGCAGAGTCTGCTTGAGATTCTCTCCTGCCTCTTGCCCTGCTCAGGTTCTCTCTATCTAAATAAATTAATTAAATTAAAATAAATAGTCAAAGTGTTATAAAACAGTTATAGCAAACTAAGTAATATTTTTCAGTCATCTAAAATCATAAAATGTGGGCCGCCTGGGTGGCTCAGTCGTTAAGCATCTGGCTTCGGCTCAGTCATGATCCCAGGATCCCGGGATTGAGCCCCGCATCGGGCTCCCTGCTCAGCGGGAAGCCTGCTTCTCCCTCTCCCACTCTTGTGTTCCCTCTCTTGCTGTGTCTCTCTCTTTCAAATAAATAAATAAAATATTTAAAAATAAATAAATAAAATAAAATCATAAAATGTTTTAAGCACTGTAGCACATTCTGGAGCTACATCCACGACAAGTACAAAATGTTCTTACTTGTTTTTATTTCCTCTTTCTTTCAAATGGAATATAATCTGCAAGAGGAGTTAGCCAAGGATATTCATAATGAAATATTTGGAAGAATTTTGATGGTTTGGAAAAAAGATTATTGAGAATGATAGTCTGAAAATTATTACTTAGTACAGATTTTAGTGAGTAGATAAGTAAAAAAAGAAAGATAAATTAAGGAAATAAGGGAACGAGAAAGAGAAAGAAAAAATGTAAACCTCAGAAAAATAATTGGGTAGATAATAAAGGGGACAATGATTACAATTGAAATTTGCAAAATAACAGTTTTATATTCAGTTACTTACAAATGAGACACACTGATGTGTTTATTGTATATGCCATTAACAAATATTTAATATTCAGTGTGAGCCGGCTAGGGATTGCTAGTGGAAGTATCTGGCTAAAGTGAAGAGTAATAATGAAGAAAGCAAGATAGTCTTTGGAAGGAAGAGATTAAGAACACAGTGCACATTTCTCTTGTCATTTAAAACTCCATGTTTAACTCTTCATCTCAGTTTAAATATCCATTCAAAGTTATTCACTTGACCAGCTGTTTTAAAGTTTAAAATTGGGATTCTGTTAATTCCACTGTATTGGGATCCTCCATATCTACTTTTAAGTCTTAGCTACTCTGCGGCAGCAAGTAACTATCGGTCAAACATGATCATTGAAGAGACATAATATTCAAAAGCTTGTCTTTTATTATGATAAAGGATTACTTAGCGTTGATTTTTTTCAAAAAAAGTCGTTGATTAAACTAACCTTCCTTATTTTAAAATCTCAACTCTCTGGTCGCTTGGTATTTTGTTTCTTCACAGTTTTGCTTTTGTTTTTGCTGTTATTTATGGTAGTGGAAGTTGGTTAGTTGTTGCGCTTTGTTTATAGAGACCAAACTTAAACATAATACTGAAAAATTATTTAAAATCTTGGCATTTTTCGGCATGCCTGGATGGCCCGATTGGTTAAGCAGTTTAAGCATCTGCCTTCAGCTCAGATCATGATCTCAGGGTCCTGGGATGGAACCCTGGTCAGGCTCCCTGCTCAGGCCCCTCTCCCTCTGTCCCTCCTCCCTGCTCATGTGCTCTTTCTCTCTCACTCAAATAAATAAATAAAATCTTTAAAAAAAATAAAATCTTGGCATTTTAAAATTATAAAAATGAGTGTATATTGGGGCAATGTTCAACAGGAAACCTTTAGAAGTAGACATTGTTCATTCCATTAAATTAATTTTGTTACACCAATTTAATCATACATTTTATTACTGTAGAACATTTACAAGTCCTCCAAACCTATCTTTAATTGTGTCATATTTCTATATATAGAAAACATCTAATGTCATGGCTATGTGTGGAAATCTTTGTTATATCAGGTAACTTGACTTTAATAAATTTCAGGAAATATAAGAATAAGAAAAGAACTATGAAATATAAAATGAAATAACTAATCATTGCCCACAGATGACAAAAACAGACACATGATTATGATAAAACTAAAATAAAAAACTCTCGCTGCTCATTAACTCAGAACGATGTTTACCAGAGGCAGCATATGTATATTCATTAAGAAAGAGACAATTAGGGCGCCTGGGTGGCTCAGTTGGTTAAGCGACTGCCTTCGGCTCAGGTCATGATCCTGGAGTCCTGGGATCGAGTCCCGCATCGGGCTCCCTGCTCGGCAGGGAGTCTGCTTCTCCCTCTGACCCTCCTCCCTCTCATGCTCTCTGTCTCTCATTCTCTCTCTCTCAAATAAATAAATAAAATCTTTAAAAAAAAAAAAAAAGAGAGAGAGACAATTAAGTAATATACAGCAAAACTCAGTAAGCAGTATATAATATTTGTACAGTTTTCTGTGTAGATACAAAGAAGTGATGTACATCACCATTTAATTGCAATGATTTTGAAAGCAATTGAGCTACAAAATAATACCACTTCAACTTAAAATAATATAAAATAATTGGCATAATTCAGTGGCATTTCAAAGTATTATGCGGTGTTCACATTATGGTGTCTTAATGAATAGAATACTGATAATCAGGAAAACTATATGCCCTTTACTCAAATTGATTGGCAATAATTCATGAGGAACCAGCAAAAAATGAAGTTGTAAGTCACATTTTATAGTAATTAAAATAATCTATATTGTATGAGAGGAAATTTTTATACCAGTCATGGTATATATGCTTTATATATACAAGTGCAGTTTTTCCTGTAACTCTTTAATAAAAAAATAAGGAACAAATATACATGGCATATTTTCTGAGCTAGGGAAATCAACAGATATAAAATAGGCATGCCCTCAAGGACATTTACATCTAATTGTGTAGGCAAGATATAAGCCAATATTATCTCTAAGAAATATATGACTCTAGGAAAAGGTGGAGGAAATGTCACAGGGCAGTATGGGTATAGTTTATCATTGATGAATTATAATGATTTTTTATGCAACTTGTAAATAACATGAGGTACAACCACTGGTGGAGATGTATTGGGAAGGTTTAATGGAACAAGTGGGATTTGTTTGTGAGCTCTTAAAACAGGAAATGCCTTGCGAGTTGGAAGATGTGGTTAGATAAATGAGAAAGCCTAATGGAAAAAGCTCAAAGATAGAAAAATTCACATTGTAGTCCAAGCTGTTAAATAAATCAACTGCTTAGGGTTTAAAGACGTATTATGTAATGGAACTGGATATTTAGTTTATGGCTTTCCTTTCTGTAGCATGTTAATCATTTTCTAGACTTTATATCTTCCTATATATATATATGATATATCTATATATAAATATATAGATATAGATATAGATATATGATATATATATATAAATATATATATATGTTTGATCCTACAGTGTCACAAAATTCAGCTATGGCAGGATTGCATTCCATTTCTTAAAATATCCTGTTTAATATAATATGCTGTAAAAGATAATAAAATCCAACTATACATTAATTTATTCATTAATTTGATACTTACGAGCTGTCATTTTGATAGATACTATAAGTATACAAATAGTGACTCAATAAATTAGAAGTGTGTTCATGTTAGAGTGGGAACACAAGGGAGTAGTATTTCAGCTCTGAATCAGTGAAGGTCCCAGAGATGTGCTCCCCCATGATCAGTCTTGAAAGCATGTATTTATCATGCAAGTGATATTGACAAGAATACATTCACAGCATTGGTCAGTAACTGAAAATAGAAAGAAGAGTAGAGGATGTCCTCAAAGATAACTGCATTACTTGGAGATCAGGAGAAATTCTGTGTCATTGAGTAAAGGGAGTTTGGTAACTTGAATAAGATAAGGGGGTGCCTGCGTGGCTCAGTCAGTTAAGCGTCTGCCTTTGGCTCAGGTCATTATCCCACGGTCCTGGAATCCAGCCCCACATCGGGCTCCCTGCTCAGCAGAGAACCTGCTTCTCTCTCTTCCTCTGCTGCCCGCCCTGCTTCTGTGCATGTGCGCACTCTCTCTCTCTAATAAAATGTTAAAAAAAAAAAAATTCCTTTCACTTATGCCTTATTTTAAATGACAATGAAACAAAGAGATATGAAATTCCTTTTCAAACCTATAATAATCAATGGTATTGTCAAATAATGTTATTTGTACTTTATATTGAAAATATGTTTTAGACTAGCATAAATATATGTAAATATAATAGCAATCAACAGCTGAGTTAGCTTATATGTTAAGTAAGGTTTGGGAAAATAAAAAGCTCTGATCTTGAAAAATAATTTTATAATTGATCTGGATATAAACAAAAATCAGTGAGAAACAGGTCAAAATATCAACTTTATTTCTGATAAGCCTAATTATAAAAATTGCCTTCACCCTTTGGCATATATAGTTTCCTTATTTATTTATTTATTTTTTAAAGACCAGGTAACCTCTAAGTACCTGCACTTTTTTTTTTTAAGATTTTATTTATTTATTTATTTGAGAGAGAGAAGGAGAGAGAGAGAGAGCATGAGATGGGGGAGGGTCAGAGGGAGAAGCAGACTCCTCGCTGAGCAGGGAGCCCGATGTGGGACTCGATCCCAGGACTCCAGGATCATGACCTGAGCCGAAAGCAGTCGCTTAACCAACTGAGCCACCCAGGCGCCCCCCCATACTGGTATTCTTAAGAACTAAGACATAATGGTCTTGACACTAGCCTTGAAATGATGATGAAACGAGCTTTATTAAGTCAAAAAAAAAAAAAAAAACGAATCAGATTCATGTGTAGAAATATTTCCCCAAAATATTGGAATTCCAATGCATACTATGCTTATATGGAAAGTCAAAGGCTGAATTGTTGCATGTGAAGTTCCTTTTTTTCTATTATAATATCTTATCTACAAATTGGATATGGGCATGTGTCACATAAATTCTGAATAAGAAGCTAGAATATCAATTTTATCAAAGTTCCGTCTGATTATAATGCAAAATAGCTTTAAGCAGAGGCCTTTGGGGGCCCGCTTCCACTAATAGAGATATGGATAAATTATAAGCTTGCTTGCTGCAGAACCCATAACTTATACAGTAGTCACTTCTGTAACAGAAGCATTGGAATAGAAATGAGATTTCACAACAATTTTTTTTTTTTAGTATATCAGGGTTATTGCACTATGAGATGAAACTCCTGTAAAACAATAAAATATATTTTAATTAATTGTCAAAAGCGGAAAAAAATAATCCCCAACTCCTTCACAGACAGAATTGTCCATGCAACATATTCATAACTAATCACATACAAACATGCCTAAATCCATTTTACTGTCTTACCACATAAGTGGATATCCCTAGGGCTGAGCTAGGGACCTGGGGAGAGTTTAGCTTCCCAAAGAATAAAAAGGAAAGACTCAGAATAGAGTTTGGGTCTCTCTGATCTATTCTGGCCAGAATTTTGACATAAGTCTTAGAGATATAGGAGATTCCAACAACATAAGGATGAATTTATGCGCTAATGACTGAAGGACTTTTTTTTTTTTTTAGATTTTATTTATTTATTTGTCAGAGAGACAGAGAGAGAGAGCACAAGCAGGGGAAGCGACAGGCAGAGCAGGCAGAGGAAGAAGCAGGCTCCCCGCTGAGCAAGGAGCTGGATATGGGACTGGATCTTAGGACCCTGGGAACATGACCTGAGCAGAAGGCAGATGCTTAACCAACTGAGCCATCCAAGGGTCCCTGAAGGACCTAGTACTTTGACCAAAATGTTGACATGCAACATCAAATTTAAACTCTTATCCTTTAACTTATCATTTATTATAAATAAACTCATTATCTGCTTTTAGTTATCCTCAGTGGATTAGATTTCTAACATATGATTTAAATATTCACTTATTACTCTATCATATCAACCTTCATATCATGATCTTCATATCAACCTTCAAAGAAATCTTGCAAGTCCCATAATCATGCATATTATAATCTCCGGAATATCAAGGAATTATATTTACTATAACCATGCTATATGTAAATCCATATTATATAAAATAATATTTAATATAACACTGCTTGCCATTTTAAGTGTCAGCAGTACCCGTTAATACAACAGCAAATTGTATACATAAAATATTTCCAATTCATATACATTGCTATTTATTCCTTTGAATTATATTTATATCCTCATTATCATTACATATACCTTATTATTTTATAACAAATAAATGTTATAAATATTAGAAATTCAAGTACCTAGGACAAATATTCTTGTTTTAAAGTAGCTATTTAAGAAAAAAATAGTTCTATACATTTGTTTAGCCTTCTCAAAATATTTAAAAAATTCTATTAAATGCATGATATTTCATGAAATTTTCAGTTAATTTAAAAATTGACCAGTAGTTACAGATGAATATTATTTTTCATTTTGCTCCTAGACACATTAATCAATCTGCAGGCATGTTGGGATCAATCAATTGCAGAAGTTGTGTTCATTCATCTTTGTGCTGCCATTCATCCCATGGCAGCAAGGAGCACACTGTGTAATTGAATTTGGTTGAAATCTAATATAAGAGCAAACTGTGACACAGTAGCAATAATCAGTTTGATTCAAAAATTTGAGCAGGCATTTTGGTTTTCTGCTTTCAGCGAGAGGTGTATGATACTCTATTCAGTAATAGTACCGTAAATGAGAGCTCTGGGGAAAAGGCACACAGCATGCTTTAGGACACATCAAGTGTTCATGGATTTTCAACTTAAAAAATACAGATGGTTAGAAGAACGGGAATACTAAGTACAATAAAATGTCTATAGAAAATAAGGGAATAAAGCTTAAGGTTTAAAGTCTCAAGATACATAATAAGATTAACTCTTAAAATTTTTTGGTTAACTATACTGGAATTTTAAAAAAACTCATAAATATTGTCATGAAGTTAGCAAAAGTTATGTGATGAAATAAAGTTCCTTGTTTTAGAGATTTGGAGAATCTGAAAATTATATCTGTACCTATATATCTATATGTCTACAGCCATATCCATATTTATATATAATTGTGTTTGTGACAGAGCTTTATCTCTCATTTTTTAAAGTTGATTTTGAAATGTGATCAAAACTAGCCTAGGTGAATAATATAATTATCTGGAATTATTTGTTTTTGTATTTTAGGGAAGTAATAAATTTTCTCCATTCCACTTCCAGCCCAGAATTAAAGCAAATCTTTGGAAGTTTTTGAGCCCATATATTCTACATTTTACTCCATAAATTGTTCCATCATACATTCTGGGTTACACTTAATTTTTCATTTTTAAATGTCATTTTTCTTAAGATTTTATTTATTTATTTGACAGAGAGAGACACAGTGAGAGAGGGAACACAAGCAGGGGGAGTGGGAGAGGGAGAGGGAGAAGCAGGCTTCCCGCCGAGCAGGGAGCCCCGATACGGGGCTCGATCCCAGGACCCTGAGACCATGACCTGAGCCAAAGGCAGACATTTAACGACTGAGCCACCCAGGCGCCCCTTAAATGTCATTTCTTATATCACTATGATTGTCCCTTAAATAGGTAATTGCATATGTTTTTATCTTAAAATGATAAAGAGCACATTCAGAGATAAAAGATATTCAGAAAATAAGTTTTTCTTGTAGGCTAATTTCAACACAAAATGATCATTTTTAACTGAGTTTGTCTTCACCCACTACTACCTTTATAAAATAAAATAAGACTAAAGGTGAATATTTTTTAAGAGGAGCCACTGGAATTTTCTACTCATCTTTCTGTTATTTATAATGAAAAATAATAATACAAAATATTTGGCAACTCAGCTCTTTCCACAGTTTGGCATTTGTGGACATTCCTGCTATAAACATTGGGGTGCAGGTGCCCCTTCAGATCACTGCATTTGTATCTTTGGGGTAAATACTTAGTAGTGCAATTGCTGGGTTGTAAGGTAGCTCTATTTTTAACTTCTTTTGTTTTTAAGATTTTATTTACTTGACAGAGAGAGAGAGAGGGAGCAAAGCAGGGGGAATGGGAGAGGGAGAAGTGGGATCCCCCTGAGCAGGGAACCCAGTGTGGGGCTCGATTCTAGGACCTTGGGATCATGACCTGAGCCGAAGGCAGTCACTTAACCCACTGAGCCACCCAGGTGTCCCTCTATTTTTAATTTCTTGGGGAACCTCCATATCATTTTCCAAAGTAGCTATACCAGCTTGCATTCCCACCAACAATGTAAGAGGGTTCCCCTTTCTCCACATCCTCGCCAACATTTGTTGTTTCCTGTCTTGTTAATTTTAGCCATTCTGACTGGTGTAAGGTGGTATCTCATTGTGGTTTTGATTTGTATTTCCCTGATGCCAAGTGATATGGAGCACTTTTTCATGTGTCTGTTGGCCATTTGGATGTCTTCTTTGCAGAAATGTCTGTTCATGTCTTCTGCCCATTTTTTTACTGGATTCTTTGTTTTTTGGGGTGTTGAGTTTGATAAGTTCTTTATAGATTTTGGATACTAGCCCTCTATCTGATAGGTCATTTTCAAATATCTTCTCCCATCCTGTAGGTTGCCTATTACTTTTGTTGACTGTTTCCTTTGCTTTGCAGAAGCATTTTATCTTGAAGAAATCCCAGTAGTTCATTTTTGCTTTTGTTTTCTTTACCTCAGAGACGTGCCTAGCAAGAATTTGTGATGGCTGAGGTTGAAGAGTTTGTTGCATGTGTTCTTCTCTAAGATTTTGATGGATTCCTGTCTCACATTTAGGTCTTTCATCCACTTTGAGTTTATCTTTGTGTATGGTGTAAGACAATGGTCTGGTTTCATTCTTCTACATGTGGCCGTCCAATTTTCCCAATACCATTTGTTGAACAAACACATGGAAAAAAAAAAATATATATATATATATATATAAGTAGGCTCCACACCCATCATGGAGCCCAATGCAAGGCTTGAACTCACAATCCTGAGATCAAGATCTGAGTTGAGATCAAGAGTCAGACACTTAATCAACTGAATCACCCAAGCACCCCTATACTTTTCTTCTTTTTTATGAAACCCTATTAAATATGAATTGTGTCCTTTTTCCCCTTACCTCCTGGGGATAAGTAAAGGAAGATTTTACTGGGAGAAAAAGAAAATATGGAAGGAAAAATACATTTAAGCCTTGTACCAGCTCTTCATGTTTAAAAAGGCTACACTTAAAGAACTGCTTAGATTAGTAAGTTTTGTTTTTGTTGTATGTTTGTTTGTTTTTATATTTTATTTTACACTTTGATCTATGAGGTCTCTCCTTTTATAAAACAAACAAGCAAACAAACAAACAAACAAAAGATTCTTTAGAATCACTTGACAAGGACTGTGTATTTTCAGTAAGGAGTATGTATCAACTCTGATGAGATTTTAATTCAGACTTCATGAAAAGTATTTTTATGGGACAAAGTATATTAAATAAGAAAATGTGAACTGCCATTGTTCCCAGAAAATAAGTGTAATGACAGTCTGTCATTCATAATTAATTTATTCATAATATAATTTATTAAATTATTCCATTTGTTGTGGAAATGCGTCAGTATGAATTAACTCTGATTTCTCTAACTTTGGTGGATGACATCAAAAAGATAAATATTGGTTAATTTTTGTCAAGTTATTAGTGTATTACTTTGATTTAGAATTGACTGGATGCTTAAATTGTTCTAAATTTAGTCTAGATCTCTCTGCAGTGGTTGAGTGTGTATCAAATCCATTTTGTTGAAAGATTTAACAAAAAATTTACTGATAAAATATTCCCATTCATTTCATGTTTTAACTGATTAAAATACATTTTATAAAATTACTTGAGAAAAGATAATAATGTAATATGTAGACAATAGTGATAGTTATGGGTCATAAAAGGGAAAGCACTGTGAAAGAGGGACACTTACGGAATTGTCCCAGTGCCAGTTTAAAAACAAAAACAAGTAGAATGACATAGATAAATTTCAAGAAGTTATAAATGCAAGTTTTGAACTGAAATGATTTTTGCTGTAAATTATAAGATATTCATTCAACTTTATTTGTGGTAAGTACCACATAGTTCTTCGTAATGAGTGGAATGGACAAAACTTCATATATTTACCCTTATTAGGAATTGGTAAGTTGATGAAAGCAAAGGATAGTAGATGCAAACTATAAATCTAAAAACACTCTCTGAGGGCGCTTGGGTGGCTCAGTTGGTTAAGCGACTGCCTTAGGCTCAGGTCATGATCCTGGAGTCCCGGGATCGAGTCCCGCATTGGGCTCTCTGCTCGGCAGGGAGTCTGCTTCTCCCTCTGACCCTCCCCCCTCTCATGTACTCGCTCTCTCTCATTCTCTCTCTCTCAAATAAATAAATAAAATCTTTAAAAAAAAAACAAAAATAAAAACACTCTCTGAGATAAAAGTAGGAATGCCATTAAAGCCTTTTTGAAATATATTTACTCTGAGAAGATTCAGAAAATGTGTTTTCTTATCTTTTAAAGAAAACACCATTTTTGTGATCTGCAACTTTATATCGCTAACAATTGGATAAACTGGAAATGTCAGTCAATTTAAATACAAATGATTTTAAGACTTCAGAAAATTAGACCTAGGAGTAAGTATAGATTAGTTTCTTCCAAATGATCCATTTCCTGTCGCTTTGCATAGAAATAGGCAGTACTTTTTAGTCCTGTGTTACACATAATCCTTCAAGCATTTAGGTGGTATTAGATTGTACATATGGCTTTCTGTGTAAATAAAAGTGTTTTCCAAACTAATCTAATGGGAACAAGTTCAATATGCTGGGAGTCTATAATTATATTTGAAAGAGTTCATCAAGACAATGAACTAAAAATACTTATAAATACTGGAAATACTTATTTTTAGTACTTTCATGAAGTTTATAAATGGATATTTGCTCTTCACAATTGATATTTGCTCTTCCTCATAAAGACATGAACAACATTTTCTAGTATTTTAGAAAATGATTAAAAATATCATAAACTTAATTCAAGATGAAGAAAGCAGATACTTATTTTTGGTCCCTTCACATGGTCATTATTTTGCAACTACTTTTTGGAGACTCTTGTCACATGTAGTTTAGTGTTTTCATGTAACCCAAATTATATGTTGCCTGACCACTATCTTCCCCAGCAAACTGTATTGCTCTTGTGTCTTAAGTAAGAGAAGAACCTTCCAATCTGATAAACATATACTAAGAAATAATGGTTAGTTACTATTTTATAAAGTATCCTTCAATGTATAGAAGGTTGCATGGTTAGTTTTCCTCAACCAGGGCATTGCAAGACGATAGCATTCACACATCACTGTGATAGCTAAGAATGTCTTGAAATATTTCCAACCCGATATTATGAAGAGGTCCCTTTTAAAAAGAAAATTAAATCCAAAGTAAGCAAGAGAAAAGAAATAATATTAGAGGGGAAATCAATGACTTAAAACACACACAAAAAAAGAGAATAAAAGTCATTTTTAAAGATCAATAACATCAGTGAACCAGGTGGATTAGCCAGGCATATCAAGAAAAAAGAAGGAAGCTATAAATTTCCAATCTTAGAAACAAAAAGGTGACATGATTATAGATATTGGGATTGAAAGGATAATAAAGGAATGTTGCTAGTACAATTATGCCAAGATATTAGACAACTTAAAGGAAGAGGACAAACTACTTAAGAGATACAAAATGCCAAAGCACAAACAAAAGGAATAAATAGCCAAACCACCTTTATCCTATCCCACCATAGGGATATAACATTGCTTTAATATTGGAAAATTAACTAACTCAGGGGCACTTGGGTGGCTCAGTAGTTTAAGCATCCAACTCTTAGTTTTGGCTCAGGTTGTGATCTCAGGGTCATGGGATCAAACCCAACATCAGGCTCCACACTCAGCATGGAATCTACTTGGGGTTCTCTCTCTCCTCTCCCTCTGACCTTCCCCCACCCCCCTCTCTCTCTGTGTCTCTCAACAATAATAAATAAATAAATAAATAATAAATCTTAAAAGAAGAAATAAAAAGAAAATCAACTAATTAAATCACCATATTAATAAACTAAAAAACTAAAACCATATGGTCATCTCAATAGATGTAAAAATGAGAGATGAAATTTAACACTGACTCTTGATGAAAGCAAAAAAAAGGCTTTGTAAACTCAAGAAAGAAGAAACAAATAAAGGGCATATCTCTAAAATTCTTACTAATATCACATTTAATGGTAAAAGAAATGGATGTTTTTCTTTATGATTAAGAATAGGTCAGGGATATGCATTCTTACTATTCCTATTCCTTATTGTACTGGATGCAATAACCATTTTTACAAAGAAAGAAAAATAAATAAAAATACCAATTCGAAAGGAATAAGTAAAATATACTCTATTTGCAGACGACTGAAGATCTATAGGAAAAATTCTAAGGTCCCTATAAAAGAGTTACCAAAGAGTTACTAATAAGTGAGTTTAACAAGGTCAAAAGATACAAGATAAATCTACAAATTATCAGTTATATTTCTACTTACTACATTCAACATTAGAAATTAAAATAAACTTAAAATATCATCAAAAAGTGCTATATTTAGATATAACCTCACAAAATATGTATCAATATGTACATTGAAAGCTGAAGAGCAATTCTAAAAGAAATTAAAGAAAAATACATTAAGAAATATACTATGCTCATTAAACAGAGAACTCTGTTGTTAAAAAGTCAGTTCCTTCTATATCATGCTATAGTCAGTTAAATCCCAATAAAAAGAGAGAAGGAAGTCTTTGGTATAAATTCACAATCTAATTCTAAAATATATATGCATGTGAGAATGCCTTAGAATGGCTAAAATAATCCATCTCCCCCCAAAGTTGAAGAATTTACATGATCTGACTTCAAGACCTACTATGAAATCATAGTAACTAATACTGTTTTCCTGGTATCAGGAAAAGGAAATTAAAAAAAAAAAAAAAGGAACAGAAAAAAAGTCCAAAAAGACTTTTTTGGTGATGGATGCCAAATAGGTGATGGACTGATTTTTCAACAAAATACCAAGTAATTCAAATTTAAATAGATAATTTTTTTCAATAAAAGTTACCAAAACAAGTAAATACTCATACACAAACAACAACAAGAACAACCTTCAAAACTTACATCACCTAAAAAGTGTCTCAAAATGTCTCATAGGGCTATACAAGAACTAAGAAAATACAACTACTTTAGGAATGAAAACAGGATAAAATGTTGTGACCTAGGCTTTGGTTGAGATATTTTAAAGAGAATACAAAAGAAAAGAAACATACAAAAATTGATCTTTACCAAATGGACTCCATAAAAATTAAATTTTTTTGCGCCTCAAAGATACTGCTAAGAAAATGAGGAAAAGCTACGTATTTGAAGAAGATATATGCAAATCATATATCTGATAAATTAGTTGTATCTAGAATAAATAAAAAGCTTCAAAAATTTAATCATAAGACAACCCATTTAAAAATGGGTACAAACTTTACAAGAATTTTACCAAAAAAAAAAAAAATTCCAATGGCAAATAAATAAAGGAAAAATTATTTAACATTATTAATCAATATTGAGTGCAAAGTGAAACCATAATGTAGTACTACTTTGTACATAGAATAGATAAAATTATAAATATGGGAAATATCAGGTATATAATGTTCATACACTGTTAACAAGAATGAAAAAATAAATATATCTACAGCCTCTTTGTGAAACAATTTGGCACTTTCCTTAAAACTACATCTATCAGATGACCTTTGTCCCACTCTTAGGTATTTACGCAAGGCATTTACATTGAGTATTTACCTAAGAGTAATAAAAATATGTCAACACGAATATTTGTATTCAAATGTTCCTATTCTAAAAAAATATTCATAACAGACATAGTAAGAAACAAAAGGGTACATTAGGAGTATTAATTTATAAGCTAATTTTAGATATACATACACTAAAATATTGCTCAAAATTTAGAAGACTAAATTATTGTTACACACAGCAACATAGATAAATCATAAAAACATTACTTTTACTGAAAGAAGTCTGATACAAAAGACTGCATACTGTATGATTCCATTTATAATAAATTCTATAAAAGACAAAACTAGGTTGACAGAAAGTAATAATTGGTTTCCAGTTGTTAGATTGGGGTGTGGGAGGGAAGTAATGGCAATTCTGTATCATGATCATGGTAGTGGTTATACAACTGTATATACCTGTCAAAATTCTTGGAACTGATAGCTTAATATTAATGGATATTTTGTATATAAGTTATATCTCAATAATGCTGCTTGAAAACAAAAGAAAAAATGTTCATAGACTAAACATCAAAATTCAAATGCAGAAATTGTACGACCAGATGAAAAAAACAAAACTTCACTACATGATGCCTGTAAGAAACATGCTTTAAATATAAAGATAAAATGGATCCTGTGTGCATCATACAAAGAATAATAAGAAGAAAGCCATGATTATTTATTTATTTATTTTTAAAGATTTTATTTATTTATTTGACAGGGAGAGACATAGCGAGAGAGGGAACACAGCAGGGGGAGTGGAAGAGGGAGAAGCAGGTTCCTCGCCCAGCAGGGAGCCTGATGCGGGGCTCGATCCCAGGACCCTAGGATCATGACCTGAGCCGAAGGCAGACACTCAATGACTGAGCTACACAGGCGCCCCAGCATAATTATTTAAATATTAAATAGTTTTCAATACATGAGGTATTAAAGAGATTGAGAGCAGCATTTAATAATGATAAAAAGTCAATTCGTTAGTTAGAAATAAACTTCATATGTAGATTAATATAAGAACTCAAAAATATATGGAACAAAACTTGACAAATAAAAAGTGAGAAGCAGCCAATTCCAAAATCATAGTTGAAGATTTTACCACACCCCCCAGCAATTAATAGAACAATTAGACATACATGTGCAAACACATATTTAATTTTAATAATACTGCCAATCCCTTTGAATTAATTGATATATATAAGACACTAAACATTCTTTGCAGGTGCACATAATATATTCTCCAAGATAGAATATATGCTGGGCCAAACAATCAGTTTAAAAAAACTTGACAAAAATCATATGGAGTTAACTGATCACAACTGAATTAATATAGATAACAATAAAATACATAGAAAACCCCATATGTTTGAAAATTTTAAAACACAATTCTAAAAGAGCAAAGGTTCAATAAATAAATATTCCTTTTCTCAGGCTGAATGATTTTATGTTTAAATTAGGCAATATTTCAAATGTACTTAACTGTTATGTGCTTTATAATTGACTTTTTTTCTTTTACAAAATGGAGTGAATTAGATTACTGACTTTCTTAATTCTCACTCTTAACAAAAACCAAAATCCAGACACATTTATCACACATTTTATGTAAGTGAAACAATCTGGTGATATAATGCTCAAAAAGTTTTGGCCAAAGTATAAAACATTTTTTGCTGATTTATTGCAGCAAAATGCTTAAACCTATTCCTAAGAGCAATGCTGAGAAAACCTTACATAGATAAATGATCATTTTAAGGAAATCAAACAGAATCTGAAGGAAACTGATAATATAATTGAATAGTTTAAGTAGTAATTTAAGTTTAAGTAGTAATAGTTTAAGTAAAACTCCTCAATTATACTCCAGCTCTTCTTTAATCGAAATAAAATTTTAGACCACCGGGCCCTATTTATTTGCCAAGTTTACCCTTTGGTCTAACTTATTTTAAGATTCATTCAATGTTTCTATTTAACTGTTCTAGCATTTGAGGTTTAAAACATGAATTGTCTGGGGCAGGTGGGTCACCCAGTCTGTTAAGCATCCAACTCAGTTTCAGCTCAGGTCATGATCTCAGGGTGGTGAGATTGAGCCCCGCATGAGGCTCCAAAGCTCAGCATGGACTCCGCTTGAGATTCTCTCCCTCTGCCCTTCCCCCTGCTCTCTCTGTCTATAAAATAAAATGAATAAATAAAATATTTTAAAATAAATAAATAAAATGTGAATTGTCCATTTTACAAAGTGGAAAAATAAAATCCATGGTTTCTTCATCAATTGTTAAGGGCATTCAAAGTATTGACCTATTTAAATCAAGCAATATAGAATAAATCAGCATGGTTTTAATATTGGATTAATTTTGAAAAATATAATTATACTAATTTTGCATTACATTTTACAAAGATTAATTTAAGAAATTAAAATTAAGTTTAATCCTTTTAACTATCTTTTTTTGGTTGACAGATTAATTAGCCTGACAAGATAATTTACTTATTTTAGCAAATGACTAATCTTTTTTTGGCTTTTGTTAAATTCTATTTTTATTATCTGGCCCAACCATTTTAAACTCATAATGGTTAAAATATTTACTCTAGCAATGTCAGATATAGATTATGACAGATAGATAAATAGATGATAGATAGACATATAGATAGATGATAGATATCAATCTTAAAAGCCTACCTTGTCAATGAAATTGGCAGGTATGTGGAAGAAACTAAATCAATAATTGATTTGTCAAATATGAATAACTTTTATTGTTTTTTACATTTGAAATTCTATCAACATAATCATCTATTCTTTTGCTTTGGGAGAAGTGATTTGCTTTACATTTTCATGCACACACACAGAAAAGCAAGGGTTATCTCTGAAAGTCTTAAAGCATTTTTTCAAAGTATATATGCCATCATTTAGAAAACATAACTCCCGAAATATATTTCATATCTCTTTAAAATGACTAGGATGCAATTAGATGTATTTTACATTTATTTTTTGGAACAAAAACTGCTAAGAACTTTGTTTACATATTGACTCATAGACTTTTCAGTTTAGGTATACATATATTAGCATACGATAAAAACATATATAATGTATTAGAAAAGAAGCACATAAATCAAACTGGAAATTTTTATTTATTTAGTAAATTTTCCTGAAAGTGAATGAGCCTGGTTGGCTCAGTCGGTGGAGCTTCCCACTCTTGATTTTGGTTGAGGTCATGGTCTTAGGGTCACGAGGTCATGATCTTGCAGTCCTGAGATCAAACCCCACGTCAGGCTCTACATCTAGCATTCTCTCTCCCTCTCCCTCTGCCCCTCCCCTCACTCTTTCTCTCTGAAGAAAAAAACAAAAAAAAATAAAAATAAATAAAACTTCAACCAAAATGAAAGGCAAGGAAAGATAATTTAAGTAGTAAAATGTCCACTTATTGAAGAAAAAGTAGATAAATTTAAAAAATTACAAAAAATAAATTTTAGTATATAAAGAATAAGATGTTTTTGATAATTTGTCATTATTTTTTGGATATTTACCATGTGTAAAACATTGTTGGGATTTTTTTTTTTAAAGATTTTATTTATTTATTTATTTGAGAGAGAGAGAATGAGAGACAGACAGCATGAGAGGGAGGAGGGTCAGAGGGAGAAGCAGACTCCCTGCCGAGCAGGGAGCCCGATGCGGGACTCGACGCCGGGACTCCAGGATCATGACCTGAGCCGAAGGCAGTCGCTTAACCAACTGAGCCACCCAGGCGCCCCCATTGTTGGGATTTTTAAGGATTAAAAGGAAAAAGTAAAAAACTATCTTTACTATCAAGGAGATTATAGTAAAGAATATTTCAAAAGTTAATTTTAGGTTGATTACATAGTAACTTTTTTTCTTAAATAGTTTATTTATTTAATTGACAGAGAGAGGGAGCAAAAGCAGGGGGAGCTGCAGGCTGAGGGAGAGGGAGACGCAAGCTTCCTGATGAGCAGAGAGCCTGATGGGGAACTAGATCCCAGAGCCCTGGGATCATGACCTGAGCCGAAGGCAGATGCTTAACTGACTGAGCCACCCAGGCGCCCCCCATAGTAACTGCTTTTAACCAAAAAATATGACAACTATTTTAGGGAAATTTCTAAATTTATTTAAAACTTCAGTTAAGCCCTGAACTTGGAAAAGGAGGACATGTTTCACACTAATTATAATCAATTTTTTTTTTTTTAAAGATTTTATTTATTTATTTGACAGAGAGAGACACAGCGAGAGAGGGAACACAAGCAGGGGGAGTGGGAGAGGGAGAAGCAGGCTCCCCGCTGAGCCGGGAGCCAGATGCGGGACTCGATGCCAGGACCCCGGGATCATGACCTGAGCTGAAGGCAGTCGCTTAACCAACTGAGCCACCCAGGCGCCCCTAATTATAATCAATCTTAAGTGTTTACATAATGATAAAATTTACAGAGAAACAACGTTCCCATTTCAACAATGCTCATGGTGACTACAATCCAGATTTGCCAATTTACTATGTAGACTTTTAAATTTAATTTAATTTAGTTTTACTTTATTTATTTTGTATCTTAATCTTATTTTATTATTATTAATAATTAGTATTTTGTTATTAACAATTAATAACAGTAATAATTAATTATTATTGGACCAGACTATCCTTTCAGTAGTGTCCTTGGTTCTGATGTTCCTCAAAGCTTGACCATCTAAAAGCAATAACTATAAGTTGGTTAGAGAGAATTTGAATACCTATTGAAATGTAATGAAAATGTGTGACTGACTAGACTTAGTCTAGGTGAAAATAGAGAGACCATGCATATTAAGTTAGAAAGTATGGTGTTTGCTCTTGAAAATCTTATAAGAGTAGTGGAGTATTAAAGAGGGCACGTACTGCATGGAGCGCTGGGTATTATACGCAAACAATGAATCATGGAACACTACATCAAAAACTAACGATGTAATGTATGGTGATTAACATAACATAATAAAATAAATAAATATATATATATAAAAGAAACACTCACATTTTAACATAAAATTTGCCTAAAATATATACAGCTATGCACTGAAAGATAGGTGCATAACAATACTGAACATACATTTTTGTGGCATACTATCAATAGTAGGGGCACAAAGAAAATTATTCCAGTTTTTCCACTTCATTTGGGCAAACTTAACATTACCCTACATTAGTTATGTCATCCAAGATATAGGAAAAATAACAATATGTAGCAGCTAAAAAACACTTTTTGTTAAGGTTCCATCAGAATAATAAAATCGCTAGCAGAAATATATATTAAGAAATTAATTGCAAAGAACTGGCTTTCTCAATTGTGGGGGCTGGCAAGCAAGATCAAAGTCCTTTAGGCAAGCCATAAGAAAGGGCAAGCTTGAATTATCAGGCATGATCTCAAGCTCTTATTCATAGGTAGATTTTATTTTTCCTTCAAGAACATTTTACTTCAGCTCTTAAATCTTTTTAACTGATGAAGTCAGACCCACCCAGATTAATTGGGATAATCTTAAAGCCAACTAATTATGGACTTTAATCACATTTACAAAATAGCCACACAGCAAAACCTAGATTAGTGTTTGATTGAATAACTGAGAACTATAGCTTAGCCAGATTGACACATAAAACTTGCTATCATAACAATGAAGGCACATTGTAAATTTTAGACACTAAAATATAATATAGGACAGTTATATTTATCTTTACTTTTATTCTTACTAAATCTCCATTAGATAGACATAATTTATTCCTGATTTAACCTAAGGAAGCTGGGAAGAGGTATTCGGTGTTGGTAATAAGCAGAAAGTGGGAATTAAAATCAATGTTTAAGATAACTCATGCTTTTTTATTTTACACGGTACTGCCTCACAGAAATAATGAGACAGAAATAATGTGGACAATTATAGTCCCATAAATTCATTTAGAACTATTGTTTTCTGTGATGTATGGATTTCTTTCATCTTTATTTTTATTTTTTTAAAGTTTTGTGGGTTTTTTTGTGTTTTTTTTTTGTTTTTTTTTTTAATTCATCTGAGACACAGAGATACAGAGAGAGAGAGAGAGCATGAGCAGGGGGAGAGACAGAGGGAGAGGGAGAAGCAAGCTCCCAGCTGAGCAAGGAGCCTGATGTGGGGCTCAATCCCAGGACCCTGGGATCATGACCTGAGCTGAAGGCAGACGCTTAATCATCGGAGCCACCCAGGCGTCCCAATTTCTTTCATCTTTAATGACTACCTTCACAGTTTACAATTCCTCAGATACACTTGCCATCTTACTTTTTCATTTTAATTGTAAGTATGTAATTCTATTTCAATTGAAATACATTGATGCACTTAAAAGAAATAACTAAATTGCTAAAATTTCACAATTTGCATTTTTCCCTTCATTCAAAGGTGAAAATAATACAGACATTTTCATTAACTATTTTCCTAGTATAAAAGAGGATACATCACCATTATATCTATCATAAATGGATTTCTTTTTGGCCAATAGAATAATATTTTGGGGGGCGCCTGGGTGGCTCAGTCATTAAGCGTCTACCTTCAGCTCAGGTCATGATCCTAGGGTCCTGGCATCGAGCCCCACATCGGGCTCTCTGCTCAGCGGAAAACCTGCTTCTCCCTCTCCCACTTCCCCTGCTTGCGTTCCCTCTCTCATTGTCTCTCTCTCTGTCAAATAAATGAATAAAATCTTTAAAAAAATATATTTTTGAAGGATAGTGTGATTTCAACAAATTAAACAATAAAAAGTACATATAATTAATTTATGTTGTGATAGTATTTGACAGAATATATGTATGTACATATGAGACAGATAACTAAGAGGACATAAATATAAGATATAATATTTCATTAAAGATATTAAATATATTATGCTATAGACAATATTTTGATAACATATGCAGTGCATTTTACACATAGAACTTTCATAAATATCTGTTGATTATATAAATAAATATTTGTACTGCCCATGATCATTGATTATTATTTTTTGCTGTAAGTGGTTCAAAAAGCAAGCATAGGGGCGCCTGGGTGGCTTAGTCGTTAAGCGTCTGCCTTCGGCTCAGGTTATGATCCCAGGGTCCAGGGATCGAGCCCCGCATCGGGATCCCTGCTCCGCGGGAAGCCTGCTTCTCCCTCTCTCCTTCCCCATGCTTGTGTTCCCTCTCTCGCTGTGTCTCTCTCTGTCAAATAAATAAAATCTTAAAAAAAAAAAAAAACAAGCATAAACATATAAGATGGTAAAATGAGATTATGAAGTTAAACTTTCCAGAGTTTCAGGACTATCTAGAAATATTTTACCATCATAAGAGCAATAGACTGTTAAATCTCTATAGCACTTATAACTAAGTGGACTATTTCTTGATACTGGTGTAAACTTAATCATTTATATTCACTCCAAAGCAACAGATCGGTACAAATAAGCTTCAATGAATACTGACAATGAATAAATGGGAAGGTATCAATTTAGGTAAAAAATAATATAAGTAACTTCTTTGGGTAAAATGAATTTCAAGATTAGTATGAATTGGACATAATCTGAGTCTTATGCTTAAAGGTATCACTTGAAAGAAAAGCACATGTAAAAAATAATTGGGGAAGAGTTTGTAAAAATCAAATTAAATTAAACTTAATTAAAATTAAAATCCCATAACTTTAAGATGTTTTAGCACTCATTAGAAACATTAGTCATGAACATTACAAAGCCAGGATGATAGGAGAGTTTATTGAGGAAAGGAGTATCTATGATTAGAAAAAAGTTCAACATTCTATAGATATACAGCAATTAGCAGAATGAAACCTTTACCACAAATTTGGTGGTTTAAAACAATAGAAATATGTCCTCAACACTCTGGAGGCCAGAAATCTAAAGTCAAGGTTCTGGAATGGTTGCGTTCCCTCCAAAGTTTCTAAAGGAGAATACCTCCTTACCCCTTCTAGCTTCTGGAGGTTCTGTGTGTGCCTCCACCATAGCTGCGTAACTCCAGCCTCTTTCTCTGTCTTCATATGGTCTCCTCTCTGTTTCTATTTTATGTGTTTCTTATACAGATATTTGCCCTTCAATTTAAAGCCCAGGAGAATACAAAGGAAGATAACTTCTTAACATTCTTAACTAAATACGTCAGCAAAGACTCTTTCTCCAAACAAGGTTACATTCATGCCTTCGGAACATGGCCATATCCTTACTGGGGACATTATTCAACCCATAACAACACATCTACTGGCCCCTCCCCCCCCCCGAAAATTAATACTCCACATACCAAATATATTTACCCCATCGAACACCACAAATGCCTCAACCCATTACAATATCAACTCTTAAGTTCAAATTCTCATTTAAACATAATCAGCTCAAAAAGTCCCAAATTTCATTATCTATATCAGGCACTGGTGAGACTGAGACTAAATTAATTCTGAGACAAACTTGATCACCATCTACGAACCTTAATTAGAAAAAAAAAAAATCTGCTTCTAAAATATAATGGTGGGACAAGCATGGGCTACAGATTCTCATTCCAAAAGATAAAAATTGGAAGGACTAAAGTGGTCACTAATCCCAAACAAATTTGAAATCCAGCAGGATAAATTCCATTTTTTTTCAATGTCTGAGAACAATCCTCTGTAATTAGATGTTCTGACCTCTGGGACTGCAGGAGCTCTGCCTTCTGCGCTGCCCAGGGCAATCCTACATATCTTTGTGCAGTGCGTGGAGGCTCTGTTTCCACAGTCAGTCTTCCTCTTTGAATGGTAGAACATTTGGCAGCCAAGTAGCTCTCTGAATCCATTCCCTGCCTTCAGAATTTTTGGAAATCTGACAACCTTCTCTCATTACATCCTGTCTCTGCCTCTTTTAGTCCAAGCAGACAACATTTCTTTTGATACAGTATTCTCAAAAACCTGATTCTCCTATGTGGAATAGGGGTCCATGCCATCAGATAAGAAGGACCTCAACAGATCTTTCCTTATTAAACCTATCGCTATTCCTGGTTTATGTTGAGATGGTTGAGTAGTACGTCCATGAGTCACACAATCAATCTCTTCAACAAAAGGCTTTGTAGCCACATGTTTGGTCCTCTGTCTGGAGCGTGATTTTCCAACAGCGAATTTCCACATTTTAGTATCTTGTGCAATCTAGATAGGCCAAGAACTTCCCAAACCATCAAGTGCTGTTTCCTTTTTGCTTAGCAGTTTCTTCGTCAATTTATCTCTTTCCTCTTACATTTTACTATGAGCAACAAGGAGAAACCAGGTCATATCTCCAGTACTTGGAAATCTCCTCAACTAAATATACAAATTCATTTCTTACAAGTTCTACTTTCCACATAACCATAGAACATATTTAAGCCAAGTTTTCTGTCATGGTAACAAGGGCTGTCTTTCTTCTAGTTCCAGTAACAGGTTCCTTATTTCCTTCAGAGCTGTTTCTAGGACATTCATAGCTCTTCCAACATTCTGTTCAAGGCAATCTAGACTTTTGCTCTCATGAATCTTAAAATCATCCCAGCCTTTACTAAGCCACTTCTACATCTTAGTTATTTGTTGCAGCAGCATCCCATTTTCAGTCACCAAAAACTGCAGTAGTTTCTCGGGGCTTCCTTAAATTACCAAAAACTTTCTAGCTTAAAATAACAGAAATTTATTTCTCCACAGTCTGGATGTGAGAAGTCTGAAATCAAGGTGTCACCCATTTTTTGCTCCTTCTAGAAGGTCTAAGAGAAAATCCTTCTTGCCTCTTTGAGTTTCTGGTGGCTCATTTTCAAGATCCTTAATTTTGTCTGCATATATCTCCCCCACACCCAAATAGGGTCACAAACAGACTCTGCAATGCAAATATCTTTTGAGACTACCATTCTACCCAATAACAAGAAAAGTAATAGTGTCTCCATTCTACTTCTTATTAGCTCTATGTTATTAGGGATGTTCCTTTACTTCCCTATGTCTCAGCTTTCTTATCTGAAAATATGAAAAGTACCACATATGAGACTTAAGTGCCATGCTTAAATTAAAAGAAAAAGCTGTTTCTGATTAGGTTTTCCTTGAGAAAAATAAGAACATTAAAAAAAATAGAAACACAAAATGAATGATGAAGGTATTAAATTAATGAACTAGAGCGAGTAGACAGAAAAAAAGGAACAGGGTGGTATCAAAAATGTTCATGGGCACGCAGAATGCAATTTTAATATTAAAAATTAAGGTTGTTGGAGATACAGGCTACTGGCTATAAAATGAATAAGTCACAGGATTAAAAGACACTGCATTTGGGAATATAGCCAATGATATCTTAAGAACGATATACAGTGACAGATGGCAGCTACACTTGTGGTAAGCATACATAATGTATAGAAAAGTTGGATAGCTATGTTGTTATACCTGAAAGTAATGTAACAATTTAAAAGTATAATAAATTTAGTAAAATAGAAAACAAAAATATAAATTATAACTAAAAATATAAAGACCAAAGTTTTGAGATACAGAAGATACAAAAGATTATAGAAATGGAAGAGAGTTCTTAGCTATTTAATCCAACTAATTCCATAAAGATTTGAAGGAAGGAATGAGTTGAAGAGATGTTGAAATAATTTTTAAAAGATGAGCTAAAAAATTATGTGAATCTATAATTTTAAAGAGGCTGTTGATAAATCAGGCAAAGCTTAAAAACATAACATCTTTAGGGGGCCACCTGGGTGGCGCAGTCGTTAAGTGTCTGCCTTCAGCTCAGGTCATGATCTTGGGGTCCTGGGATCGAGCCCCACATTGGGCTCCCTGCTCCACGGGAAGCCTGCTTCTCCCTCTTCCACTCCCCCTCCTTGTGTTCCCTCTCTCGCTGTGTCTCTATCTGTCAAATAAATAAATAAATCTTAAAAAAAAACAACAACATAACATCTTTAGCTACAATATGTTGTTGTTATTGCTTCTGGTTTGTTTTGTATTTTTGCTGTCATTATGTCGCAATGTGGGTAATTTATGTGTTAAAATAATACATTGGAAAACCAGTTAGAAAAAGCAGGAAACTTACAAGATACCAAATATAAAACTTTAGACGATTTATGACACTAAATTTCAAAAGACACTGGAACAAACTTACAGATTTTGGAAAAATTAAGAAAAACAACATTGTGACCTGATAATATACAAATAAATAATTGTCTCCAGTGTGCAAGAGGAATAGACAGTGTGTGTGTGTATGTGTGTGTGTATACTTTCAAGAATAGAAGAGTTCAATAAGTATACATCTGTAAAATGTTCCCTTAAAAAAATGTCCAGGTAACTAAGAGTCATCAGAATAAATATTTGATACTGGATGTATTGTGATAATAGAAATAAAAGTAGCATAACCTAAAAGTATGTCTAAAAGACTGTCAAAAAAAAAATAAAAGACTGTCAATAAAGTTATACACAACATATCAATAATAATATTAAAAACCACTTGCAATAAATAATAATATACTAACAGAAATAATTCTTATTCCAAAATTTAATATGGGGGCAAATACATGTGAGATAATTAGAAAATGTATATGCTTGGGAAATTTTATCTTCACCAAGAATAATGATATTTTTCATTTTTCCCCTTAAAATAGACTTTCTTCTAATAAACTACAATGTGTTATTATTCCTAAGACAGTTAACATTAATTATTATTAATTTTGCAATACACTAAGTTGTTATGTCTCTGCTATATCTTTTATTCTGGAATATTTTTCCCATCCAAACTTTAAAATATTTTTAATTTGATTTTTTAAAGAATTCAAGACAGATTCTTATAGAATGGCTCATATTATGAATTTCTCAGACTGCTTTCCTCAAAAAGAAATCAAATTGAAATGGAAATAAAATTATAATAAATCATGAAAAATAAAATTCTGCAATGTATAAGAGCTCTCATATCAGACTGTGTCATGACTATCCTTTAAGTCGTATAAACTCACATAGATTCTGGTGAATATTTACTTGGTGATACATATTTGGCCTTTAGTACATATTTATACATATTTGATGTTAACAGACATATTTAAAAATTTAAAGACATAGGGGTGCATATGTCTTCTTGAATTAGTGTTTATATATTTTTTTCAGATAAAAATCTAGAAGTAGAATTGCTGGATTATAGTAGTTTTTTTTTGGGGGGGGGCCTTCATACCATTTTCCAAAGTGGCTACACCAGTTTATATTCCCAGCAACAGCATGTGAGGGTTCCCTTTTCTCCACATCCTTATCAACACTTGTTACTTCTTGTCTTTTTGATAACAGCCATTCTAAAAGGTGTAAAGTGATATCTAATTGTGGTTTTGACTTGCCTTTCCCTGATGGTTAGTAATGTTGAGCATCTTTTCATGTGCCTGTTGGCCATCTGCATGTCTTCTTTGGGAAAATGACAACTTTTAATCAGATTGTGTGAGAGTTTTTTGATACTGAGCTATAAAATTTTTTAAATATATTTTGGATGTTAACCTCTTATTGGATATATCATTTGTGAATATCTTTTCCCATTTAGTTGGTTGTCTTTCTGTTTTGTGATGGTTTCCTTCACTGTACAAAGGTTTTTAGTTTGATGTAGTCTCATTTGTTTATTTTTGCTTTTGTTGTCCTTGTTTGAGGAGACAGGTCCAAAATATTATTGCTAAGAATGATGTCAAAGAGTTTACTGACCATGTTTTCCTTATAAGTTTTATGGTTTCAGGTCTTACATTTAAGTCTTTAATCCATTTGAGTGTGCTTTTGTATATGATGTAACAAAGTGGTCCAGTTTCATTCTTTTGCATGTAGCTGTCCATTTTTCCCAACAACATTTATTGAAAAGACGGTGTTTTCCCCATTGTATTTTCTTGTCTCTTTTGCTGTAGATTAATTGACCATATATAAAATGTGGGTTTATTTCTGCATCCTCTATTCTGCCCCATTGACCTATGTGTCTATTTTCATTCCAGTACCATACTGTTTTGATTACTATAACTTTATAGTACAGTTTGAAATATTGGAGGGTGATACCTCCAGGTTTGTTCATCAAATCAAGACTTTCTGGATATTCAGGGTCTAGTGTGGTTGCCTACAAAGTTTAGTATTATTTCTTCTAGTTCTGTGAAAAATACCATTAGTATTTATATGGGAATTGCATTGAATCTGTAGATTATTTCTGGTTGTGTGGACATTTTAACAATATTAATTCTTCCAATCCATGAGCACAGTATATCTTTCCATTTACTTGTGTCATCTTCAATTACTTTCATCAATGTATTATAGTTTTCAGAGCACAGATCCTTCACCCCCTTGGTTAAATTTACTCATAGATATTTTGTTCTTTTTTTAAAAAAAAGATTTATTTATTTATTTGAGAGAGCGAGCATGAGAGAGAGAGAGAGTACATGAGAGGGGGGAGGGTTAGAGGGAGAAGCAGGCTCCTCGCCGAGCAGGGAGCCCGATACGGGACTCGACCCTGGGACTCCAGGATCATGACCTGAGCCGAAGGCAGTCACTCAACCAACTGAGCCACCTAGGCGCCCGATATTTTATTCTTTTTGATACCATTATAAATGGGATCGTTTTCTTAATTTCTCTTTCTGATAGTTTATTATTATATAGAAACATGACAAATTTCTGTATATTGATTTTATATCCTGCAACTTTACTGAATTTATTTATTTGTTCTATTTTTTTTTTTTTTGATGGAGGCTTCAGGATTTTCTATAAATTATATCATGTCATCAGCAAATAGTGACAATTTTACTTTTTCCTTTTCTGTTTAGATGCCTTTTATTTCTTTTTCTTTCCTAACTGCTGTGGCTAGTACTTTCAATACTATGATGAATAAAAATGGTGGGAGTGGACATCCTTGTCTTGTTCCTATCTTAGAAGAAAAGCTTTCAGCTTTTCACCATCAACTATGATGTTAGCTATGGGTTTGTCATATATGGTCTTTATTATGTTGAGGTTACATTCTCTCTTCTTCCATTTTGTCGAATCAATGCTTTTTTAAATGAAAGCTGGTCATGGTAGAACTGTGCCATGTCGCATTTTTTTCCCAATCAAGTGATAGTGTGTATGTTTTAGGTTATAAACAATCCTTTAAAAATCATTGTTTCATACAAAAGTTAAATTTATGTTGAGTAGATATATACACATTCTGTAAAAACACCCACAAATGCACAGATATTGGTGTAATTTGTACATTTCTTTTGGCTGTTGTTGATTTTAATGCATGTTCAGTTCACTTTAGGCTTGTATAAATTTTATGTAGAGATTTTACTGTTATGTAGAGATTTTACTATTGTTACTTTTCTCATTATTTTTACTTGTAATGGTATAATTATTATCATGGTACATGATACATGGTGCAAATTTTCAAGTGTCCTAGGCAGTGAGAATAACTTTGCTTCAATCATTATAAGGTTTGTGAGATTGATGACACTGATACAACCAGTTCTTTAAATCTGTCACTTTGGGATTCTCAAATGATTAGGAATTACTCTTCTGTGGCTGTTTGCAAAGAACACTAATCAAATCATATAGTACATAATAAAACAGAGAAGAATGACAAGAGAATAAAAATTCAGACACTATCAAATGTAGTCTTCTTGACATTGAAAAATGATCCCCCCATTTCCTAATGAACATAGTTTTAGGAATCTTATGTGATTTAGTGATTGTACACTTGGTCCAAAACTAATATTTTTCTTACAACAAGTATGGATCTTTTATGAGACTCATGAACTAATAAGACATGCATGACTTCTTGTTTTATACTGGGCTGGGACTTGATTCTTGTTCAGAATGATGGCCTCAATTTAAAATAGGATAGGGTTAGCTAGGTAAAAAATATGAAACAGGTGCACGAATCAAGAACTGGGTGTTGTTGGCTCAATCAGATCTAGAAAAGGGTATGTATGTGACCAGGATTTGAGGAGTAAGTGAGAAGAGAAAAGAATACAAGTAGTCTAAAGTGGAAAGTAACTTATTTTGAAGAATTCCTGGGAATAAATTTAATGCATTTGTGAAATTGTGTGTGTGTGTGTGTGTATATATATATATATATATATATATATATATATATATATATATGTTTTCTGTCTTTGATGGGTCTGAAAAAAAATGATTAATGTTTCACTCTATTACCCATACATGTTATGGTAAAATATCAGAAAGATTAAGAAAATAGGTAATAAAAAGAACAATAATAATAATCATGGAAATTATATTTTTAGTTATGTACTTCATTCCATTTTATCAAAAATATTCAGTAAAGTGTAGAATGGTAAAAATGGAAATAATGAATTCACAGAACCTTGAATATAAAGATATTTATTTGTTTTTTTATTAAAGATTTATGTATTTATTTGAGAGAGAGAACATGATTTGGTGGAGGGGCAGAGGGAGAGAATCTCCAGCAGACACCATTCTGAGCACGGAGCCTGATGCAGGGCTCTATTTCACAACCCATGAGATTATACCCAGAGCTGAAACCAAGAGTCAGACGCTCAACCAACTAAACCACCCAGGTGACCCGAATATAAAGACATTTATAAAAAGTATATTTCTACCCAGAGAATTAATAAAAACAACAAAATTCTTAGAACTAGTAGGTGTTTACAGCAAGTTTACAAGATGTATGTTGGCATAAAAGTGCTAATTGCTGTTCTATATATCATCAATGAACAACTCGATTTTGAAACTAAAAATGCAACACAATTTACATTTGCACATACACACAAAAAATAAAGTGCTTCAATATAAATATAACATAAATGTACAAAGTCTGTATGAAGAAATCTTAAAAAAAGAAATGCTGATGTATGAAACCAACAATCTAAATAAATAGTAAGATATTCAATGTCCATGGTTAAGAGGAATCAGTATTATTAACATGTCACTTCTTACCAATTTGATTGATATATTCAACATAATCTCAGTCAAAATCCCAGTAGCTTAGTTTTGATATCAACAAACTGACTCTAAAACTTATATGGAAAATCAAAAGACCCAGAATAACCAACGCAGCACTGAAGAAAAATTTGGAGAACAGACACTGACTGACTTAGATGCATTATAAATCTACAGTAATCAAGACAGTGTGGTATTGGCAAAAGAATAAACAAATGGATCAATTAAACAGAAGAGAAAGTCCAGATATAGATCCACAAATATATAGTCAACTGATTTTTGACAAAGGAACAATAGTAATTCATCAGAGAAAAGATAGTCTTTTTAATACATATGCTGGAATCATTTGAAATTCACATACAAAAAAAATAATATAGACTAAGATCTTACACTCTTTAAACCCACACAAAAACCCTCAAAACTTATCATACACCTAAATTTAAAATGCAAACTATAAAATGTATAAAAGATAACAAAGAAGAAAATTTAAATAATCTTGGATTTGGTGATGACTCCATTTTTTTCCTATATTAAATAATTAAATTAAATTTTATTTCCATTTGGATGGAAATATACACATTATAAACTATTTATTATTCCCTGATATCAGAATATTATACAATTACCCAAGCTTTGGGCTAATGGGTAGATGCTGGATATGGGCAGTGAAGAAAGAGGAACAAAGATCTCACTTTCCCTTTTATGAGAACTACTAAATATAATTCTCTGGATGTATGGAATTTATGTGTTAATATCAAGAACTTATTTACTAATAAATCCTTTCAGTTGCTGCTTTTTACATTTTAAAACAAAACTACTGACTGACATATTTTTGAGCTACTTTGAGTGATTCTCCTTATTCATAGCGGTGATGACTCTTTAGATACAATACCAAAAGCATAATTATGAAAGAAACAACTGGTAAGTTGGACTTCATTAAAATTAAAAACTTCAGGGATGCCTGGGTGGCTCAGATGGTTAAGCGTCTGCTTTTGACTCAGGTCATGATCCCAGGGTCCAGGGATTGAGTCCTGCATCAGGCTCCATGCTCAGCAAGGAGACTTCTTCTCCCTCTGCCTGCCACTCTCCCTGCTTGTGCTCTCTCTCTGACAAATAAATAAATATATTTTTTAAAAGTTTAAAAAAATAATAGAATTAAAAACTTCTCTTCTGCAAAAAAGTTAAGAGAAAGAAAAGACAAGACACAGACTGGGATAAAATATTTGTAAAACACGTATTATATAAAAACCTGGAATCCAAGAATTTAAGAACTCTTAAAATGCAACAATAGAAACCAACCCAATTTTAAAATGGGTAGAAATCTGAATAGATACCTCACAAAAGGAGGTCAAATAATCACATGAAAAGATACTCAATATCATATTCCATTAGGAAATTGCAAACTAAAACAGCAATGAGATATCACTATAAAACTATTAGAATGGATAAAACTCCAAACCTTGACAATACCAAGTACTGGTAAAGATGTGGAGTAAGAAGAACTTTCATTTATTTCTGGTGGGAATGCAAATGTCTTCCACATTGGTAGATAGTTTGACCATTTTGTACAACGCTATTTACAGAATAACAATATGATTGGGCAATCCTGCACCTAGGTACTGACCCAAATGAGTAAAAACACACAGAAATCTGCATATGAATGTTCACAGACACTTTATTCTTAATTACCAAGACTTGGAATCAATCAAGATGTCCTTGAGCAGGAATATGGGTAAGTAAAATGTTATACATCCAAACAATTGAATAGTATCCAGCAATAAGAAAATAATGAGTTATCAAACCACAGAAAAAGACATGGAGGAACTTTGAATGGTATTACTAAGTGAAAAAAATCAATGTGAAAAGGCCACATACTGTGTGATTATAACTATAAGACATTCTGGAGATGGCAAAACTATGGGAATGGTAAAAACAAAACAAAACAAAAACTAACAGTGATTGTCAGGGGTTTGGAAAGAGTGGGAGACAATCAATAGATGGAACACAAGAAATTTGGGTTGTGAAACCACTGCATATGATACTTTATTTTTTTAAAGACTTTATTTATTTATTTGAGACAGAGAGAGCACAGTATATCTTTCCAATTACTTGTGTCATCTTCAATTACTTTCATCAATGTATTATAGTTTTCAGAGCACAGATCCTTCACCCCTTTGGTTAAATTTACTCATAGATATTTTATTCTTTTTTTAAAAAAAGATTTATTTATTTATTTGAGAGAGCGAGAATGAGAGAGAGAGAACACATGGGGGGGGGGTCAGAAGGAGAAGCGGGCTCCCTGCTGAGCAGGGAGCCCGATGCAGGACTCGATCCCAGGACTCCAGGATCATGACCTGAGCCGAAGGCAGTCGCTTAACCAACTGAGCCACCCAGGCGCCCTGCATATGATACTTTAATAGTGCATATGTGACATCATGCATTTGCCCAAATCCTTAGAACCATGTAACATTAAAAGAAAGCTCTAAGGTAACTATGGACTTAATAATGTATCAATATTGACTCATCAACTATAATAAAGACACCACGTTAGTGTAAGATGTTAATAATTGGGCAACTGTGCAGGGGGGGCAAGGAATATATGGGATTTCTCTGTATTTTCTGCACAATTTTTCTACAAATGCGAAATTGCCCTAAAATTAAACATATACATATATTTTTCTCTCTTTTTTTTTATCATAGGTATTTGCAGGAGATTCAAGTTAAGAGAAAAGGTACATCTCCCTTGGTTTTGACTTATACAAGCATTTTTTTTCATTTGCTTAAACAACACAGGCACAGGTTAATTATATTTGTGACTTCTAGTATGCAAAATGCTATTCTTAGTTCTATCCAGAACACCAGGGATCAGTCATTTCATAGAGATATATGGGGAATCAATCAGAGATGTAGTGGCTTTCTGTAAATGTAAGGCACAGATAGTGACTTGTGAAGGAGGATCTTTAACCTAAAGCATTTCCTAAGTATTTACTGTTATAATGTTACACCATCTCCTACACCTTACTCTGAAATCATATGAGAACAACTTGCTAAACAAAGCAAACACTGAAACTATTACTATACTCACATCAGTAATTTATGAATCAATTTTGAAGCATTGGCACAATTTAAACTTTTACAAAGTTATTGCTTTTCTAGACATATATTTCTTTTAAAGACTGATACATTTCTTTAGTATGGCAATTTAAAATAATAGGGGTACCTGGGTGGCTCAGTGGTTAAGCAGCTGCTTTCGGCTCAGGTCATGATCCCAGAGTCCTGGGATCAAGCTCCTCATTGGGTTCCCTGCTCCATGGGCAGCCTGTTTCTCCTTCTCCATGGCTTGTGCACTCTCTCTCCCCAAAATAAATAAATAAATAAATAAATAAATAAATAAGTAAGTAAATAAATAAATAAAACAGAAAAATAAAAATAAAAAAGTAAAATAAGATATTCCTCTAAAATAACTATCTTGGTTTTAACATATAATAAAGAATGCTTCAGAAATATATGCATTAGAGATGATCCATTTTAATAGGGTATCACAACAGATGAAATAAATATAATATTTAATATAATTTTAAATTTAATGTTTATGAATGTACAATGTAATGTAAATATATGTAATACATTTACATTATGTAAATGTACAATGTAAATGTATAATTTTTTCTGCAGATGACAACAATGATTATACACAATGTGAATATATTTTCTCTAATTTGGACAAATGTTTTATTTGGGGAACAAAAGCCAGAAATTATAAACTAATAACTGTTCCTATTTTTATTCTCTTCCATAGCTATCTGCCTATCAGCATGAAATAAATATTCAGAGCTGAAATATGGATTAAATTGTTATGAGAAGAATCTGCTATACACATTGATTACATCTTAAATACCTTTATGTGTATCAAATAAGTCTATACTTCACCTTTCCTTCTTTTATCCCATCCATCTTGTTTCAATCCTAATCAGAAACCACATTCAAACAATGATGTTAATAAATACAGAATTTAATGTAATTTATTTGTTCTCCATTTACTTATACCCATTAAATTGAATGGTTTCATTTTTATTAAAAATTAGGAGATTCTCAGAAATGTGAACCTTTTTAGATTTCTCATATAAGCATAAGATGAAAATCACTGAAAGGAAGGGTGTCTAAACCTATACATTCTAGCCTTCACAGCCTTCATCAAAGTCTTGCTGGAAGAACATAGGCTGAAGATGAGATAAAATAAATTTAATAAAATTGTGACATCCCCCAAAATATTTATTTGAAAATAATAAGGAAATGAAAATAAATTTGAGTGAATCATGTAGAGAATTATGCTCCTATCGAAACAAAAGATAAATTTAGAGATTATTTACTGGTGAATATAAACTTTAGAAAAGTAACAAAATAGAAACAAGGAGACTAATGTATTCACTTTGGGAATTCTAAAACAAAAAGCATTTGTTTTCCCATTAAAATTGATAAAATAAAGCCTTTAATTAAAAAAAAATACTATTTGAGGAAAAACAAATCTTTTTTTTATTAAAGATTTTATTTATTTATTTGAGAGAGAGAATGAGAGACAGAGAGCATGAGAGGGAGGAGGGTCAGAGGGAGAAGCAGACTCCCCGCTAAACAGGGAGCCGGACGGGGGACTCGATCCAGGGACTCCAGGATCATGACCTGAGCCGAAGGCAGTCGCCCAACAAACAAAGACACCCAGGCGCCCTGAGGAAAAACAAATCTTTAATGAAATGCATCAGTTTAATATTTATTTATTTATTTATTTATTTATTTATTTGACAGAGAGAGACAGCGAGAGAGGGAACACAAGCAGGGGGAGTGGGAGAGGGAGAAGCAGGCTCCCCGCAGAGCAGGGAGCCCGATGCGGGGCTCGATCCCAGGACCCTGGGATCATGACCTGAGCCGAAGGCAGACGCTTAACGACTGAGCCACCCAGGCGCCCCACTTTAATATTTAACAGGCAGCTTATCTTGATCCGCATTTGCAAAGAGAAATACATATGGTAGAAATACTACAAAAATGCTTTTTCAGTATTTCTATCTGAAATATATATAGCAAGAAAAATGACAGAATACACCTTTTGCTTCCTACCTTCCTTCAGGAATTTTATATTCATTTCATTATTCTCTTCACACATACACACAAGATTTACAAAAGGCTGCATTCTAATTGTTTTCATTTGCCTTTAGTTTTCTCTTATGAATTAAAAAGAAATCTGATAAATGTCTTCTCAATGCTTTTGTGATTTTATATTACTGACTTGATTTTAGCAGCTACTTTGAGTTTTTAAGATCATTTAATACTGGAAGGCTCTATATAAACATGTTTATGCAACATGGCAATGAAATTTTATTTAATTTTGATTATTTTTTAAATTTTATTATATTTACTCAGACTGCAAGATAGTATTTGCAAGATTGTTCGTGCTTCACAACTGTATTAAACACAAATTGGGGTTAGATGATTTCATATCTTACCGAAACCTGAAGAAAAAATATCTTCACAATTCTCAGATGAACCTTTATGTTAGGTAGAGTTTGGAAAGCTGCATGCCTAATCCAATAGTAGAAAACTTTAAATACTGCCTATCAACTTCAAATGTCAATGGAAGATTACTAGCAATAAATATCATGGAGAGCTCTAATTACCTCCTACTGCTCTACTCTTTTAGAGAAGATGTTCTATCCACACAGGTCATGCTGTGTAACATATTCATTAAATATTTTCTGTGCTAATGAGAATTTGTACAGTAAAACAAACAAAAAAATAATGCTTTATCAAAAACTACAATGAAAAAAGAGTACATAATAAAGCAAAGAACTATTGCCATTAAAAATAAAATCTCCGATTTACAACAATCATACTAACTAGTATTGTACCTTCTTTAATATTCTGTTTGGAAACAAGCAGGTAAAGAGGTATTTATACAAGACTAAGACCATTTTATTTGTCCTCCATCCTTTCAGAATGAGATATTACATTTTTGCAGACTTGAAAAGAAAATTACTTTAACTAAATGAAAATGCATCTCTAGTGCCACAAGTTTCTTTCCCATTGTCATCACATGATTTATTTAAATATTGAGAATATGCAAAATGTTATTCATTTATGGAGATATGTTCACATTTATAACATGAAAAATTTAAATTGCCAGTTCTTTTAAATGTGTTTCCCTAAAAGATAATTTTCCAGAAAACAAATGGAATTTAGATTTGTGTATCCAAATGAGCATTAGAATTTTAAAATTTCATAAGTCTATTTTAATGATCTGTACATTTTAACAGAAGATAGCAAGAGCAAAGTTAATATAGGTTTGAACTGTGTGGGTCCATTCATGTGAATTTTGTACAGTACAGTAATACTGTAAATGTATTCTGTATTTCTTATAATTTTCTTAAATTCTCTTTTCTATCACTTACTTTATTATAAGAATACAGTGTATAATAAATATAACATACAAAATATGTGTTAAAATATTTGTTAATCAACGGTTTATGTTATCTGTAAGGCCAGTCAACAGTAGGCTAATAGTAGTTAAGATTTTGGGGGATCAAAAGTTACATACGAATTTTTGACTATGTGGGAGGTAACTGTCCCTAACCCCCATATTCTTCAAAGGTCTACTGGAATTGAACATTATTTTTTAAAATCTTTCATTGAGTTATGACAACTATCTACATTCTAGGGTTTTTAAACAACTGGATATTCTACTAACCATTTGAATTTCAGTTGGTTATTTTCTCATTGGTTCCATGTCTGCTGCTTTCTCTTACACTAGGTCCTTCAAAAAACTGTGATGTCTTTTTCATCCCATAACTCTCAAAGATGACAACCTTGAAATATGTGATTTCTATAATTATGATTATCCTAATTATTCTTTCTCTCCAGTTATACTTCCTGACCTAGTTTACTTGTTTACTACATGAAATTGTAGTATATCTGATTAACTCTCTCCCCTGCTGTATTAAAAACAGCATGAAAGCAGTCAAAGTCTGACTAGTCTCCCAAAGTTTAAGTGTTCTGGGATATAGTAAGTATGAAAATGGATTGAGTCACTATGAAGCATTTTTAATTTAATTTTGCATTAGCTTTTTTGACAATTTCATAAAACCATAGGCCTAACTCAAATCTCCAGATCATTTTTTCAAATGCATTACTAGAAAACAAATTATGTATGTCAGAGTTTTTATGAGAATTAAATGAATATATACATGTATGTGCATGCATATTAGAAAAATTATTGGCACACAATAAACATTGTGAATTTATTTAATATTTTTTTTCTAATTTATCGAAGAACTTCTTTTCACAGCTGTCTGTGAAATTCTAATATACTATATCTAAAACTTATTATTGGGATGGAATTAAAATTATACAGACCATTCTCATATAGAACCTATTTTTGTGGTAGGATAAACAAACAAAACACTTTAAGTTTTAGAATTTAATTTCATCATTCCTAAAACATGGATCATTATTTTGAGAACACTTATGTTTCTCAAAGTCAATATTTTATCTTTATAATCACACAACATACACATTCATCTCATCTCATTTTGAATAAAAGTATTCTATATCCTGGCAGCCTGGATACTAAATTATACCTTATTAATTGCCTGCCTAAGAGTACTGAGAGTACTGATTTTGGACTTAAATAGAATCCTGGATCATTCTTACTATGTACTTTCATTTGTTAACTGTGCCTTCAGCAAGTTGTATACTTTTCTGAGGTTTAATTTCTTCCACTGTGGAGTGAGGAATACAGTTCTATACCTCTGAGCATGGTTATAGTCACGGAAATAACATATGAATCAAAATACCTAGAATTTAGTAAAGATCTAATAAGTACTACATAGATACATCTGTTATTTTTATTTATTATTAGGTTCCAAAGCAGACACCCTTAGAAACAGGTTGAAAGGAATATAGCTGTAACTCATTTGAGATGGTGATTCTAAGGGGGGTAAACAGAAAGCTAAGACAATGGAAATCAAACTCTAAGAGGAATTTATTTATAAATTCTAAATATATTTGTGCGTATAATGAATTTAAAAATCTCTCTGAAATCTGAGTTAATTTCATCCTCTATGTGAATAATTTATGGTAGTAAATGTGTGGAATCCCAGAATAATCATTTATACCATAAATTATATTCATATTTACTTTTAAAATCTGCATAGTGTTACTCCATGTTTGCATACATTTTTTTCTTTTTCCATATCTTTTCTTAAATTATTTCCTCTCCAGTTTAGAAAAGTGGATTAGAATGATTAGAATAGATTTTTCACTGTTTGTATTAATCTAAAATTCTGTAACCTAGTAAATGAAGCAAATACAAAGTAAGTTATACTCTAAAACTTAAAAAGAAGTTTAAATAATTGTTTAGGATTCTAATTATCAGTTGAAAGTATAATTGAAGACAAAGAATGATAAAAACGAGTCTCATTATCTTAAAATGAAAGCTCTATATTTTATTTTATTAACTGATAATGTGAATTTGCAGATCTGTTTGAATTAACTAAAAAAATATACAGCAATTCTGTTTATGTTTCACAATCCAGAAAAATAAACCAAAAAAAATCCATTTTTTCAAGTTTTTATTTAAATTCTAGTTAGTTAACATACAGTGTAATATTAGTTTCAGGTGTAGAATTTAGTCATTTAAATTAATAGAATATCCTCATTGAACTCATCATGTCTCTGATCAATTAGTGCTGAAATGAGATAGACCTAATTTACAAATTAGCATTGTAAGTTTGTCCAGGTACATATATTATTCCTGGGTTTTGGATTTTTCATGAGAATTTAGAATTCACAAGGAAGAATGTGTCAACAATCAGTAAGTAATCATCACAGTTAGATAATTTTTTTCTCATGTGTCAGTCTTTTTTTTTTTTTTTTTAAAGATTTTATTTATTTATTTGACAGAGAGAGACACAGTGAGACAGGGAACACAAGCAGGGGGAGTGGGAGAGGGAGAAGCAGGCTTCCCGCGGAGCAGGGAGCCTGATGTGGGGCTCAATCCCAGGACCCTGGGATCATGACCTGAGCCGAAGGCAGACGCTTAACGACTGAGCCACCCAGGCGCCCCTCATGTGTCAGTCTTCTAATAAAAAAATATATTAAACATTCATAAAGGCCAACTTTTGAGGGTTAGCCTATTGGAGAGTCCCTATTTATACATGACATCACTTTTTAAAGATAATTGCAAACCAAGTTAATATAAAATATATTGCTCCTATTATAGTTTTTACTTATTCTGTATAGAAAATAACTTTTTAGTATCATAGACAAGTTAATTATTAAACCATCTTTTTTGCAGATAATTACATGAAAACAAATATAAATAAGTGTATAAAACATGATACAATGGAGTGTAAATGTCTACACATAGAGATACACGTGCGTATATACATACATATATATCTTACATACATACACACATATTTACCTATATATAGACACTCATTCACACAAGTACACAAACACACACAAAGATTATCATGGATATATGAATATGCAATAGCATTATTATGTTCTCTTCATGTAGAGAAATGCATGATCATATACAATGAACACCAATATATATATTCCAAATCGCACACACCTAAAAATAGCCAGTTAGCTACCCCCAACTCAGAGCATATTATAATAAGTGGATTCTTATGCATTCCATCCTTTCTTTTAGTGAATAAACGTTGAAGTTCTGTCACTTCACCTCTATAAAATGGAAATTTAACACGATGGATTCTGAAAAACAAACTGAGTGTTCTAGAGGGGAGGGGGGTGAGAGGATGGGTTAGCCTGGTGGTGGGTATTGAGGAGGGCACATTCTGCATGGAGCACTGGGTGTTATGCACAATGAATCATGGAACACTACATCTAAAACTAATGATGTAATGTATGGGGATTAACATAAGAATAAAAAAAATGGAAATTTAACAAGATATGTAACTCATAGGGCATTTGTGAAGTACAAAAATGCATGGTATATGACTTTCGTAATATCTGTTGTTAGCTAATATAAATATCACGAGTATAATTACTAGCATGGTCTAAACTAAGAAGAATACACTATATCATAAGACATTGGCTCACAGAATTTTATATCTCTCAATGTCTATAAACTATATAAAATTGTTTTCTGTAATAAATTTTTTCTGTTAATCAGTTTGATAATAACTTTGTAGATACTTTGACACTTATAATTCAAAATTTTGGAGCAAAAGAATCAGCTCCAGCAATCTCCTTCATTAATTTTAAAAATAAATATTTTAGAATATCTATATTAAAATATATCAGTCTCTTACAGTTATTTAAGTTATATGGGACATTGTAAATAACTGTTTTCTTTTTCAATATATATATTTGAGTCTATGATATAAGAAATACACATGCATAAGTGCTCTTTTCAAAGTCTAATAAGTATTTTAGTAGGGTGCTGAAATATTATAGTTGTTTGTTAAAAAATAAACTGAGGTATATTAAAAATATTTAAGGTTTATTTGAGCAAAACTGATTCCAATTTAGCAAATATAAAGAAGCTCAGAAGAGCTATACAAAAAGAGACTTTTATAGACAGAAGGAAGTGGAAACAAGGAAGTTATATTGGCAAAAAAGCAGATTGGTTATTGTAAAGTTACTTAAGAGGATGGGCGGGATCTATTAAGCAGATCACCTAACCAGTGTTGATCACATGATTCCTGATTGACAGGTTTTGAAACTCATTTCTGGGAAAGCTAAAACTGTCAAGTCTGTTTGGTGACATGGGACTTGGCATAAGTGACTCCATTTTGGGCCTGTTGTTTTGTTTTCAACATGTTGAACAACCCTAAAAATGTCTATAGTAATGTACAGCTATATATATGTATATATATATATATAGAGAGAGAGAGAGAGAGAGAGAATTTCTTCAGCCTAATACATAAATGAAAATCATTATATTCTAAATAAATTTACTTACTTAGAAACAGAAGGTAATATGTATTTAAAGTAAAATTTTGACTTCTTTACTGATGTGGGATCTTTTGGAACATAGCCTCTGACCAAGGGACCCATTTTATGATGAAGGATGTGTTCTGAATGGCACATGACCCTGGGATGCACTGCTTTTCCCATATACCACATCCCAGAGGTGCATGTTGTGTCATTCCAGTGTCACACAACAGTGGCATACAAAAGTCTTGGCCATAACACCTGGATGCCATTTTCTAAGATGCAGCATATGCACTGAAATGAAAACATGATATATTGTATAGAAGTAGAATTGACTCCTCCCACCATCATTCCCAGTGTCATACTTGCATTTTTTTCCCCACTTCTCCTGGAGGTAGTATCATCTAGAGTATCATTCAGTAAATATCCACTCTTCCATGCCCCCAACCTACTCACACACACTCCATGTAAAAATTATAGTTTCCTGCTCTATTGATGTTGTGAACTTGGCAATATAATCTGCTTAGCCCTTGAGGTATATTTCTCCACACTTTGACTTTGGGCTGACAAGTGACTTGCTTTAGTCAGTGGTATGGTAGCAGAGTTGATTCATGCCAAGGCTTGATTTGCACTAAGCACAGTTAGACAAGAACATAGGCCCTGTCTTCCTAGGTTTCTGCCATTACCACAGAACATTCCCAGGTAGCCTACTGGTCCCAGAAGAACAAATGACACATGGAGCAGAATACATCCAGCCAATGAGCAGACTCACAGTTTAAAGAAGATCTTTCCCAATAGATCTTTGAGCATGATAATAAATGTTTATTGTTAGAGATTTAAAATAAACAAGTACAATAACCTTATCAGGTTGTCTATAGACTCTATCCTAGTTATTGTGACAGACAACTTGAGTTCAAAAATTCAAATGAAAAATTAAAATTTCCGGGGGCAAAATCTATTTCTTCTTATTTTCCACTTTATTTCCTACTATACTCTTCTGAAAGTATTAGGTATTTGAAAAAAATAATTGTGTAATTATAATTATGGATTTCCTATATTTGGCAAAAACATATGAGAACCTAGGTAAGCATATTATAATCTTAAATATAAAAGAGGGGACGTTATGCTGAGTTCTTTTCCCTGATTTTAAGGTATAGTCATTGCTGCAGTAAAACACCAGTTAACTCTAAAAGTCCTGTTACAGCTGACCTAATAAATACCAAATATTCACATTAAAGTAAGTGCTGAAGAATCCATGAATTGCTAACAACCTACTATGAAGTGTATTCTTTGTGTCTTTTTTTTTCAGCAAGGAAGAAAACAGAAATCATCAATTTAATTATGTGTGCTTGTGTTGCCTCCTTTGTTATCCAGAGGAAGAACACTGTCATTTGTGACTTATTCAACCCACTACAAAATGTGCAAGTTAATTTTCAACTTTATTTTGTAATGTGAAGTAGGGAGGCTTTAAGCTGTCACAGCCCATGACAGGTATTTAAAACTTGTGTTGCTAGTTCTAACTGTTCTAAACATATTCAGAAAGCTGACATTTCTGAACAGACTATCTCTCAACTCTGACTGGCAAGAATATTTAATGGAATAATTTATTCTTTATTGAATAAAAACTATAGACTAAAGTTGAAATGACTAGAAAAAGTAACTTCTACAATTATTGTAGTATACTTACAATTAAAAATCAAAATAAAATGCTATTTACTGAACATAATTAGTCCAAACCTGTTAGGCTAATAATTTATAACATCAATCAACCAGCCCTTCCCTCTACCTCCAAGGAATTAATCTAATATAGAACTAATACAATATTGGTTTATGTAGAAAAAATCAATTTCTTCTACCTGTTTCACCTATATAAAAAAAATCATAACAACTTTGCATACTCTCTGTCATTTGGCCAATAAATTGAATTTAAATTATATGTTGATTAGGAAACTAACTTCCTACAAGAAATGCTTTATTACAACATCAGCAAAAGTGCCTTGTTATGTTACAATTCTTAAGAGGTGAAATTCTCAGAAGTAAGATAGAAAATCCAACTCAGTTAGTATTTATGGTATAATCTATGTTAAGAGTCTTTGAAGTCATGAACTAATTATTTACCTCAAGTATATTATTTACTCCAGATGAGCTGCATAAAATGTATAATTAATGGTATATTTCCTATAATTATAATACAATCACATAATATATAAAATATATAATATAACATACAACAAAATAAATACAATAACAAAAACTTTGCTCTTTAAAATATTCAGTATTAAAATATGTTATCTAATTTCACTTTATTTATCTGTAAAATATAAATGTAAATTTTCATGTTTGTATTAATTTGTATATCTGACACTACAGTGGCCCAATTCAATACCTTTTGAATAGTGGCAATGATTCAGTGCCTTTCTTTTTTTTTTAAGATTTATTTATTTATTTTAGAGAGAGAGAGAGAGTGAGCACAAGCAGGAGGGACAGAAGGAGAGGGAGAGAGACTCCTAAGCAGATTCTACGCAGAACATAGAACCGATGCGGGGCTTGATCCCATGACCTATGAGATCACGACTTGAGCCAAAACCAAGAGTGGGATGCTTAAACTGCTGAGCCACCCAGGTGCCCCAAAATAGTATTTTAAAGTATGCAAATCCCAGTGGAATCCCCAGGGTTCCTTGGAGAAAAAACTGATTCCAGGTCTGGTAGAAAAAGTACAAGATGTGCCTGGGATATTGTGCAAACAGCAATGCAAATGAAACTGTAATAGACAATTTTAGTCATGTCAAAAATACAAGGGTCCAAATTAGAGAGATCCCCACTGGCTAATACTGAGATACATGTGGATGAAATAATGTAATATCTAAAATTGGCTTAAAAATAATCTACTGGGGGTGGTTGGGTGGGTTTGTTTTTGTTTTTGTTTTTGTTTTTGTTTTTGTTTTTTTTTTAGGATCTATAGATAAAACACAATCATTTCTGAGTTGATAAGTTGAATTTAGGTAATGAATCCTTGATGGTTCATTATACCAGACTCTACATTTTTGCATGTGTGAAAATTTCCCTCAAAAAAATTAACTGGAGTACTTTGAATGTAAGGTATCTTAACGCACAGGTAGTGCTTTGCAAAGAGGAAATATATTGATTTAACCAAAATGACATTTCTTGTTTCCTCAGGGTTTATATTATGCATTCTTAAGTAGATGCTTAAAAAATGAAGAAGTGATATAGGAAAAGAAATATGTAATAAACATACTGTTTATATCTTTCTGGAACCCTGATCATCTTTTGCTTAAAAAATGGGTTCTCCTTCTTCAGACATATTTCAGCTTGCATCTCAAGCTAGGCCAAGCAAACACCTCCTCTAGAACGTGTGCCACAATTTTTAGTTAAGATTTTGCCTAAAAAATTTATATGGTGTAAATATAAGGTTACTAATGGACATCATGTCCAGCAATTAGCAAGAATATGTCTAAGAGATGAAGAGATGGCCTGGGATCAGAGATCTCTTGAGCATTTAGTTTCAGCCATGCCTAAATGTCTGTATAAAAATATGTCCTTATTTTTTAAGGTATTTTAAGTTAGAATTCTCTCACTTTTAATCTAAAATGTTTTAATGAATATAGGGCCAATAATAACAGAACTAGTTAATAATTAAATCATTTGAGACAGTTTTGTAAATCAACTAGTATGAGAACTATATGTATAAGAAGCTAGATGAATGGTCCCTATTGAATCAGATACAGGACAGTGAAAAAAATCTCAGGTAAAACAGGGGATCTGGCCCACAGTTATTGGCTTAATGAATTGATAAGAATATTACCAGTGAGATCACCAGCTGCCTTAGGGTACAAGATAAAGAAGAGTGGTTAGGAACATATTTATTGCAATTTATATGCAGATACCTTAGATATATTAAACCTGGAATTATTGAAAAAGTAAAAGACTGAAAAGAACAGCCCAGTAACACACTGGAGAAGTAAGGCAGAAAAATTAAAACAATAATAAGTAAAAACTAGAAAGAAGACTCCTGATCAGATTAATATAATTTATAAGTCAGAATGACAAAACTTCTTACCCAGGAAGTGAGAGTTTATTATCAGAATCGTAGCTTACTGTAGATTAATTCCTTTGTAGTTTTAGGGCATATCTGAGTTAAATATAAAAACAGTTTATAAGTCATTTATCTTTATGGGCAAAGTCACTCTTTTGCTGTTCTTGTTTTTAGTATCCAGTTTAAAAACAAAACAAAACAAAAAGAATTTCCAGTTAATTTTATACATCAAAACTTATGGACTTTGAGACTTTTATTTCATAATTAAAATCAGAATTTTGGTGCCAATTTAAGGTAAACTTATGGAAATACCAAACATTAAGGGAAAGTGCCTTGTTATGTTATAAAATACAGGAAATAGAATCCACTCTCAATTATAATAGAAGGCAATGAAGGATTTGTTTGAATAAGTAAAGTAACATTTCAAAGAATAGATGATTTTATTCAGGTTGCTCTGTGAATGTTTGTTTTATTCCAATAGTATTCAATATTTGCTCAGGAAAAAAAGAAAAATAAATGCTCCTAAAAGAAATAATGTTTCAATCATAAAGTTGTCAATGAAATGCATTTCTACTCCAAATAAAAATGTATTTATATTTTACTTAGTTTTATATTCATGGAAATTCTCATTTCCAGTATACAGATAAGCAAATATAAACTTCATTCAATTTTCTGCATTTCTCACCTATTTCAATCAAAAGTAAGCTAAAGTGCTTTTATTGTTTCTTCAAAGTTGTTCAAAGTTACCATAGCAAGTTTTTACAGTTATCTTTCTAACAGTCCTATTTTAAGAGATTACTGTATATGGATACTTTATTTAATATTTAACATAGTTTCTCAGTTAAAAAATAACAAAATCTTGGTATTAATATTGTGAAGACCTCTTAAAGTCTATTTTAAGTGGCCTAAATATCACTTTGCAAAAATGCAAAAAGTCATACATTTCTCCTTATGTAGTTATTGCCTAATTTAAAAAAATACTCAAATTGAACACATAGTATTCTTTTATAAAATTTTAATTGATTTATTATGTTGTAACTAAATCAGATAATTAGTTAACATACAAAGATAAATCACATTTAGGAGATATTATCTCTTAACACTGCATCTTTAAAATTCATTTGACTGGGCGCCTGGGTGGCTCAGTTGGTTAAGCGACTGCCTTCATGATCCTGGAGTCCCGGGATCGAGTCCCGCATCGGGCTCCCTGCTCAGTCGGGGGTCTGCTTCTCCCTCTGACCCTCTTCCCTCTAGTGCTCTCTGTCTCTTATTCTCTCTCTCAAATAAATAAATAAAATCTTTAAAAAAAAATCTTTAAAAAAATTAAAAAAATAAAATTCATTTGACAAGCATTTATGAAAGTCAATTATGTGTCTAGCTATTGTTCTATATTCCATGTATATAATGGTGAGAAAAATAGATAAATAATCTCTCTTCTCCTAATATGGGGTGGGAAAGGAGACAACGGTTTGAAAAACAAATAAATGCACAAAAAACACAAAATGTAAAGTACAAGTAGAAGAAAGTTACCAAAAGCTGTTACAGCAAGTAATGGGAGGGAGGCATTCAAAGTTATCACAGAAGGCTTAATTGAGGATATGATATTCAAGGTGAAACCTCCAGGATGATTTAGAGCCACAGAAGGGCACTCCATAAGAATACAGCCTGTTCAATGGCCTTAAGCCTGGAAAGGGTTGGTATATTTGTTGAATAAGAAAAAGGCATTGGTTATTAGGGAACAAGTGGTGGAGCATCATGGGATTTGGCTGGTGTAGTAGGTCACCTTAGACCAAAGAACCCTATATGTCAGAGCAGGAACCATAGATTTTACTCTGAATGGACAGCTTCCAGAACATAAAGCTAGTGGTTGTGGTAGGGTGGGGGTATGTTGGCTGATAGTGCTATTGCATAATGTGATTTAGGTGGTAAAAAGATCACTTGGCACTGTTGAATCTCAGATCTGTACCTTTGAAACAAATGATGCAATATATGTTAAGAAAAAAAAAAAGAAGAAGAAGAAGCAGAAGAAGGTAGCAGGAGGGGAAGAATGAAACAGGGGAAATAGGAGGGGTAGACGAACCATGAGAGACGATGGACTCTGAAAAATAAACTGAGGGTTCTAGAGGGGAGGGGGGTGGGAGGATGGGTTAGCCTGGTGATGGGTATTAAAGAGGGCACGTTCTGCATGGAGCACTGGGTGTTATACACAAACAATGAATCATGGAACACTACATCTAAAACTAATGATGTAATGTATGGGGATTAACATAAGAACAAAAAAAAAAAAGAAAAAAAAAGAAAAAAAAGATCACTTGGCCACTTATGAAGAATATATTGGCATTTAGAATTCCAGTAATTATTCCTTGTGATTTAACCTGTTAAAGGAAACATTGGAATCTTTAAAAATTGAGACTCTATATAAATATCTTTACATATATTTCTTTAAGGTGGCACTACTAGATTACTATCCAGTTATTCAAGTATGCCATTTTCCTGACAAATGCATACTAAACTATATATAAAAACATTTTAAAAAGTACTGCATTTGGATCTGTCTTACTACTATATTTACATATTTGATATTTTGAATATTGTAAAAACTCCTTTTTAATTTCTTCTTTAAAATTGTCACAACTGGATAGAGTGCTACTGGAATCATGCTCGTACTAAACATCATAATATGCACATGGTAAACCCCACAACAAAGAACATCTTCCAAGCCAATGGAGGGGACAAAGATGGTGTTCCGATGACTGTACCAAGTGAAAAACAGGATGTGCCCAACTGCCACTGAGGGGAGGGAGGTTGGCAACTGTTACTCTGAGGCAGGTTCTCCTCTGTGCTCAGGGAAAACCCAGGGTGCAGTGGTTCAACCACCCAAGTGGAAGCTAAGGCCAAAGATTAGTGCCACCAACCACTGGGTCCCATTCTGACCCTCTCAATAAATATGTGGGTGGTAGCACCAGTCAGTGCCAAAACGGTCACTATCTTTATTATGATAGAATGACTATAGAGTTCTAATGACATCCATGCCATATCTTTGGGACAATTTAGCTGGTTCTGTTCAGTGATTTTTCTGTTCCCAACATAGGGGTCTGTGAGTGATCAAGCGTTCATAACTGAAGGTAAGCCACATGAACCCATCCCATATCTGAGCTTAGCCACCGTTGGCTCTGAGAGTGGTATTTTTAAGACCCTTCTAATCAACAGTTTGATAGGCTTCCTAGATAGTTGGAGAAAAAAAAAAGAATATCCATGCCCAGTGTTATTGATAGCGTGTGCCACTATGAGTCACAGACCTGTGACCGAACACCATAGAACACCAGGATCCTAAGGTTGAAGATAGATGTTTAGTAGGAACTTGTATAGAAAAGTCTTCCACTGGGGCACTATGGTTGACACTCTTTCTATGCACCCAATCTGCTGTATCTACTAAAGGACCAATAGCTAGAGCTTATACCCAAGTTAAAGTATCAGCTTGCTAATTGCCAGGGGGCGTGTCAGTGTCTTACAAGACTGGATGTGTAAGAGCGAGGACTGCCTCAGATTCTTGCAGGTGAATCCAAATGTTTTTTTCATATATCCTCACCCCACAAGTGCTTATTTGTGATCATCTACCTCTCAGATTCCTGTTACCTAAGCCATGGAGTTAATTCCTTTAGAATAGCCCAACTGTCAGTGCAAAGGGTTAATGACTAGGGCTCATAACTGATCACCAGTCAAACCGCTCTTAGTCCAGCTCACTGGCTGCTGTGGTTCATTACTGTTTCCATCCAGGTGGTGTCAGTGTTGGAGTGAGTAGTCACTATAGTCCTTGTGGGCAGATTGCCCTGACTATCCTTCTGTATACTAGACATCTATGGGAATTTCCTTACTCCTCTGCAGGCCACAAGGGCCACCGCACGAATAGGGGTGGGGACATTTGTAGTATCTACATACTCTACAGAGCCTAGTAGCACCTGCATTTCTGAAGACAGTGGACTGGAAGACAGAGTAGTCCCCTGCTGCAAATACGCATGCCACTTAGTCAAATTGGGGGTTTGAGCTATGACAGAGGTGAGTCAATACAACATATTCTCAATATATCCCTTGATAGGAAGGAAAATTCTTACCATAATATGCTGTTCCTTAGTGAGAGGCTCTACCTGGAGAAATGTGTACACTGCTAGGGGCTGTTGCTTTATGGATTACATCTGGTTTCTGCCCCCTTGCAGAGCTGGGACCAAAATCTTAGTATTCCCTCCTTCTGTTGTCTCTGCCACAGTGTCCAACACTGTACTTTCCAGAGTCACAGACACATCTTATTCAAATAGTAGCCCTGCTTGGGAGATGCTCAGAATTTTAATCTGCTCCACTGGTATTTTTACCTTCTCAGAGTTGGCTTGCTGCTCTGATTCCCAGTCCCAAACTTGTCCTTTATTTATTAGTCAGTATAAGGGATGAAGACACAATGACAGTTGGGGAATAAGTCTTCCCAAACCCCCAAATCCCTACTTGCACTCCTTTCACATTCTTAGGAGTTGAATAGGCTCACACCTTATTAGTTAAGGCCTCTGGAACAACACATGACTTACCTGACCAAACAACTACCAAAAACTTTACGGCAGTGTCTGGATCTTGAATTTTCTGTGGGTTCACTGCCTAGCCTCTTCCTTGCAAATGTCCCAGCAAAGTCTGTAGAGAGTCCTGCAGCAGAAGTAAGTCTTCACATGTTATCATTATATCATCAGTGTAATGAACCCATTTTACTGATGTAGGGAAGGAGAACAGGGGCAGGTCTTGGGTTATTATCTCATGACGTATTGTGGGATTGTGCAGGTAACTTGGAGGAAGCACTTGAAAAGTCCATGATGACCCTTCCACATAAAAGCAAATTGATCTTGTGACTCAACAGCCAGGGATATACTAAAAAAAAATTTTTCCTAAGTCTAGCACAGTATGGTACACTCTTAGGACCATAGCCAATGTATCTAAGATGGTGTCATTATCAGGCACAGCTGCATACATGGGGGATACCACCTTGTTCAATTCTTGGTAGTTCAATATCATCCATCATGAGCTTTTTTTTTTATTCTTATGTTAATCCCCATACATTACATCATTAGTTTTAGATGTAGTGTTCCATGATTCATTGTTTGTGCATAACACCCAGTGCTCCATGCAGAATATGCCCTCCTCAATACCCACCACCAGGCTAACCCATCCTCCCACCCCCATCCCCTCTAGAACCCTCAGTTTGTTTTTCAGAGTCCATCGTCTCTCATGGTTCGTCTACTCCTCCGATTTCCCCCATTTCATTCTTCCCCTCCTGCTACCTTCTTCTGCAGCCATCAAAAGGAATGAAATCTTGCCATTTGCAACGACATGGATGGAACTGGAGGGTATTATGTTGAGCGAAATAAGTCAAACAGAGAAAGACATGTATCATATGATCTCACTGATATGAGGAATTCTTAATCGCAGGAAACAAACTGAGGGTTGCTAGAGTGGTGGCGGGTGGGAGGGATGGGGTGGCTGGGTGGTAGACACTGGGGAGGGCATGTGCTCTGGTAAGCGCTGTGAATTGTGCAAGACTGTTGAATCTCAGATCTGTACCTCTGAAACAAATAATGCAATATATGTTAAGAAAAAAAGAAGAAGAAGAAGAAGAAGAATTAGAAGAAGAAGAAGAAGAAGAATTAGAAGAAGAAGAAGAAGAAGAATTAGAAGAAGAAGAAGAAGAAGAATTAGAAGAAGAAGAAGAATTAGAAGAAGAAGAAGAAGAAGAAGAAGAAGAAGAAGAAGAAGAAGAAGAAGAAGAAGAAGAAGAAGAAGAAGAAGAAGAAGAAGAAGAAGAACATTGTGAGCTTTTATACCAGCCATACTGGGCTATTGAAACAATATGGGCTGGGTGTATAATACGCAGTTCGTGCAGCTCTTGGATAGTTTCTCCTATTTCTTTATGCCCTTGGGCAATTTATATTGTGCGACAGTTATCATTCTTCTTTGAGGTGGCAGGCTTAGCAATTCCTAGTTGGTGTTTCCACCAGCACTGGTTTCATTACTCTAACCTAGAGATAGAATTTACTAATAGAAGTTTGCAGAGTTTGACCTTGTAACTTGGCATTAGAGAAGACATACAAATACCCAACAAATATATGACAAGGTGCTCAGCATCACTAATCATCAAGGAAATGCAAGTCAAAACCACAAGAAGATATCACCTCACACCTGTTAATATAGCCATTATTAAGAAGACAAGACATACATAACAAGTGTTGGGGAGAATGTGGAGGAAAGGGAATATTCATACACTGTTGATGTGAATGTAAGATGGTATACTCATTATGAAAAATAGTATGGTGATTATTCAAAATTAAAAATAGAACTACCATATGATCCAAGAGTCCCAGTTCTGGATATTTATACAAAAGAATTGAAATTAGGATCTCATAGAGATATTTGTATTTTCATGTTCATTGGAGCACTAGTCGAGATGTGGATAAAACCACCTAAATGTTCATTAATGGATGGACAGATAATGAAAATGTGTGACATACAATAGAATATTAGTCATCCTTGCGAAAGAAGGAAATCCTGTCATTTGCTACAACATAGATGAAGTTGGAAGGCATTATGCTAAGTGAAATAAACAAGCATAGTGGGGCGCCTGGGTGGCTCAGTTGTTAAGCATCTGCCTGCGGCTCAGGTCATGATCCCGGGGTCCTGGGACCGAGCCCCGCATCGGGCTCCCTGCTCAGCGGGGAGCCTGCTTCTCCCTCTCCCACTCCCCCTGCTTGTGTTCCCTCTCTCACTGTGTCTCTCTCTGTCATATAAATAAACAAAATCTTAAAAAAAAAAAAAGAAATAAACAAGCATAGAAAAACAAATACTACATGATCCTACTTCTATCAGGAATCTAAAATAGTCAAACTCATAGAAGTAGAGAGTGGAGTTGGGGTTACCAAGGACTGGGGGAAGGGAAATCAGAGAGATATTGATCAAAGGGTACATAGTTTCACTTATAAAAGATGAATAAGTCCTAGTGATCGACTGTACAGCAGAGTGCATATAATTAACAATATTGTACTGTATACTTAAAAATTTAAGATGATCATAAATGTTTTTAAAAAAGAGGAGGGGAGGAAATTTGTAGAGGTTATGGTTAAGTTTAAGGCATTGTATATGGTGACAATTTAACTTATCTTTAAATTCATTAAGATGTATACATTAAATATGTAAAGATTTCTTGTATGTCATTACATCTATATATTTTTTAAAGATTTTATTTACTCATTTGACAGAGAGAGAGAGAGAAACAGTGAGAGAGGGAATACAAGCAAGGGGAGTGGGAGTGGGAGAAACAGGCCTCCTGCTGAGCAGGGAGCCTGATGTGGGGCTCCATCCCAGGACCCTGGGATCATGACCTAAGCAGACACTTAATGACTGAGCCACCCAGGCACCCCTACATCTATATATATATATTTTAAATAAATGAAGGATAAAAAGAAAACAAACAAACAAAAAGAAACTGTGAGATGATAAATGTAGGTAATTTCATGCCTCCATCCCCTTCCAAAAGAATAATAAAAGGAATAGAAATAGCAAATGATGATATAGTCTCAGGGAGTCAAAGGGAATGATTCTAACTCAAGTGAACTAGAGTGTCCTTTGCTCAGGTTATAAGGCTCTTCACCTCTAGTGCATTATTTCTAGGCATACCTTGACATTGCCAGATCTTCAAGAATTTAGAGATAACAAAAATATAATTGTGATGTCTTAATTTTTAAATATTGCCAATAAAACTGCACTTTTTTAAAACATGGTATGGACTGGTAAAGTATGTACAAATCATGTGTAGGCTTAATTTGGCTGAACAGTGATATGGAAGTCTTTGGTGAATATCAAGAACAGTTTCAGTATTGTATTGGGATGAAAGTCTACTGGAAGTTGTTTAGGGAAATAGTGAGGCAAGGATGAAGATTAACTTACTATAAAAAATACACTTTTTGAAAAAATTTTCTGTGAAAAATGATTTTATAGCTGGAAAGGGGTATGGATTCAAGTTTGGAATGCATATATAGAGAGATACATAGGTAGATAGTTATAGATAGATAAAGATATATTTTGAGATGGGAATTTTAGAACTTATTTATATGCTAATAAGAATGATTTAGTAGAGAGATAGAAATAGAAATTGATCATGTATGAGAGAAAAGCAATAATTTCAATAATGAGAACTTGAAAGAGAAATATAGACTCAGAGCAAAAATTGAAATCTTGATTTTATTATTTATTTAGTTAGTTCGTTAGTTTTAGAGAGAGAGAGCAAGTATTTGGAGGAGGAGCAGAGAGAGACGGAGAGAGAATCTTAAACAGGCTCCACACTCAGTGCGGAGCCTGACGTGGGACTCTTATCTCACAGCCCTGATATCATGAACTGAGCTGAAATCAAGAGTTAGATGTTTAAGTGACAGAGGCACCCAGGCACCCCAAAGCCTTGGTTTTATAAAAAGGGATTAAAAAAGCTTACATTAACTGTTAAGAAAATAGGGGTGCCGGGGCGCCTGGTTGGCTCAGTTGGTTAAGCGACTGCCTTCGGCTCAGGTCATGATCCTGGAGTCCCTGGATCGAGTCCCGCATCGGGCTCCCCGCTCGGCAGGGAGTCTGCTTCTCCCTCTGACCCTCCCCCCTCTCATGTGCTCTCTCTCATTCTCTCTCTCTCAAATAAATAAATAAAATCTTTAAAAAAAAAGAAAAGAAAAGAAAATAGGGGTTCCTGGGTGGCTCAGTTGGTTAAGTGTCTGCCTTCGGCTCAGTTCATGATCCTAGGGTTCTGGGATGGACCCCTGCACTGGGCTCTCTGCTCAGCAGAGCCCGCTTCTCCTTCTCCCACTGCCTGCCACTCTGCCTACTTGTGCTCTCTCTCTCTCTCTATCAAACAAATAAATAAAATCTTTAAAAAAAAGTTAAGAAAATAGAGAGTATTATATAGAGGTATAGGAAGGATGATATATTTAGAAATGAGATGAAAATGTGCCCGTTTCTTTTTAGGTCAGAGCAGCATGTATTGGCTAAATGTCACTTAAATAAATATTATTTAAATATATACACACCAAATGACATTTTTCCAGGTAGTCTGAAAATCACAGTATATGCCTGAGGAAATAAACATTCTATGTGCATTGAATTATTCTGTATTATATGGACCTTATTAACACTATCCATGTAATGTCTATAATTTGTTTCCTTAATCTTTAAAAAAATATGTAGTAGTACCTGGACAAGTTTATCAGTATTTATTATATGCAGTATCATACATGGCAAATCCAGTTATCATTAATTTTACACGTGTAGGTATGCTTTGTTATGAAAGACTTGAAAATTGTTTGTTCACATGTAAAAAAAAATCTCTCTATGGAAAAAGTACATCATATGTATAAATGATATATTTATATTATATTTTATATATGATATAAAATAAACATTTACACATTCATGTATTTATATATGAATGTAATAATGTTATAAATCACTTATTTAAAAACAAACTGAGGAAAAAAGGGGAAAGTTAGGTAATCTTGAAAGTAATAGATAAGTAATATCAGTTTATACACATAAAATTAATTGCTAATTAATATTATTATGAATAACAGCATACAATTTCATTTTGAGTCATTGTTTAACAACAACAAAACACTTGAATTTCTTGCTGTTTTCCTTAGCAGTTGATTTTGCACAGTTACATGCCATTAGTGCTTAAATCTTCAAATCAACCAAAAATAACTTGATCCCAAAAATACTTGCTTCCAATTATCAGCAATAATAGAAATGCTATTAATTAAAAATATGTGACAGTGTCAGAGCCACAACTATTTACAAGACCTATAAAGCTATTTTGCTTCCAATAAAAGAATTTTCAAGCTATGTTCAGGCTCAACTTGTGTCTATCAAAATGTGAATAGTTCTTTTTCAAAATGCTTCCATTGTCCATAAAATTGAGAATTCAATATTTTTACTTTTGAGACATTGTCAGCTTGAACTAGTATATCGAGTCCCACATCGGGCTTCCAGCTCAGTGGAGAGCCTGCTTCTCCCTCTGACCTTCTCCCCTCTCATGCTGTTTCTCTCTCTCTCTCAAATAAATAAATAAATAAAATCTTAAAAAAAATAAAATAAATAAAAAATAAAAAAATAAATACTGTATGATGTAACAATCTTACTTTCAGGTATTTATCCAGAGAAAATAAAAATACTAACTCAAAACAATATTTACACACTAATTTTTGTTGCAGCACTACTTATAATGGCCAAGACAGGATATGGAAACAATTTAAGTGTCCATCAATATACAATTGAATATCATTCAGCCATATTAAAGAAGGAAATCTTGCCATTTGTGACATGGATGGAGCTTGAGCACATTATGCTAAGTGAAATAAGTGAGAGAAAAACAAATACCATATGATCTTCTTTGTATGTGGAATTTAAAAAACGAAAACAAAAAAATCAAGCTCGTATATACAGAGAACATATTGGTAGCTGCCAGAGGTATGGATTGAGAGGTGGGGGAAATGGATGAAAGGAGTCAAAAGATACAACTTCCCATTATAAAATAAATGTCATGGGATACAACATACAAGATGGCAACTATAGATGATAATACTATATATATTTTTTTTAATTTTATTTTTTTATTTGAGAGCGAGAGAGCATGTATGCGGATGGGGGTTGGCAGAGGGAGAAAGAGAGAATCTCAAATGACTCTGCACTGTGCAAGGAGCCTGATGCAGGGCTTGATCCCACAACCCCGAGATCATAACCTGAGCTGAAATCAAGAGTCGGACACCCAGGTGCCCCAGTAATACTGTATTTTATATTTCAAAGTTGCTAAGAGTTTAGATCTTAATAGTTCTCATTATAAGAAAAAATTTGTATAATTATGTATGATGACAGATGTTAATTAGATTTATTGTGGCGATTATTTCACAATATATGCAAATATTGGATTATTGTGTTGTACAACTGAAATTAATATGAGTATATATCAATTGTATCTCAATAAAAAATCATATGTAAGTACAAAATACTTAAATAGCCAAAACAAAATTGAAAAAAATCAACAGTATTGGAGGGCAACCATACCAGATTTGATGATTTATTATAAAGTTACAGTATTAAAAAGAGTGTGATATTGACATCAATAAATAAATGGAACAGTGAATCTAGAAATAGATGTACATGTATAGGTACAACTGGTTTTTCACAAGATACAAAGGCAATTATTAAAGAAAAAATATCCTTCACAAGAAATGATGTTGGAACAATTCTATATCCATATGCAAATGAGTACTTCAGTCTATACCTTACAATATATAAAAAAGTTCAAAATGGATCAAAGATAAAATTTTGCATCTGGGTGGCTCAGTCTGTTAAGTGTTTGACTCTTGATTTTGGCTCTGGTAATGATCTCAAGATCATGACTGAGCCCCACATCAGGCTCTGTGCTGGGTGTGGAACCTGCTTAAGATTCTCTCTCTCCCTCTCCCTCTGCTGCCCCCCCCCAACTCACGCTCTCTCTGTCTCTCTCCCTCTTAAAAAAAAAAAAAGAAAGAAAGAAAGAAAGAAAGAAAAGAAAAGAAAAATAATTGTAAAATCTAAAACTATTACGTTTCTAGAATAAAATATATGAGAAAAAATTCTATAACCTTGGGTTAAGCAAAGATTACTTACTTTTGGTAGCAAAGAATGTGATCCAAAAAGAATATGTTAATAAGTAGAACTTCATCAAAATTAAAACCTTCAGGTCTTCAAAAGACATTGTTAAAGATTAAAACCTCAAGTCATAGACTAATATAGACTAAAATACTTCTAAAGCATATATCAGATAAAGGACTCATATTCAAAATATATAAAGAACTGTCAAAACTCAATTATAAGAAAGCAAATATCCAAATTAAAAATTGGCAGATCTGAGCAAACATTTTTAATAAGAAGACATGTGGTTGCCAGTTAAGCAAAGCAATAATGGAGATAGACATTTTAATAATTTTTCCTGTGCACTGAACACAATGCTTTGTCAGTGGAGAAACATTCCAGGAAGATGGGTTTTCATTTTGTTTACTTCTTGCTTATTTTGAACTAAGAGTTGTGGGGACATTCAGTGCTACCCTTGCAGCTGCTGACTCATAGCGTACAATCTCTCAATGACTTCACAATTCCAGTACAGTGAATATCTCTCTTCAGTTATCCCACCTCAGAGACTACAGAGCCCAGGCCCCATTCTGCTTCACAGATGAGAAATCTCTCTGTAATCACACTGCAAAGGCATTCATTCCTACTCTTCCTGGGAGTGTAGACTGGTGAATGTCCACATATGAATCACTTTATAGGAACTGCCTTCATCCAAAGAAATTTTGGAAACATCAACCTCCCCAAGATCAGCTCAAATCTAATGACTGGTGGATGTGTAGATATGAAGTTGCAGTCTCCTTATCTTAATTTGGGCAACTCTGAAAGACCTCCCACTCCAGAACATTCCATGGTATTAGCTGAGGCCCTTCTTGCCAGTTGCATCATAGTTCAATTTCTCTCTCTGATTTGCTTTCTTGTTTTCTCATCAGTGTAGTTTTCAAGAGCAATTCCCAACAAACTTTTGGCATGCGAATCTCCCTCTCAAAGTCTGATTCTCAGGAAAATCTACCTTGAAATTATGGCTCACAGTAATCACCTTAAAATAATAAACTCAAATTTGATTATACTTATATTTCTAGAATGTAAAATAGCAGTATATTTTGAAATAGGAAATATTTGTTAGTTACATATTATTGTATAGCAAATTACTAAAAACTTAGTGGTTTCAAACAGCATATATTTATTGTCTCACAGTTTCCATAGAGCAGAAGTACAGGTAGAGATTACTAGGTCCTCTGCTCCGGGTCTGACCCAGTTTAAATCAAGTTGTTGAGCAGGGTTGCAACTTAATCTGAGGCTCACAGTCATCTTTCAATCTCACTCGTTGGCAGAATTCAGCTCTTTGTTCTTGTGAGAGTGAAATCTTTCTCTTTTTTTCTCTTTTCTTTCTTTCTTATTTTTTTTTTCCAGTTATAAGCCAAGGATATCTCTCAACTTTTAGAGGTTGGCATCAGATCATTGCCACATGATCCTCTCCATAAGCTCCCTTACAATGTGATAGCTTATTTCCTCAAGACCATTGGTCAGATGAAGCCATATGACCCATCACTTTTCTTAAGGGCTCATCTGATTAGGGGAGGCTCACCCAGGATAATCTCCCTTTTGATTTACTTTAAGGAACTGATTAGTAACCACTCATGAGAGTGATATCTCATCATATCATAGGTCTCCAAAGGGAGTGATTTATTTTATTTTATTTTTTAAAGATTTTATTTATTTATTTGAGAGAGAGAGAATGAGAGAGAGAGCATGAGAGGGGTGAGGGTCAGAGGGAGAAGCAGACTCCCCTCTGAGCAGGGAGACCGATGCGGGACTCGATCCCGGGACTCCAGGATCATGACCTGAGCCGAAGGCAGTCGCTTAACCAACTGAGCCACCCAGGCACCCCTTATTTATTTATTTTAAAGATTTTATTTATTTATTTGACACAGAGAGAGACTGTGAGAGAGAGAACACAAGCAGAGGGAGCGGGAAAGGGAGAAGCAGGCTCCCTGCCAAGCAGGGAGCCCAAAGCGGGCTTGATCCCAGGATCCTGAGATCATGACTTGAGCCAAAGGCAGATGCTTAACCGACTGAGCCACCCAGGGCAACATCTAAGTTTTAAGAAGCTGTTTGTAATATAGTATAATTTGTTTTATTTTCCTTTTTAAAGATTAATCTTGCAAAGTAGGAACCAGGTGAAGTGAGCTTGGAAAATTTCCCTTCTCTCTCTGTCCATTATTCATTCTTTACCTTAGGAGATGGAACAATTTCCCAAATGAATGAGTGGTATATTCAGCAGTTGTACATGCTCTATCCATCTCTTCTTAGCACTTCTTTCAGGATTTCCCAGTAGAAAAGACATCACCCTACTCTGGTTTCCAAACCATAGAGATCCCTGTGTGGGAGATTTGTCCACTTCTTTATGATTCTGAATTTGGGCAAAGGAGGACGAAGCACTATTCCAAGGCTCTCTAAATAATCAACAACCATTAAAAGTACTTAATACACGTGCATTCAGAGTGATGAAGGGCAAGTAGAAAATCCCTAGAAGATCAGATTCACATACTTTACAATTTTGAAAAAAGTTAATGGCTCTAATATGGTGTGCTCTTCCATATTTGAATTCTGTTCTTTGGGTAAAGATATGTATTTTAATCTTTTAATAGTTTTTTTTTTCTTTTTTACTTTGTTTTAGTTATGTGTGTTGCACCTGTTTCCACAGCTGTTAACTGCTGTACTCTACAGATTTCTTCTTGGACATTTTTTTTAGAATTTTATTTTTATTTTCTTTTTCTTTTTTTTTTTAAGATTTTATTTATTTATTTATTTGACAGAGAGAGACACAGCGAGAGCAGGAACACAAGCAGGGGGAGTGGGAGAGGGAGAGGGAGAAGCAGGCTTCCCACCGAGCAGGGAGCCTAATGTGGGACTCGATCCCAGGACCCTGGGATCATGACCTGAGCCGAAGGCAGACGCTTAACGACTGAGCCACCCAGGCACCCTAGAATTTTATTTTTCTATGCTTCCTATTAGTTCTCTAATTTGGTGTCATGGAGTGGATTTCCACTTCTGATGATATGCTAATTTGCCTGGATCATAATTTCTGAAACCCTGAGAATTTTTGTTCAATGCTGTATTTACTAGGGGACATCAGTTGAAACATCAAGTAATTGGTTATCTCTTAATATCAGATGAGGCTGATTGCTTTCAGAAAGCTTTTGGCATAGCTTCTCCATCTTCATACTGATTCTATCACATTCATAGGGAGTAACACATTAACATCCTACTGTGTTAACCAAGTTATTAATTATAGATGTCCACTATTTCCACATCAGGTACAACAGTAAAGGTGGCAAACATATAATATGCCTCTGGAGTGAAGGCATGGCTATAACAGATTAATATATTTTTTTTTATTCTTATGTTAATCCCCATACATTACATCATTAGTTTTAGATGTAGTGTTCCATGATTCATCGTTTGTGCATAACACCCAGTGCTCCATGCAGAACGTGCCCTCTTTAATACCCATCACCAGGCTAACCCATCCTCCTACCCTCCTCCCCTCTAGAACCCTCAGTTTGTTTTTCAGAGTCCATCGTCTCTCATGGTTCATCTACCCCTCCGATTTCCCCCCCTTCATTCTTCCCCTCCTGCTACCTTCTTCTTCTTCTTTTTTTCTTAACATATATTGCATTATTTGTTTCAGAGGTACAGATCTGAGATTCAACAGTCTTGCACAATTCACAGTGCTTACCAGAGCACATACCCTCCCCAGTGTCTATCACCCAGTCACCCCATCCCTCCCACCCCACCCCCCACTCCAGCAACCCTCAGTTTGTTTCCTGCAATTAAGAATTCCTCATATCAGTGAGATCATATGATACATGTCTTTCTCTAACAGATTAATATTTTTAAACCTATTTCATATTATTTTAGAATGCTTCCAAAGTCATATTTATTACATGGATTTTGGCAACATTCTAAATCACACAATCACACTTCATTTTAAGAAATTTAAATTTTGAGGTGTAATCATAATTCTTCTCTAAGCTTAGAAAATAAAACTAGGGCACCTGGGTGGCTCAGTTGGTTAGGCGACTGCCTTCGGCTCAGGTTGTGATCCTGGAGTCCTGGGATCGAGTCCCGCATCGGGCTCCCTGCTCAGCGGGGGGTCTGCTTCTCCCTCTGACCCTCTTCCCTCTCGTGCTCTCTGTCCCTCATTCTCTCTCTCTCAAATAAATAAATAAAATCTTAAAAAAAAAGAAAACTAATGTAGTTGTATACATTTCCATGTATTGTCTCATCTGGTTAGACTGATACATTGATGAAAATACTTGATAGTCTTTGATCTCTTGCAACCTCAATTTATTTGTGCCATTTGGGGAGATAGGCTTGCCATACTTGTAATATATATGTATATATATGTGTGTATATATATATATGTATATATATATATATAATTTCAAATGAAATGTAATGTGATACTTATGAATAATTTAAGATATCATTTCTTAAAAATTAAAATGTTTAATGACATGTGGATAGTTTATAATTTTAAAATGTCAATTTATGTGTATTTAATATATTTAATGAGGATTAGGTTTTCCTATGTTAATATATCATTCATGCAATAAATATTTATTTTAGGCATGCATATAATGCTTAAACTGAAGTAAATTACAATAGTCTATGTCAGATAATTTTTATATCAAGTGATATATTTATCATGCTTATTTTATAGAAGTGCCCTCATGTATTTCTGTTGTTAATTCTAGCTGAAATATTCATTAAGACCTCATTGCATTTATAAAATTTGGTTTCCATACAACTCATAATCCTAGAATCTATGATGAATTGTTTTGGTTAATTCTCATCCAACCCTATTTATTCATCAATGCAGTAAATATGCAGAGTCTCATTCTGTGCAAGGTATCCTGCTAAACCTAAAGATACAACAGTGAATTACATAGCTGAGGTACTCAAGTTCCTGGAGCTACAAGTTGATATTTTAAAAAATTATATTTTATAGATAGAGAAAATTTGGTCCATAACTCTCTTTTAAAGCCACTCTGCCAATCCCCAAACTTAAATCATCCTTACTTATAATTTATTTTAATAGCACTCTTAGTGCTGTTAAGCCGACTGGACAAATGAATATGCAATGCAATCAATAAAACTGTTATGTTTTTATTTTATTCCTAGGTCCACTATTCTCTAAAAATCTTCAGAACATTTTCTCTCATGTAATATACCAAAATCACCTCCATAATTTCTACTAACAGCTATAGATTTGCCTTACAAATTATCCACAAATTTTACATAGATGTGTGCCTAAGGAAACTCCCTTTTCTTGCATCAACACTCTACCTAACTTTGTTCTAGAAAACTCACTTCCCCACTCCCGTCTTTGCATGAACTGACATTTCTCCTTCTACGTAAGTCAAATCTACTTACACCTGCATGGGTCTTTATTTTTTTTTTAAAGATTTACTTATTTATTTTAGAAAGAGAGATAAAGAGAGCAAGCACAGGGAGGGTCAGAGGGAGAGGGAGAGAATCTCAAGCAGACTCCGAACTGAGCGCAGAGCCCAACTCGAGTCTCCATCTCACAACCCTGAAATTGTGATCTCAGCTGAAACCAAGAGTCTGATGCTCAACTGACTGAGTCACCCAGGTGCCTGTCTACTGCTCATTTCTTAACTGGATTGTTTTCTGGGTGTTGAGTTTCATAAGTTCTTTATAGATTTGGGATACTAACCCTTTATCAAATATGTCATTTGGAAATACCTTCTCCCATTCTGAAGGTTGGCTTTTAGTTTTATTGAGTGTTTCTTTCACTGTGCAGAAGTTTTTTTTATCTTGATGAATTCCCAGTACTTTATTTTTGCTTTTGTTTCCCTTGCCTCCAGCCACGTGTCTAGTAAGAAGTTGCTACAGTCGATGCCGAAGAGGTTGCTGCCTGTGTTCTCCTCTATCATTTGATGGTTTCCTGTGTCACAGTTAAGTCTTTCATTCATTTTGGATTTATTTTTGTGTATGGTGTAAATGGTGTAAATGTGGTCGAGTTTCTTTCTTTGCATGTTGCTGTCCATTTTTCCCAACACCATTTGTTGAAGAGACTCTTTTTTCCATTGGGTATTCTTTCCTGCTTTATTGAAGATTAGTTGACCATATAGTTGTGGGTCCATTTTTGGGTTTTCTGTTCTTTTCCATTGACCTGTGTGTCTGTTTTTTTGCCAGTACCATACAGGGTTTTTTTGTTTTTTCTTTTTTTTTTTTAAGATTTTATTTATTTATTTGAGACAGAGAGAATGAGAGAGAGAGAGCACATGAGAGGGGGGAGGGCCAGAGGCAGAAGCTCGGCAGGGAGCCTGATGTGGGACTCTATCCCGGGACTCCAGGATCATGACCTGAGCTGAAGGCAGTCGCTTAACCAACTGAGCTACCCAGGCGCCCTGTTTTGTTTTTTCTTTAAGATTTTATTTATTTATTTGTCAGAGAGAGAGAGACTGAGCAAGCAGGGGAAATGGCAGGCAGAGGGAGAAACAAGCTCTCCTCTGAGCAAGGAACTCAATGTGGGACTTGATCCCAGAACCCTGGGATCATGACATAAGCCAAAGGCAGATGCTTCATCGACTAAGCCACTCAGGTGTCCCTATATTGTTTTGATCACTACAGCTTTGTAATATAACTTGAAGTCCAGAATTTTGATGCCCCCAGCTTTGTTTTCCTTTTTCAAGGTTGCTTTTTCTATTAGGGGTCTTTTGTGATTCCATACAAATTTAGGATTGTTTGTTCTCACTCTGAAAAATGCTGGTGCCATTTTGATAGGGATTGCATTAAATGTGTAGATTGCTTTGGTAGTATAGACAATTTAACAATGTTTGTTTTTCCAATTCCTGAGCATGGAATGTTTTTCCATTCCTTTGTTTCATCTTCAAGTTCTTTCGTAAGTGTTGTATAGCTTTCAGAGTACTGAACTTTTACCTCTTTGGTTAGGTTAATTCCTAGGTATCTTATGGTTTTTGGTGAGATTGTAAAAGGGGACAATTCCTTAATTTCTTTTTCTGCTGCTTCATTATTTTATATAAAAATGCAACAGATTTCTCTATGTTGATTTTGCATCCCACGACATGCTGAATTCATGTGTTAGTTCTAGCAATTTTTTTGGTGGAGTCTTTTGGGTTTTCTACACAGAGTATCGTGCTGCCTACAGGAGACTCATTTTAGAACTAAAGACACCTCAGATTGAATATGAGGGGATAGAGAACCACTTATCATGCTATTGGATGTGGAAAGAAAGCTAGAGTAGCAATATTGTATCAGACAAACTAGATTTTAAACCGAAGACTGTAACAAGAGATGAAGAAGGGCACTATATCATAATAAAGGGGTCTATCCAACAAGAAGATCAAACAATTGTAAATATTTATGCCCCAACTTGGGAGCACCCAAATATATAAAATAGTTAATAAGAAACATAAAGGAACTCATTGATAATAATACAATTATAGTAGGGGACTTTATCCCCACTTACATCAATGGACTGATCATCTAAGCAGAAAATCAATGAGGAAACAATGTCTTTGAGTAGCATACTGGATCAGATGGACTTAACAGATATATTCAGGACATTTTATCCCAAAGCAGCAGAATACACATTCTTTTTGAGTGCACATGGGACATTCTCCAGAATGGATCACATACAAGGTCACAAATGAGTCTTCAACAAGTACAAAAAGATTAAGATCATACCATGCATGGGGTGCCTGAGTGGCTCAGTTGGTTAAGCATCTGCCTTCAGCTCAGGTCATGATCCTAGGGTCCTGGGATCGAGTCCCGCATTGGGTTCCCTGCTCCCCGGGGAGCCTGCTTCCCCCTCTGCCTCTCTCTCTATCTCTCTCTCTATCTCTCATGAATAAATAAATAAGATCTATAAAAAAAAAATCATACCATGTATATTTTCTGACCACACACTATGAAACTTGAAGTCAGCCACAAGGAAAATGTTTGGAAAGAACACAAATGTGTGGGGGCTAAAGAACATCCTACTAAAGAATGAATGGTTCAACCAGGAAATTAAATTAAAAAAAAAAAAAAACATGGAAGCAAATTATAATGAAAACATGATGGTCCACAACTTTTGGGATGCAGCAAAAGCAGTCATAAGAGGGAAGTATATAGCAAATAGAGACCTACCTCAAGAAGCATATATTAAATCCTTTGATATATTTGGATAAAGCTGATATCTCTAGAATACTGAGATTTCCTGTTTCAAAATCTGCAATATGGTACATCACTCATAAATATATATTCAATTGCGTTTAATACTGCCAATTAAGATAACATTAAGAAGAGGATTGTAATTAATTTCATGAATCTAATTTATGGGTTAATACACATGTTTATGGGTTATTACACATATTTTCTTTTCATTCTGTAAAGTGCAACATCACCTGTATTAATTTTGCTTGATAAATTTCTTTTATGACAAAACAATTAGTTCACAATAATAAATATTTCAAGTTTTAACACTATGCTTTGACTTAATGATTCTTCAATGATATACACATTACATATTTTATTCAAAATTCTCCATTTTTATATGAGGACAACATACATATACACATATTCATTTTGAGACCAAAAAAAAAAGTGTGTTCTTTTTACATGTACCTTTTTTTTTCCATATCTGGAGTTTTCAGTTTTATTTAGTTTATCTGATATGTTGTCTTTAAATTAAATGCCATACTATATGTGTTCCCACAGTCCTGCAATTTATATTTCAGTTGTTTGGCAATAATAAAGACTTCTAAGATTATGGAAAAACTGGCAAAATCTATTTAAATATTTGATACTCAATCCATTTTTTACTTTTGTTATTTCCATATATTGTTCTCATGTTGCAAAGATAATTCTATCTAAAGTCATCTCAGAGAATAAAATTAATTTAGATAATATTCTTTTGAGATTGAAAAACTGGTCATCTTTGTTAGGTATCACATCTTTAGCTTTCTGCACATGTTAACATACAAAGTCAAATCATTATGCACTCTAGGAAAGCCTTATAAATGTTAATGGATGTGTTAACCACTGATGGACTAAATGTTAAAGCATATGATTCTTATTCCTTTTCCTTTATTTCTTTACATTCAGAAAGTTTGAACTATTATTTTGTTAAAGGAAAAGTTGGATCTTTTTGGAAAATCTCAGTAGCTCTGGTGATGGTCTTGAACATATTTTCAATTGCTTATATTAAAACTTACCACTTTCTCCATCTATGTTTCTCTCCACACCACTAACAAGGTAAAACCTTGGAATCAATATATACCAAAGCTTAAATGATAATAATAACTAATATTTAAAAAATGCCATGTGCCTGGTTCAGGTTTAAGCACTTAACATGTATTAATTTGCTTAAGTCTTACAGAAATCCCATTTGGATATCAGTAGTATTATCAGATTATCAATTCTACTTAACAGATGAGGAAATGGAATCAGGAAGAGCTAACGTAATTTCCCCAAGGTCACACAATTTGAAAATGACAGAAGCATAGCTCAAACCCAAATGGTCTGGCCCCAGAGATAGCACTCTCCTTCTTTATTTTTTACTAGCTTTTTAAAATTTTAAAGTATGGTAATGGAGACACAAAATGCTGTTATTACACTAAAATGCAAATGCTAAAATGGCACATTGGAAATTGACAATGACTTCACTGTTATTTCTTTGTACCATACTGGAATATTGAACATGTTGTGGATAAGCTGTACTTACCTTGGGATGAAAATGTTTCCGTTGTATACTTTTACTGTATGCTTAAAAATTCCAGAGAAAATCTTAATTAGGAAGTGATTTAAATAGAGGTACACTGATCATTCTGGTAAAGAAGAAAATAACTAGCTATTTGAACCATATTTTTGTTGCTTTTTCCTGAAGTTGACTAAAAGCAGGTAACCGTAGGAAGGACAGAGGTGAATCTAGATCTTTATCTCAACTTGATAGAAGAGAAAAGAAACAAACAAACAAAAACAAACAAAAAACAAAACCTTATCTTTGATTTCTAAGTTTCAGTGTAGAATCTACTATTACATTCTATTAAAGTTCTCAAATGTAGTGTTAGGCCAGACTGAATAATTATATATTAATGAGAAACTATTAATATTTCTATATTTCTATATCCTCAATAACCAGTGACTTGCTGGAATGACCCACAGAACTCAGCATATAGTTGTATTTGTTGTTAAGGTTTATTAAATTGCAGAGATACATGACAGGATCAGAAAGAAAAGTAGGCACAGGCAGAATCTGGAGAGATCCATGCACACACGCAGAGGTTATCTTTTTTTTTTAAGATTTTATTTATTTATTTGAGAGAGAGAGAGAGAGAGAGCACATGAGAGGGGGGAGGGCCAGAGGGAGAAGTAGACTCCCCGCGGAGCAGGGAGCCGGATGTGGGACTCGATCCCGGGATTCCAGGATCATGACCTGAGCCGAAGGCAGTCGCTTAACCAACTGAGCCACCCAGGCGCCCCACACGCACAGGTTATCTTATGCTCCCTTCCTCCTGTGAATGGTCTGAGTATACTCATTTCTCCAGCAATAAAAAAGACATAACATGTACAATTTTTCTATTCCAGGAGTCCTGTTAATGACTTAACACCCAAAGTTCTTTGTGATAGTACTGGTTATGTAGACTACCCTCAGTAATTTAGCACATACAGAAATTCAGACTTTCATAAAGAAACCAAGAACTAAAGATAAACCACATTATTTGTATGCACAGTCTGGGCGGTTAACCACCCTTATCCGTTAAGGAATGGTTTGTGTGCCAAGTTCCCAACCTTGTAAGAAGCCTCAGTTGCTGTCCTAACATTTTCTGCACAATTTTATATTTTATACTATAATTTTAATGGATTTGTCTTAGGGGCCATAGGTTAAGGTCATCCTCTGGGTATAACTGACATTTCTGGTCTCAAACATCTTGGGAATGAGGACTCCAAATATAGATGTAAGCAAGAGATGGGACTCCTAAACTTTAGAATTCTCTCTTATGTGAAAACAAGGTGCATTTCTATTGCAGTGAAGAAGATGACAAGTTGTATAAATACATATTGGATTCTAATGGGAAGAATTGGGAATTTGGAATATAAGATCAAATATATCTTGTATCCAATTTAATTTTCTCTGTTGAAATTTCTATCATTTTGCATTAGTTTCTTATTACTGCTATAACAATTTACCATAAAGCTAATGGCTTAAAGCAACACAAATTCATTATTCTCTAGTTCTATAGGTGAGACATATGACAGCTTTTTGGGGGCTGAAATCAATGAGTTGGCAGGGCTGCGTTCTTTTCCAGATGCTCTAGGCATATATCCACTTTCTTGCCTTTCCCAGCTTCTAGATGATGTCTGCATTCTGTGACTCATGACACCCCTTCCTCAGTCTTCAAAGCGGGAAACATTACCTCCCTGATCCTGAACTGTTGTTGCATCTCTTTCTCTGACTGTCCTCTTCTTCCCACCTCTTGCACTTTCAAGGATGCTTTTAATCAAATTGGGCCCACTCTTACAATCCAGGGTAGTCTCCCTATTTCTTCCTATTTTAAGATCATTTGATTCGCAACGTTAGTTTCGTCTGGAACCTTAATTCCTTTTGCCCATGGAATCTAACATATTCACAATGCCAAAGTTGTGGACTTTGGGGGGCCATTATTCTTCCCACCATACCTTATAAATCTTTTTAGCAATAATAGTGGTAATAGTAATAAACTCTAAAATTAATTAATGCTAGTATAAGACACTCTTTTAAGTACTTAATATAAATTAATATAAATTAACTGATTTAATATCTCCTATAGATCTATGAAACAGGTACTGTTTCCACATTTTATCAGAGAGGAAGCTAAGGCATGGCATGTATAAGTCATTTGCCCAGTGTCACATAACTAACATGTGAACTATATATTTAATTTTATTTATTTGTATGACAGAGAGAGACACAGCGAGAGAGGGAACACAAGCAGGGGGAGTGGGAGAGAGAGAAGCAGGATTCCTGTCCAGCAGGGAGCCTGATGCAGGGCTCTATCCCAGGACCCTGGGATCATGATTTGAGCCAAAGGCTGATGCTTAACACCTGAGCCACCCAGGCGCCCCTGAACAATATATTTTGAGCCCAATATATGTGATCCAAGGAACATGCTTTTACCCACCATCCTTTCCTTCCTCTGTTGACTTTATAGTCACCTCTTAGATGTGTAAGGGGAAGTAAAAAAAATGGGCCTGATTGATACTTTGAACAGAATAGAAATAAGAATATAACCCTTTCCTCCAAGCCAGTATGATGTTGGTAGGAATGGTCTATGAAAGAGTTAAACATTATCAAGGTGAATTGTGACTTATGTGAGAATGAACAATGATTTTATAAGTCAGAAACTGAGTAAAGGATGAAATGCTGATTGATGAATAAGTTGATGAGATACAAAGTTTTTCTCCTGTAAACATTCAAGAAAAGAAGAGTGGGACTCAGATTTTTTATTTTTATGTATATGTAAACTATCAGAATACATATATTAGATTTATCAGAAGAATTTTTTTAAAGGTTTTATTTATCTATTTGAGAGAGAGAGCATGAGAGAGAGAGCATGAGTGAGAGAGTATGAGCAGTGGGAGGAAGGGGCGGAGGGAGAAGCAGACTCCCCGCTAAACAGGGAGTCTGGTGGGTAAAGAGCATGTCCCTGATCCCAGGACCCTGAGACCATGACCTGAAGCAAAAGCAGACACTTAACCAACTGAGCCACCAAAGTGCCCCTACATTTGTCAGAATTTAAAAATATAATAAATACATAAATTTACTAGATGCTATTATTTTAGTTAAAATAAATGACTTTTGGATGCCTGGGTTGCTCAGTTGGTTAAGCGACTGCCTTCGGCTCAGGTCATGGTCCTGGAGTCCTGGGATCGAGTCCCACATCGGGCTCCCTGCTCGGCGGGGAGTCTGCTTCTCCCTCTGACCCTCTCCCCTCTCATGTTGTTTCTCTCTCTTTCTCTCTCTCAAATAAATAAATAAATAAAATATTTTTTTAATAAATAAATAAATAAATAAATAAATAAATAAATAAATAAATAAATAAATAAAATGACTTTTTAAGGTGCAACAGTTATCTATTGCCACAATAACAAACAGCCACCAACCTCGGTGACATACAATAAATACTCACTTAGCTCATGAGTCTTCAGGTTTCAGGGTTATGGACTGGACTCAGCTTATTTCAACTAAACTCACTCATGTAACTGTATGATCATTATAGGTCATCTACCTGGCTCTGCTGATCTTGACTAGGCTCATTCACATCTTGTGCTAGGTTGACTTTTGGTTGGTTTAGAATGACTGGAGACATTTAGGATATTTGACTCTGTCTTATATGTTTTTCAACCACCCGTGAGCTAACTTGGGCATTGTCTTACTACAATATTTGAAGTCAAGAATGGGCCTGTTTAGCTACATAATTTATTATCAAGTTTGCTTATGTGACACTTGTTAAAATAATGTTGGCAAAGTCAAGTCAAATGGATGAGCTCAGAAGCAATAGGATGGGCTGCACAAAGTTATATGGAAAAGGATGTGGATACAGGGAGGCTAAGTATTTGGAGCTGTTAAGGTATCCAAACTATTACAGAAATTACAAATTTAATAAAATATTGTACGGATAATAATAAAAATTAAAGGGCACATACTGTGATGAGCTCTGGGTGCTATACGTAAGTAATGAATCATTAAATTCTACACCTGGAACTAATTTTACCATATGTGGTAACTAACTAGAATTTAAATACAATCTTGAAATTAAAAAAAAAAAAAAAACCTACAATGTTTGGAATATCAAGTGCTGTATTGTTTTACATAGGCATTGTAAATAACCATTTTAGTAAATATATGACATTTGTAATATCCCAACTTTATACATTTTCCCCACCTCCTGAAAGGAAACATACTTGGCTGTGTGGGAAGGGATGCTTCCTGGGAAAGATGAGGTCCTGATGCTCTGAAAAATCCTTCATTAAGGATTAACAAATCTCTTAGTTGCCCTAAAAGTCCAACATAATAAGCTTAGATGTTTACAAAACTAACATTTGCAATTATATGATATGTATCTAATACTATCACCATCTTCTTACATCATATACAATAATGCATATATATATCACATGTATCTGCCTGCATAACAGTAATGTAGTGATTTCTATGACTCCAAGGTGGGATGGAGCTAGGATAGAATAAATGACTATTGCCTCCCGAAAATTTGTGTTACATTTAATGAAGTAAATAACTTTCCTCTCTGTATTAGCATCTTTGCTTGTAGACCTCAAACTACAATTAGCTTTACAGATTAATATCAATATCTGTTATTTTTATTGTATAAATTGTATTAATATGACTAAAAAAATCAAATAATTTCAAATAGAAATAAATAGAAACTTTTAAAAAGAGTCCTAAAAAACAGCAGTTATAGACTGAATGTTTTTGTTTCCCCAAAATTTGTATGTTGAAACCCTAACCACAGGGGAAGTTATTTGAGGATGCAAGGAGAAGGCAGCCCAAAAAGACAGGACTTACTAGAGACAGACATTCCTGGGACCTTTATCTTAGACATGTAAACACTAGAACGAAGAGAAAATAAATTTCAATTGTTTAAGCCACCCAGTCTGTGGCATTTTTATGGGAGCCCAAGATGACAAGACAAATATGCAAGTAGGTGTCTATACATGTCTAAATGTTTGAATGTTAATGTGTTTATTTTACCATAATTGGGGACATAAAAGAAAGTTTTAAGATTATACATAATGCAAATGTGTTCAAGTGTTTTGTAAGAATGCATAATATATTTTAAGTGAGAAACATTCCATAATGCATTAATATAATATTTTATACTTCTCTGTGGGATTTTACACTATAAACAGATTTTCAACTTATTAACCAACAAAAATTAGAATATTACTACAAATGGAAGTTGTGAAAACATATGATAGTAAATGATAATAAAGATGCTATGAGAAAAGAGGCATTAACATTCTTTCTTATTTATTATTTCATACTTCATTATTATCCTAAACAATATAAATACATATATATGTTCTATAAAATAACGTGGCCATGTTGTGCAGGTGAAGTTATAGTAGTAAAATAAGCTTATTATTAAAATATAAATCTAATTTTAAAAAATGGGTGTTATATACACACATTTGTAAGAATATCTACTTGGATGTACCTAATAGTTAAAAGAGTGCTTGAACATATTGTTAGTGCATGATAGATTATATGTATGTGTGTACAAAATAAAAAATTAGCTGGTAATATTCCATTATCCCATAATAATGTCATAATTTAATATTCAAATGAAAAATATGTAATATATATTCTGAACTACACTGAGTCTTCTAGCACTCATAATGCCAAATAAAATTTTATTATTACCTAATGAATCCATAACTTACATTAAAATATTAAAATGTATTTAGGCTTCTTGTTTTAAAAGTTTGCATCTATTAAAGTTGTTAAATTGTCAGGTTTTAAATGTGAATTGACCTACAAAGTCAAATGAAAATACTTGGATACTCAATTAAAATCCTTAGTTAATGTCATTTGAAGAAGCTAGGGAATTAGTTAATAGACTTAGAAATATTTAAAAAGCAGAATACATTTAATAATAAATTATTGTGGTGAGCATAGATAATGTTCTTTATTTTCTTTTTGGAAATAGTGTAAACAATTTTTTCTGCCTTTTAAAACTGTATCTAAACACTTTACCTCTACCAGCAATTCTGAAATAAAGATTAAATCTGTGTCTGTTTATAATGTAAATGATCACCTTCCATAATTACAATATTGTAAAAGGGCCATGTATAATAGACAAATAATCATGATTTTGACACTGTTTCTTTATAAGAAAGTTTTTTGGTGCATTCGAAAAGATCATCAGAAATGGTTTAGTACCTTTTCTATTTTATTATGCATAGAAGAATATCTAATGTCCAATATTATTATTTCAGTTGGGAAATAATATCTAAGAAATTAAACACAGTTAAATCATATAACATACTTAAATGAATAGCACAGAACAACATTTTTAGTTTTTTTAGTTATTTAGGCCATATTTACCTTGTAGTTATACCAAAAAAAGTGTTTTTCACATTTTTCTACAAAAATTTATACTTTTCAAAATATTTAGGGGTGCCTGGGTGGCTCAGTCAGTTAAGTGCCTGCCTTCAGCTCAGGTCATGATCTCAGGGTCCTGGGATCGAGCCAGCTTTGGGCTCCTTGCTCAGCAGGAAGCCTGCTTCTCCCTCTCCCTCTGCCTGCCACTCCGCCTGCTTGTGTTCTCTCTCTCCCTCTTTTTCTGTCTCAAATAAATAAACTCTTTTAAAGAAATAAAATATTTAATCGTCACAGACTTCAGTGTACCACTATTTTTTTAAATGATAAAGAAGTATATTACTTTATATAATGGTTGATCTAGATTCACTGGATTAGAATACAAGCACTTTTTTTAAAGATTTTATTTATTTGAGAGAGAAAGAGAGAGAGAGTGCACAAGCAAGGGGGAGGGTCAGAGGGAGAGGGAAAAGCAGACTCCCTGCTGAGCAGGGAGCCAGATCATGACCTGAGCTGAAGGCAGACACTTAACAGACGGATCGGCCCAGGTGACCAGAATACAAACACTTCTTTCATCAGATTTTCTTTCAATAAGCTTTGCAATGATAAAGCATGCAATGTATCATGTTCAAGTATTATATGTTTTCTGATGATGATATATGACATGCTAGATGTATATTCTCAGGTAAATACCGCCCGTTAGTCCATAAGCAAAAAATATAGCCAAACTAAAATTAATGAGAATTTGATTCTTATTTACCTTAACTAGAAATCAGAAAGTCTTAATGGATTTTGAAATCTCTGATTAAAAAGATAAATTTATTACATAATATGGATATTAAGTGCCCTTAGAGATATTTTGCATTACTTTTTGAGTTGTGGCTTTTGTTTTGTATTTTTATAACAGGTAATGAGATTTAATTAGCATGCCATAAATCCATCCATGTACAGTGTACAATTCAGTCTTTTAAATATATTCAAAGAGTTTTGCAACCATCACCATTTTGGGAAATTATAACCCATAAAATAAACTCCATACTGATTAGCAATTATTCCTCATTTTCCCTTATGCCCAGGCCCTGGAAATTACTAATCTACTTTCTGTCTTTATGGACTTTTCCATTCTGGACATTTCATATAAATGGAATCATCCAATATGGGGCCTTTTGTGTCTAATATCTTTCCCTTAGCATAAGTTTTGTTTGTTGGTTTGTTTTTAAGATCTATCCATGCTATATAATGTATAATTATGTACCTTGGAGTTCAACTTTGTCTGTTTCATCCTGCTTCCTTCATTCCCTCCTAAGTACTGTTGCTGAGTACTCCATATAAGTACTCTCCAATAAACAGTGTATATGCAAATCTCTTTCTCTGAATTTGTCTCCAGGGAACTTGGCCTTGGACATAGAGTATGTAGAATTAACCTGACAAAAAGAAAACAAGGAATCATTCCAGTAGCCAGTAGCCAGCCCAACATGCTTTCTGTAACAGTTAGCTTCATTTGTTTGAAAATTACAGAGTATGAGCCCTAGAAAGCATGTGCTTACTTTTATATTTCAATTCACTTTAGTGTAGTGGTTGAGGTCCCTGGCTCTGAAGATGGACAGATCTGGGTGTGAAAGCCAGCTGCACCTCTCAGCGGATCTGTACCTACACACTGCCTTCATGAGAATTTGATGTAAACTTAAACATATATAAAGTCCTCAATATAACACCTGACATTTAAAAATAACAAAATCAGTGATAGCTGTTACTATTATCAGTAGTAACTAATATATGAATGCAATGAATTATTCATAATTTTAAAAATTAATATTAGTGGACACAGAATCTCTACAATTAGATTAACTATCTTTCCATAACATACAAGATATTTGCCTAAGGAAGTTAATATGTTTTATTCAGCTTTCGTATTTCCAATGTTTTGAAATTTGCTGTTTTAATGCAGTTTTAATTTTAAAATATCCCTCTGTACTGTTGGGGATAGAAGACATGCATTAAAAGTACATGATAAGATTTTGCAAGTCTTGGCCCCTCCTAGCCATGTTCCATAATTAGAGGTTCCAACTTAACAAAAGTTTATTGCTATTAGGTTTTCATCCAAAAGTGTAATACATTAAGTGTTACAGTTGGCCAGTTTGCTTGAATAACTTTTTTGCTTGGATTATAGCATTAAAGCACAAAATCTTTGGTGCAATGTCGTTTTCCCTCTAATTTAAATAATAGACTGAGCTAAGATCCATAGATAGCAAGAAAAATAAAAGATCATGAGAAGCATAACAGCAAGGGAAACTGTTTAAGAGAATGAACTTGTTATCTTCAGATCGTTCCAGCTGTTTTAAAGTTGTTCTGATATTGGAACCAAGAACTTGTAAGAGTAGACTAACCATCATTTCAATTAAGTTTTCACCTAGTTTAAGAAGTGTAGTTTTATTATATTTCTCATGCCAAATTATGACATAGTATATAAAGCAACAGGACCTTGGTCATCATCACTAATACTGGGAAAACAAAATCAGTCCTTTCTTGGGATCATTTTCCTCTATTTCAGTATCTCTAGTTTTGAACTAGCATTTCTGATACTATTAAAAGGCCCTTGAAAGAAAGTTCACCTTGTGTTTGCCTGGACAACACATTTCAAACACATTTCAAACCCACCGTTGCTGAATCAATTATTTTCCTTTCTTATTTCTTGAAAAGAATGGAGAGCAATTTATGTTAAAATATGGAAGTTCTCATAGTGGCATGCCTGTTTTTCGATTAATGTAAGTATTATGTTAAAATTACAATTCTGTCACCTTGATGCTTGAAACTGACACATATTTTGTTAATCAGTAAAAATTATATTTTCAAATTATGAATTATTCTGGTTATGCAAGAAATTAGCAAAATATTTTCTATATTTCTATTGAAGTAATTCTGCATTATGAAATAATAAACAATGCATGCCATTTTTATAAGTTTAATCACAGTATGGCTGTACATTCAGTTGTATTAGAAGCATTGCTGACTAAAAGTAATGTTTTATTCCAAGACTAAATATTTCAATTTTCTCATTTCTTTCTAAGTTTGTCATCTTACTTGTTAACTTTTAATTTTTAATTTTAATCTTATAATTTTAACTTTTAATGTTATAGCCTAAAAACTGCTCTTACTTTTACACATTATTTTCAATAAATAAGGGGACAAATATGAAAAAAGTGGTGTCTAAGATGTTCTTATTTGTTCTGATTTGAATCTCTTAATTATAATTAATAAATGATATTAAATGATATATCAGTTTTCATTAAAGCTAATTAGATAAATAAAGTACAGATTAGATGCAAATAAAAATATAGGTAATTCAAATTAATGTGATATTTTGGGGTGCCCGGATGCCTCACATGGATAAGCATCTGCCTTCAGCTCAAGTCATGATCCTAGGGTTCTGGGATCCAGCCCCACATGGGGCTCCCTGCTCAGTGGGGAGCCTGCTTCTCCCTCTGCCTCTACTGCTACCCCTGTTTGTGCATGCTCTCTCTCTCTGTGAAATAAATAAATAAATAAATAAAATCTTAAAAGAAATAAATATGACATTTTAATATTGCCTTTTTTTTACATTATTTAAGAGTATTTTTATAAGAACTACTAATAGAAGTAATTATGATTTAATCATTCATCATTCAAATATTCCTGCATGAATTCTGTAATTCGGACCTTATATTATTTAAATGTCACATTACATTACTATGACATTTGAAACCTCAACATATCTAACTGAATATGTTGGTTCACTTGAACCTATAGCCAGTTCTTGACTTAATATGCCCAATTAATGTGATGACATTCATTTTTAGTTTCTAAATGCATTGGCTTACTTGGAAATTAGGAAATATAAAATAATTTTTTTTAAAGATTTTAATTGTTTATTTGACAGAGAGAGAGATAGCGAGAGAGGGAACACAAGCAGGGGGAGTGGGAGAGGGAGAAGCAGCCTTCCCGCTGAGCAGGGAGCCCAATGTGGGACTCGATCCCAGGACCCTGGGATCATGACCTGAGCTGAAGGCAGACGCTTAATGACTGAGTCACCCGGGTACCCCTAAAATAAATTGTTATATCAACTAAACATTCTTATATAAATACAAAAATATAAAAAATACATATAGATACCTGGGTATCTTATTATGAGCTGCTGCATGATAAAGCCAGTCTAAATTCTGATTACCACGTTCAATGTATTTTCATTTGGTTTTTAATTTTTCAAATAAAAATGTTACATGCATTCTTTTTTATAAGATGGTACACAAGGATTTAGTACTACTTTTCAAAAGGATTATAAAATTTGATAACTTTAGTATTAAGTAAACCATTTATTCTTAAAGTTACTTTAATAAAATATAGATATCAGTTTGTTATCTCAATTAAATTGAATTCATTTATTTAATAAGTGTGTTTTAACCACCTCGAAGCTTAAGTTATGTCTTTTGATGTCCATTGGCGTTTCCAATAACTTGAGATTCTGTCCAGTTGTTAAAGGTATATGTAAGGCTCGTATTTTTTACTTTTATCTCCATCTCAAATTTTATATGCAATAAGGACATACAGAAGTAATTTTTATTTTTTTGTCTTAGGTAATAAATGGCTATATTTTGATTATTTTTTCCATGAAGTATGTGTTTTCTTGTCAATTTTTTCATTGATAATATAGTTTTTTATAAGTTAATATAAAACTTAGTAAAAGCATCAAATATTTTAATAACTTTGAAGTATTTTGATCTCTTCATTTTCATTGACTTTAATGATATATCCCTGTAATCATGTATTTTCATATTTGCCATTTTTCCTCAAACATGCTTTGTTTATTTATTCTAAGCCAAAAAGTCAAATTCTGGGTAGACTGAAAAATTCAATCTTAAAGTATTTTTTGATTCACTATGGAATGCACTCAGCAATATTTACTGAGAACATATTAATGTCAGGAACTTTTTTAAGCATTAAATATAAAATTGTTAACATTTAATTAATAACTTGAAATTTGATGGTTTCATTTTATAACAGATTTAACAAAATATTTATTTATAAATTCACTGAAAGTTCACACATCACGATTCTCTATATTATTAAAAATAATCTAACGCCTGGTATAGGTGCCGTGGCACACAAAAGTGAGAAGTTTCTTTAATTTTTTTTTTACCAGGTCCTGTCATTCAACTGCATTTGTATATCGTTTTCCAAACTCTTTTTTAAATGAGCTCACATTGGGGTTCCTGGGTGGCTCAGTCGTTAAGCGGCTGCCTTCAGCTCAGGTCCTGATCCCGGGGTCCTGGGATCCAGCCCCACATCAGGCTCCCTGCTCAGCAGGAAGCCTGCTTCTCCCTCTCTCCCTCCTCCTGCTTGTGTTCCCTTTCTCACTGTGTCTCTCTCTGTCAAATACATAAATAAAATCTTTTAAAAAAATAAAATTAAAAAATGAGCTCATATTACTTACACTATTTAGTCTTTCCAGACATGATGATTAAGATAATTTTCTATGTAAGAATAGTTTCATTTTCTAGTTTCCCTTTTGTGCTTGCTATTTTCATTATACTAAACTGTTCACAAAGTTTCCACATGATATATTAATTTGTAAGTACAAGATATCATTTATAACTTTTAATTTTCTTTTCTATCATGATGCAGTTTCCATCTCATACTGTGATTTTCTATCAATACACATCACAGAAGAAGGTGAATTTTCTTCCTAAAAATTCATCTAACTAGATGGATTCCCAGTATTTGAACAACGGCAGGCACTGCGGTGCATGACTGATGGAAATCAAACAAACTCATGTTTACATATTCTTTTCCAGGGTTCATCTGCTTAAACATCTTGTCCCTGATTACATAAAAAAAAAAAAAAAAAAAATAATAATAATAATAATAATAATAATAATAATGTCACAAAGTTTTCACAAATATATTCCAGCTGCTGTAGATAGGCAGATTATGAAAGTGTTAACATTATTCTGGAATGGGCGCCTGGGTGGCTCAGTTGGTTAAGCGACTGCCTTCGGTTCAGGTCATGATCCTGGAGTCCCGGGATCGAGTCCCGCATCGGGCTCCCTGCTCAGCTGGGCGGGGGCGGGGGCGGGGGTGCTTCTCCTTCTCATGTTCTCTGTCTCTCATAAAAAAAAAAAAAAAAAAAAAAAAAAGAATAATTAAAAAAAAACAAACAAACATTATCCTGGAAGGAAACACAGCCCAATTATTTACTACAATCTATTTTAAATTAAATATTTGGCGTGGAGGGGGATGGGAGGGATAGGGTGGTTGGGTAACGGACATTGGGGAGGGTATGTGCTATGGTGAGCACTGTGAATTGTGTAAGACTGATGAATCACAGACCTGTACCCCTGAAACAAATAATACATTATATGTTAATTAAAAAAAAATTAAGAAAAAAAAAGTAAAAAGTAAAGTAAATATTTGGTTTTTACTTTTTTCCTGAAAGAATTTTCTAGGACAACAACAGTGAACATTGGGAGAAAAAAGTTAAATGAGGAATTATTTACTGTATGTTCTCAGTTTTAAATATTTGTTTAGTTGAGGTGTGAAAATTGAATATCAATAAGAGTATCTTTTCATCTCAATATTATGCATTATGCTTTCTTATTTTCTAAATCATCATATTTATTGTAGAATTCTAATCTGATTTCACTGTATCGTCTAAATCAGATTTAAGAATCTTGGCATCTGCTTCTTCTTACTTCGTTTTAGACTTTAGTGTTTCTTAAGCAATATGTTTAGCATTTTTAGAATTCCGCTTTTATTCAAAAGGTAATCCAAAAAAAAGACATTTAATCAGTTATGTTCATTTAATCAATTTCATGACAATAACTTAGTACTACAAAGTAATTTAAGTACATATGTTAGTTTTGACCAAGTGAAGGTCAAAAATACCATAGCATATTTTTTTTAAATAAAGAAATTATTGTAATTTAAAAGGAAATAAGATAGGGATGGTTTATTCATTACTTAGCATGTGTTAGATATGTCATACTCATTTTGTGAGTGTGGTTTCCTATTCAACACAACAGCATATATCACATGTGTGTGTTTTTAATGTTATATTTTGCATAATTTGTACTAATTTTAAATATTTTTATTGATTTTGTGTTGCTTAAAGTATAACTTTTCAGCTCGATTTATCTTTTCAATTATACAAACAATATAAAAAGAAAATCTAATTTAAGACCATCAAATTTTTACTATTTAACTATTTAATGGTGCTTATGCATTATTCAATTTTACTATTTCATCAAAATTTTACTATTTAATGGTGCTTATGCATTATTCAATTTATTATGAGTTTTGAAGTTATCGCTGTTGATGATAGGTGTTAGACACTTCTACCTTAAAGGGCATTAAGGTTGTCAAATCTTGAAAATTGTGTAGATAGCATGTTATCTACTTCTTAGCTATGTAGCTGGGAATGGGTATAAACACAGATGAGAAAGTGTGTCAGGAAGGTCTATTCCATGCATATTCTGACTAGATCAGAATATACACAGAGAAAACTAGTTGTTTTTCTTTTTTTTTTAAGATTTTTTTTTTCCTTTATTTATTTGAGAGAGAGAGAATGAGAGACAGAGAGCATGAGAGGGGGGAGGGTCAGAGGGAGAAGCAGGCTCCCCGCCGAGCAGGGAGCCCGATGCGGGACTCGATCCCGGGACTCCAGGACCATGACCTGAGCCGAAGGCAGTCGCTTAACCAACTGAGCCAACCAGGCGCCCCTGGTTGCTTTTCAATATTTTTCTGATTCGTGGTTTCCATCTCAACTGACAGATAGTAGATTTGTTGAAATCTTCTATCCGTTTTTATTTTCCAAACAAGTAATTTATTATAGAAACCCATTATAAGGAGAAAGATATTAAGATAGAAACTTGAATGTATCACCCGTCTGTGTGTAGTATCTCTTCTACCACTGGCTTCTGAGAGAGGGGATTTTACATGAATAGAAGTTTGCAGGCCTCGAAACATATAACTGGATGAAATGAAATAATCTATTTTTAGGGGCACCTGGGTGGCTCAGTCAGTTAAGCGGCTGCCTTCAGCTCAGGTCATGGTCCCAGGGTCCTGGGATCGAGCCCCACATCGGGCTCCCTGCTCTGCGGGAAGCCTGCTTCTCCCTCTCCCACTCCCCCTGCTTGTGTTCCCTCTCTTGCTGTGTCTTTCTCTGTCAGATAAATAAATAAAATATTAAAAAAAAGAAATAATCTATTTTTAGATTTTATTTATATTTTAGTTTGATGTCTTTTTAGCCCCTCTACATATTTATCTCACAGGATATAATTTCACCCAAAGCCAAGCACTCTTATTATGACAACCCCTTTGCTCTCATGACTTTCTCCACTTCATAAGTGAGAGACAACTAAGAAGTCCCTTTTTTCTAGCATTTTATATTTCCTGGTGGAATCTTTTCTTTGTATAGTATACCTGCATAGCATATTTATTTAATTTTTACTAATAATATCCAAAATATCCCTGCTCGGCAGGGAGTCTGCTTCTCCCTCTGACCCTCCTCCCTCTCATGCTCTCTGTCTCTCATTCTCTCTCTCTCAAATAAATAAAATAAAATCTTTAAAAAAAAAGTTATTAAAAAAAAAACAAAATAATAAAGGGAATCCAAAGGTGAGCACAAAATCTTGAAAGATGAGTGTTTAATATATTTTTACCACAGTCAAAGACTTTTATGTTGAAATTCAGAGGACTGCTTAAGATATTTACAGAAACAAAAAGTATATTTGTGTTAGTCTGCCAGGGCTGACATAACAAAGTACCATAGACTGAGTGACTTAAACACAGAAATCTCTTTCTCACAGTACTAGAGTCTAGGGGTCCAAGATGAGGTGCCATCATAATTGATTTCTTCTAAGGCTTCTCTCCTTGACTTGTGAGACTGCTATCTTTTGTTGTGTCTTCACCGGGCCTTTTCTCTGGGCATACAGATCCCTGGTATCTTTTCCTCTTCTTATAGGAACATCAGTCATCTTAGATTAGGGTCTCCCCGCTATGACCTCATTCAACCTTAATTACTCTTTAAAGGCTCTATCTGCAAAATAGTCACATTGAGGTTTAAGACAACTATGTATGAATTTGGTGGTGGGGAGGCATAATCCAGTCGATGAAAATACTCCTTCAGAACTAATGTGATAACTGGTTAAATGAGGAGGAAACATTAAGATGATATTTTCTGTGGTATGCTAATTTTTTTTTATGCAGAAGGTGGTCAAGATACACAAGATGTTCAGAAATCCTGTTTTCTAATTGTAGGCAGAGGACATTTTCTAGTCTCCCTGATGATAAGCAAGTTCTCTCCAATAAACTTGGGTAGGAGAGATGTATATCACCTTGGACTAGACCAAGACATCTTCCTTTGTTTCTCTCTTTGTTCATAGACCAGATCAAAGCAGTGTATCTTGTGTATGATTGGAAGAGACCTGGGAAAATGGAGATGCCACAAGAAGGAGGACACCAGAGTCGCTAAGTCTCCATATAAAGGTGCTTGGCAATTCCCTATTTGACTGTGTATATATAAGATGACAATTTTGATGAGCCATCAAAATTTTGTGTTATTTGTTATCTTATTTTTTACTTAAATTATAGTACTTCTTTAAAAAAAAAACCTAAAATATGTGGTATTGGTTTAATATTAAGAAAACTGGAAGCAAAGTAAATTTTAGTGTCTAGGAAGATGGCACAGTGCCTGTTATATGGTGGTAATATATTGGGTAAAACCCCTCTCTCATCTCCCATAACCTAAGAAGCAAACCACATATATACTGAATTGGTAGATATACAAGAAGAGAGTGGAAAATTAAAGTTCAAAATGTGTTTGGATTATTATTGGTTGTACTTGGTCAGATATTCCTATAAAAGATGAGTTCTGAAAGGAACCGAATAGTTTGTAAGCAGACATGAAAGGGAAAAAACTAATTCAAATATTCACAGTATTTGCACGGGTGGAAATGTCAACTGAGTCTAGATCCAGCTAAGAATTAAAATGCAAAGTTTTGTGCAATAAAAGACAAAGAAAACATTTTGTTAAATAATGTGACTCAATACAAAGATCCCAACTTTAAGTGACTTCTCAAATTTAGGTGACATTAAGGCACAGGTAATTATGTTGTGAAAAAGAAAATAAGGGTTAGAGTTCTGCCTAACAGAAAACTATGAGTATGACTTCTTAAACATGGATCCAATTGGAAGCAAACAGATAAAACAAAGATTAAAATTTTGGAGGATTTGTGTTGTCAAATAAGCCCTGCGGGGCGGGTGGGGGATAACTATTTCAAACTTCAAACAACTTTTGGCTCTCCAACCTTTCTAAAGTTTTCAAAGAGTTGGAAATATACAGTCAAAGGCATGATCCCCAAACTTGGTAAATAATGTGGGGAGATCAACTAAGGGTTTTGGGGAGAGAAGGAAATTTCTATTAGAAAGTAAAATTAGGAAACTTTCCACACATCAAGAGTAAGATCCCCAGAATATTCCAGAATTTCTTTAGCTCAAAGCCTGTTCTTTGCCTCCTATTCTTCCTTTTTCTAAATGAGTATATTTCTTATAATCATCCTATCTCTTTCAATTCACTGTACTGAGTTTGGTGGGGAGATATATACTTATCTATTTTAGTTCCTACTTACTTGAGCGCAATGTACCATATCTGACCATGATGATGAGAATCACACATCAATTGGAAATCCTGGGCTTTGAATAGCATGTAATGACTATAAGGGACTTTGTGGTGTCTTTACTTTGGGGATAATGTATCGCGTATGTTGATAAAAGAATGAAACAGTAATTAGATTATCAAAAGGCAAAGTAATATAAGAAACTGGCTAGAAGTTTAAAATTCCATTTCTTTTTGGCGTATAGAGGAAGACTCTGTTTTTCAGCCTCTCTTGAAGTTAGTTTGAGTCTTGTGATTTTTTTTTTTTTTAATGGCTAATAGAATATGGGTAGTTGTGATGTATTTCACTATCACATCTTATCGTGAAATGTTATGTGAAATCTCTTTTTTCTTCCTTTCCTTATTTTCGGGACAACTGATGGAGGGACAGAAGGACCCTGTAGGACTTCAATTTAGTCTAGTGTTATTATAAGATAGTGTTGCTAAAAGTTGGAATGAGTAAGGACTACTGTATCACTAGAAGAGGTGTACCTGAAGACCTAGACACACTAAGAGTTAAAACAAATTTTATTTTGTTAAGCTACTAAGATATTTGGTCATTTTGTTACATTATCTACTGTGAATTATTCTAAAAATACACATATTAACACATTTTCTAGTATTCATTTTCTCAGCAAATACTTCCCTTCATTTTAGTACTTTTGTTTGTTTTGTTTTTTAATTCCTCACCTCCCCTACCACCATAACAGATTATTCCTGGGAAAAATAGAGAAAAAGACTTCTGTTTTACTTCTTAATTATTGACATTTGTTGAGAAATTGTCAGCAATTGTTTATTAGTACCATGTATCTCTAGCCATGTACTCATTATAGGTTCTTTAATGTTATGTATGCAGAAAGAAGAAATTTGAAATAAAGTCTAATTATAACTATAATGAATGACTGTGTTGACTTAAGGAATTGTCAAAATCTTTATACAGGGCCAGAGAAGAAAACAATATGTGTACAGCCTTGATTGATACCAGCAAAAAGAGTCAGAGCTGTGTGGTATTATTTATACCTCCCTTTACCAAGGAATTCCCTTTACCTAAAGAAGCATAACTATTGGGACACCTGGGTGGCTCAGTCAGTTAAGTGTCTGCCTTCAGCTCAGGTCATGACCCCAGGGTCATGGGATCGAGCCCTGCATTGGGCTCCGTGCTCAGTGGAGAGCCTGCTTCTCCCTCTCCCTCTGCTGCTCCCCTGCTTGTTCTCTCTCTGTCTCTCTCTGTCAAATAAATAAATAAAATCTTTAAAAAAAGGAAGACATTAAAAAAAAAAAAAAGAAGCCTAACTATTTAAGAGTTCCTAACAATACATGACCCTTAATTTCTGTTGGCTTTTCCCCAGTATACACATGGGCTATGTCAAGCAGTGAAATAAAGAAAATTTTTATTTTTGTTTCATAATACTTGTCAAACTCCTGTTCTAGATGTAAAAATTATCCAACAACAGATATCATTGAGTCATGCTCACTTGGACCAGTGCAGAGGAAAGAGAAAAAGTTCAGACCAACTCACAAAAAATAGAACTTTCTTTTGAGTTTTCAGATTTTTTTTTTACGTGGGGGTGATTCTGGTAGTGAGCTGAGAGTTGAAGATTTTTAGTTCGGTAATTTTATAAACACAGCAGTGAGGCATTGAAGTTGTTTAGCACTCTCTTTAGAATATGGGGATGCTAATTGCTTATTTGCCATAATTTTGTGGCTTTATCTGAAGTTCTAAGATCAGAAAAAGTATATCTTCTTGATCAAAACCTTGATCTCTTACAGGGCAAGCAATTAAGTCTACAACTACTTACTGAATCAGATATTTCCCCCAAAGTTCTACTTACATATTTGGGTTTGTTTTGTTTTATTCCTATTTGATTATGTGTTTTTATTTTGTTTAGTTTTCCCTTTATGTATAGAACCATGAAAGAAGTATTTGGTTGATTTGTTTCTTTGCTTTCCAATTAACAGTGAATAAGTTTTTTTAATTCTCTGCCTTCTCAGTTGCAATATGAAGATAACATTTATGTTAAAGTGTTGGTATGAGGGGAATAGAAATAACCTATGTGTACTTTCTGCTAAACAGTACAAACTTCCATAACATAAGACTACTTAACAGGATTCACTTTGTCATGGTCAGTTTTTTGCCCCCTCATCATCTTGCACAGTGCCTCCCAGTGACTAAGTAATCGATTAAAGTCTGGCAAATGAATGAACGAATAAACAATTCAGTTATGTTTTACTGGAGAAATAACATTATCATATTATCACCCATTATAGATTGTTAGAATTCGCTTAAATGCCTGCATAAGTATACTTGTCCTGTAATGTCCTGTTATATAAATAACTTAAAAGCAAGTATCAATGGAAGAAAGTTTCTGGACCAGTTACTTCCAGGACATAAAATAGGTGTGCTTCTTCGGATTCTGCCTATCCCAGCCTACATGGGGTATCTTGAACACAACACAAAACAAAGTGAAACAGAATTTAAAGTTTAGAATAACATCATCCCCTTTAATTTTCTTTTTTTTTCCCTTTGTACAGACTAGAGTAATTTGAAGACCGTATTATTGTTATGTTAACACTGAAGAGATGGAAGGATTGGAAAATCAAATGCTTTATCATTGTAAAGCAATAAATATGGTCATTTTAAAAACAAAACGTAATACTCTCATGATGGGGTTTTTAGTAATTTGGTGTTTCATTCTGCACAGTTTTTACGTATATTTTTTTATTTTATTTTTATCTATTTATTTATTTTTTTATTCTTATGTTAATCCCCATACATTACATCATTAGTTCTAGATGAAGTGTTCCATGATTCATTGTTTGTGCATAACACCCAGTGCTCCATGCAGAATGTGCCCTCCTCAATACCCACCACCAGGCTAACCCATCCTCCCACCCCCCTCCCCTCCAGAACCCTCGGTTTGTTTTTCAGAGTCCATCGTCTCTCATGGTTCGTCCACCCCTCCGATTTCCCCCGCTTCATTCTTCCCCTCCCGCTACCTTCTTCTTCTTCTTTTTTTTTTTTTTTTAACATATATTCTGCACAGTTTTTATTTGAGGTCTTCCTTAAAATTCCTTACCTTTCAGCTAATGGTAAAGAAAAATCATTCAGATCTCTTAAGAATGCATGTATTAGCAACTATTTCCATGCTACATCCAGCATTCCAGTGATCATTTGATATCAAAGTTTCTCAGAAGACTGAATTAAGAGGGACGAAGAGTTAGCAGTAGCTTTGCTTTTATGACATTATCTTTCTAAATCAGTTCTACCAAACCAGAAGATGAATGTGTGTTAAGGCAAATTTATCAGATTATCTAACCTACAAACGCCAACAAGGCAATAACTACTACTTCTGGAATAATGTGATGGTTAGAGTATGGGACCACTCTCTCTCTCTCTCTCTCTCTCTTTTTTTTTTTTTTTTCTTATCATGTTTTAAAATTATCCCTGGATTTCATTTAAGTTGAATTTTATTCTTGTGGATCAGTAAAGATTTAAGTACAAAAGCATTTTAAAGTTACAGCGTTTGCAGTTTTGATTATTTGAGATGTCCCTACTCCGTTGTCTGGTTACCTAGGAAACAACCATGTGACAGAGTTGGACTCCTATTACCTAAGTCCTACTTGATTGTGTTATATTTGTTTTATACTTTGTAATGCAGTTGGTTATTCCTAGTTTGTTCCAATATTCATATCAGAAATGGTTTAGTTAGCTTTGTGATGCTCTATTCATAGGCGTATTGTAGATGCCATGTATTTAGTTTCTTTTTATACAGCATTACTGCATATTGATTTGCATCAAAGTAGGGTTTATTATGCAGGTATGGTTTATTATGTTGCTGATGCATCATATTTAAACAGCAATGAAAATTAACTGCAGTGCATGCTCAACAGCTAATTTTCAAACTCAGAGCTTTTGGGGGTATGCTGGTCACCCATATATTTAAAAGGCAAGAAGATTTAGCCAGTTTACTGCTGACCTTTAATGCTATTTTGTGCATGTTTTTATGATGCCATTAAACTAGTTTGTGAATAGTAGATTTAATACTGAAACTGTGTTGGCTGTTCCTTTAGGGTAGAGAAAAGACATTACTGAATGGGGAACTGAGACTAACAAAGCTGCATGCATGTGGTCAACTTTCTCACATCCACAAAATCAGGAGAAAGTGTAGATAACTATGTTTGACCTGAGATACTTACACCCTTTGATTTGAATGTACGTGTTTCTGAAATTTAGAAATATGTAACACTTCAAGCAAAATGTGTAAATTTCTCTCTAAAATCTCTCCATAGAGTTTCCCTGTCTGTAATCCTGTTCAGTATCTTTACCGCACCTATTTTTACAATGAGATCAATTAATTAACTACCAAAAGAGATAATAGGGGAACAGCTTAATGCCAAGACCAGCTGCATGTTAGACTTGCTGACTTTTATAACCTGTGTAACAAGTGACATTTCTACATTATGGTAAGATTTATTTATGCAATTGCATTTACACAAAAATGTTAGCTGACAAGGAGCTACTAAATGCCCCACAAAATGTGGAAGCAATAGTACTTGCTTGAGTAGTCATGTTGTATAACTTGCCATCTCTTTCATTTTCCTTACTAGATGTTATCAGTTTACATTCCCATCAAGAATGTACAAGTGCTCCCTTTTCGCCATATTCTTGCCAGCATTTGTTGTCTCTTGTCTTTCTGATAATAAACATTCCAACAGGGGTGAAGGAATATCTCATTGTGGTTTTGATTTGCATTTCCCTGATAATTAGTGATGTTGAGCACCTTTTCATGTAACTGTCGGTCATTTTTTGTTTTCTTTGGGCAAATGTCTATTTAGATTCTTGGCCCATTTTTTAAATTGGGTTATTGGTTTTTCTTTGTTTATTTGTTTGCTGTTGAGTTGTATGAATGCCTTGTATATATTTTTATGTTAACCCCTTATTACATAGATGATTTGTAAATATTTTCTCTCATTCTATAGGCTGCCTTTTCATTTTGTTGATAGTTTTCTTTGCTATGCCGAAGCTTTTTAGTTTGATTCAGTCCCATCTGTTTACTTTTGTTTTTGTTGCCTTTACTTTTGGTGTCAAATAAATTAAATAAATAAATAAATAAATAATCACTGTGAAGACTAATGTCAAAGAGCTTACCCCTTGTGTTTTCTTCTTCAAACTCCTCAAAATTGTAATGTGCCTCTGTTTACCTTTTGAAATTACCAAACTGTATTCTGATATTTTTACTACTTCTAGAATAGCAACATAGAGTTCTAAATATAGAATCTGTACCTTTATAGTTTTGGCTCTAAGTGATATCAATCTTATTTAATATTGTATAAATCTTTAAGTGTGGTTATGGTTTTAGATAACTGCATCTTATGCAGCAACTCCTTTAACCAATAATGGGTGCATTTATACAGTAAAACCCTCCTTATAGTTAAATCTGCATTTGTCTCAGTCTACACAGTGTTTCCTTCAGTCACCACCAACTAATTGTAAATGTCTTGACAATGAACTTATTTATATTTTAAGATGAGATTATCCCTATAATCATCTGTGATATTCTAGGATTCCTTATTCCTTGATGATTATTTTATCGAAGTATAATTGACATACAATATCCTATGAGTTTTAGGTGTTCATCAGAGTGATTCGATATTTTAGTACATTATTAAATGATCCTCAGGATAAGTCTAGTTACCATCTGTTACCATAAAAAATTACTCCAATATTATTGAGATATCCCCTATGCTGTATATTACCATGACTTATTTATTTTATAAATGGACATTTGTGTCTCTTAATCTCCTTCAGCTGTTCCACCCATCTTCTCATGCCCCTCTCCTCTGGTTTGTTCTCTGTATTTGTGAGTCTGTTTCTGTTCCATTTTGCTTGTTTGTTTTGTCTTTGTTTATTGCTCTTTGAGAGAGAGAGAGAGAGAAGCAGGGAGGGCCAGAGGAAGAGAGAGAATCCTAAGCAGGCTCCATGCCCAGTGCAGAGACTGGCATGGGGCTCAGTATCATGACCCAGAGGTCATGACCTGAGTTAAAATCAAGAGTCAGACACTTAACTAACTAAGCTTCCCAGGCACCACTGTTTATTTGTTTTGGTTTTATATTCGACAATAAGTGAAATCATATGGTATTTATCTTTCTCTGTGACTTATTTCACTTAGCATAATGCCATCTAAGTCCATGCATGCTGTCACAAATGGCAAAATTTCATTCCTTTTTATGGCTGAGTAATATTCCATTGATTGTGTGTGTGTGTGTGTGTGTGTGCACACACACGCACGCATCTTCTTTATCCATTCATCTATCTGGATACTTAGGTTGCTTCCATATCATGGCTATTGTAAATAATGTTGCAGTGAACATAGGGGTTCATATATCTTTCAACTTGGTGTTTTTCTTTGCTTCAGATAAATACCCAGAAGTACAGTTGCTGGACCATATGGTAGTTCCAAAACTTTTTGAGTTACCTCCATAGGTAACTCAAACCAATTTACATTTCCACTAACAGTGTACAGAGGTTCCTATTCTCCACATTCTATCAACACTTGTCATTTTTTGTCTTTTTGATAATAGCAATCTGTGGTGATACCTTCATTGTGGTTTTGATTTGTATTTCCTTGATGATTAGTGATGTTGAACATATTTTCATGTGCCTGTTGGGCATCTGTATGTATTCTTTGGAAAAAAAAAATCTATTCAAGTCCTCTGTCTATTTTTTTAAAATCAGGTTGTTTCTTTTGCTTTGTTATATATTTTGGATATTAACCCCATATTAGATGTATGATTTGCAAATATATTTTCCCATTCAATAAGTTGCCTTTTCATTTATTTTTTTAACATTTTATTAATTAATTTATTTATTTGAGAGAGAGAGCACAAGCGAGGGAAGTGGCAGGCAGAGGGAGAAGCAGGGTCCCCGCTGAGCAAGGAGCCCAATGCAGGACTCCATCCCAGGACCCTGGGATCATGACCTGAGCCAAAGGCAAAGACTTAACCAACTGAGCCACCCAGGCGTCCCACTTCTAATCCCTTTCAAAATGTTATATCAAATATGTTCTTTTAGGTACTCCAGTATCTATTACAGGCCATCAATAAATGAAAAGGCATGGGACGCCTGGGTGGCTAGATGATCATTTAAGGTGCAAAATTTTCTTTTTCTTCTCTCAGTATAACCTGTCTCATCTGAGTAGCTCCTCCATTAGCCTTCTATTCCTCAAGATTGGATTATCAAAAGAGACAATCTGATACAATAGCAGTACACTAACCTCACCTCTTACCATCCAGGAGATGTTTCTTCATGATTCTTCATAAAAAAGGCTAACAATTTCACTATGTAAACATATTTAAAATTACCACTAAAACTTTTAGTATTTTTTTTATGTTGAAGTAATTTCCTCATAGAGGATCAGACCAAGATGAGTTATTATAGTTACGAAAAAGAATGCAACTGAGATAATATAGGAGGGATTGGTACAAAAATATGAACAATGAAGTTTCTTAGAATTTTCTCAGCACCCCAGAATGGTCCTAAATCCTGGTTTGATTATACTGCCTTAGAAGTATTTATTAAATTTTCTAACCTCATGTATTTTTTCAGTGGTTTTCATCTTTGTTTTAATACATCATATGTACATTAGGGAGAAACTTTGAGTCTATAATCCACTTTTAAACTGATCTAGAGATAATTTTTAAATATTCATATAGTGGTAGACTTACTGGCATATATCAGAAGTGCTAAGTTCTCTTTAGCAATAAAGTATTATTTCTCTGGTATTGTGTGTTCTTTCGAATAGTAGAAGATCTTAATTCAAACAGAAGGCATGATCTCTACTCAATTTAAAAATTTCAAATGAAAACAGGGACACCTAGGTGGCTCAGTCAGTTAAGTGTCTGACTCTTGATCTCAAGTCAGGTCTTGATCTCAGGGTCGTGAGTTCAAGCCCTGCATTGAGTCCATGCCCACAGTGAAGCCTACATTAAAAAAAAAAAAAAAAGTAAATAAATAAATATGTATTTTCTTTTAAAAAATAAAATAAATAAAATGAAAACAGTTTTGGTTCTTTCCTGGCTATCTCTTTTCAGTGTTTTGTCAAAAATCTAGAAATAAAATACTGAAAAACAATCACAGCTATATACATTTCCATTGCTTAAAAACCTACTATTATTTTAGCAGTGTTTTTAAGGGTTTGCTATGGTTAAGATGACTCTACTACACATTCATATAAGGCATAGAGGTCAAGATAGGAATCTGGGACTATTTCCCAAGTGGAAGTTGCAGAAGATGAATTTTGTCTCAGTGCATACGGATACCAAAGACAGAAAAACAATTAATACAATGAAAGAAATGTGACTAAATATTTTTTCATAAATAACAAATATATATGATAAATTATATATATGATTATGTATAATATGCTCAATATATATGTTTTACACATATATAAAATATGCACAAGTTTGTATAAATGATCATCTCTAGTATCATGATTAAAATCCTCTTTCTAGGGGCACTTGGTTGGTTCAGTCAGTAGAAGATATGACTCTCTATCTCAAGGTTGTAAGTTTGAGCCCCACATTCAGTGTAGAGATTACAAAAAATAAAGCCCTGGGTGTTATACACAATTGATGAATCAATGAACACTGTATCAAGAACAAATGATGTACTATATGTTGGCTAAGTGAATTTAAATAAAAAAATCTTTAAAGAATAAAATAAAATCCTCTTTCTAAAGTGAATATTATTATTTGGTAACTAATATAGGAAAAAACTCAGTAGTCACTTCCACAAATTCCATTCAGCTTGGCTCATTATATTTTCTCTCTTTATTTAATTATATTTATTTATTTTTAAGTGAAGTATAATTAGCATACAATGTTATATTAGTTTCTGGTGTACAACATATGGATTCAGTAATTCTATACTTTACTTGGTGCTCACCATGATAAGTATAGTCACCATCTGTCACCATACAACGTTACTACATTACTCATTATATCCCCTATGCTATACTTTTTCATCTCCATGACTTATTTATTTTATTACTGGGAGTTTATACCTCTTATCCTCTTTTTCTATTTCTCCCATCTCCTCACCCATCTCCCTCTGGTAACAATCAGTTTGTACTCTGTATTTGTTTGTTTGTTCCTTCTTTCTTTTCTCTTTTTTATGAGGTAGATATATGATGAAAATTTAAACATAACTGTTCTGGTTGTAATTTCATAAGTTTTACATGTATACTGTAGAGTCATATTTTATTTATTTTTAATAGACAATTTTTAAAAGATTTTTATTTATTTATTTATTTGACAGAGAGAGACAGCAAGAGAGGGAACATAAGCAGAGGGAGTGGGAGAAGAAGCAGGTTTCCCACTGAGCAGAGAGCCCGATGTGGGGCTTGATCCCAGGACCCTGGGATCATGACCTGAGCCGAAGGCAGACACTTAACAACTGAGCCACCCAGGCACCCCTAGAGTCATATTTTAAACAGTAATAATTTCATTAATGAACATGTATGAATACTTAGATACACACATTCTTTTATGGGGTTTTAAAAATCATATACATGTAATGCATAGAATGCATACATTTTGTAAACATGACAAGTCAATTTTCACTTACATTTTATTGAAAATGTAATTCCAGCTCCATCTTGTGGTTTATGATTTGGTTTCCAAAATGGTACATTGTTATGATTATACTTTATTTTTTATTATTGCATCTTTTTATTCATTGAATGAATATTTAATGGTTACCTGCAATCCTATATTCTAAAGAAGATTCTATACTTTTTCTGTTATATATGAAATATATCTTTATTTTTGAAGTTCTCATATTTATTATTTTTACTTTTATTGTATGCACACATAAAAGAAAAACAAGTACTATACTAATCAAGTACTAAATAAGTACTTATATTAATCAATATAATAAGCCTCCTTGAAATCTAATCTAAAGGTCTTATTAAAATTTCAATTAAATTTATTAAGAAATGTAAAAGTATAAAGTCAGCATAATTTTATTTCCTTCAAAAATACTTTGTTTTGCTTTCTAAGTCTCAGTATCTATATCCTTAATATTCTTGCTAGGTAAAATAAATAGTATTATGTTTCAAAAATGCATGGTGTAACTGCAATAAAATTAGTTTAATTTTGGCTTACTTATTTGACAATAAGTTTAATTATTTCCTACCATATTAATCTTCTGAGAACTTTCAAATAGCTAGTATTTATAAAGTGCCTATTTTAGGACAAACTACAAATGTTGGAAATATAAATTAAGGTTTTTTTATACTAATTTAATTAACATTTAAAGTGATTTCAGCCCCCATCCAAGAAAATCATGATTTTATGACTGACACAGTTTAATATGCCTTACTTGAATTCCAGGGTTTATTTCACTAATTTAATTGATCATGTTTTTCAGCATGTAAAAAATGGCCAATCAGAATCCAAGATTAATCATGCAACCTGACTCCTAAATTCAAAGGAAAGAATGCATGATTCATACCACACTAGTTGTATAGTTGTAAAGCTGTAATAGTTTTTGTAGATTACCATGTCATCAGTCTGGCTGTCCCCATCAGAACTAATATTGAAAGATGCCAGGAATAATAAATCCACAAACTGTGGTCTAGTTTGTCATTGAAATAATTGACACATAGGATAAATATAAAAGCAATCTAAGATACATTATCTCTAGTTTGTTTTATATAATATGTGATATTTCTTATATATTGATTAGTTATTTATCACTTGTAAAAATTTAAATATCGCTAAAGAGGAGAGAGAAATTTATATCCTACCAAATAGCTGTTTTGAGAGCAATTCAGTTGACCAACTATAAAGAGCACAGGGCCTTACAATTCCAATATAAATGCATGCATACAGATGAAAAAGTAAGAAAAACCTTTTTTAAAAATCTTTTTTTAAATTAAGCTTTATTTTTATTATTTTTTAAGATTTTATTTATTTGACAGAGAGCGAGAGAGCACAAGCAAGGGGAGTAGTAGAAGGAGAGGGAGAAGCAGGCTTCTCACTGAGCAGGGAACCTGATGCGGGAGTTCGATCCCAGGACCCTGAGATCATGACCTGAGCCGAAGGCAGATGCTTAACCATCTGAGCCACCCAGGCACCCCTAAAAACCCTTTTTAATAAGAAAATATCAACTTGCAATATTGTTCACAATATATGAAATATTAGTAAGTTCCTTTTAGCCCTTACTTCATACATAAGATGAAATCATTTTTAAATATAATGGTTAGAGAAAAAGCATCCTCGATCATAAAATATTTTGATTAAATAAATTTACATAGATTATTGATTCTCAAAAAGTAATAATACAATTGAGTATAACAGTATATAATAAAATGCGTGTAGACTGTCATGGAATAAACAGGGTTTTCCTTTTGGCATATAGTTTCTTCTAGGAACCAGTCCTATGACCCATATCCTATTCCCTCTTCTAATGGCTCTCAGCAAGAAGGTTTTATTATATACATTGCTTCCAGGCTAGAGATTTGGGTCTGGCATAAAATACCCTAAAAAAGCTTACAATTTAATACGTGACTCTTTATTATTATGAATTAGAAGAAAAACTATGGTCTGAATTATTGCCATGGCTAAAAGAGAATGATATAAAATTAAAGAGTTGCTAGAATGTGTGTTTCTTGCATTGTGTATCAAAGTAGCATAGGAAGAACATCTATATATGAATAAATAAAGAACACATTCACAAAGGGAACAGAAGTTGGGCATGCAAGTTACCAATTCTAGTTGTTACTGAGATCCAGTCACATTTCTACACTTGTGTTTGGTGTAAAACTTCTGCATCTTTTTCATAATAGATATCGCTTATGTCAATTTAAATTGCATTTCAACCATTCAAATATAAAGATACTTATTTTTTTAAGATTTTTTTTTTAAGATTTTATTTATTTATTTGACAGAGACAGCGAGAGCAGGAACACAAGCAGGGGGAATGGGAGAGGGAGAAGCAGGCTTCCCACTGGGCAGGGAGCCTGATGTGGGACTCGATCCCAGGACTCTGGGATCATAACCTGAGCCGAAGGCAGACGCTTAACGACTGAGCCACCCAGGCACCCGAAATATAAAGATACTTAATTAAAAAGAAAGGCAAACTTTATCCAAAACAGTAGTTTAGAAGGCAATCCAAGATTGCACAGAATTAATCCAAGCTTCTGAATTGTGATGTATTCATAATATCTGAGTACCAGAATTAACTAATAAGGATATTTGTGTTTTCATAAATTTATTTTTCACATTTTACTATTTTTTTTTTGTTACACTTCTTCCAACATACTGATTTAGAGACTCTTCAGAACACTACATACTCTCTTTCTATACTTTTCTCTGTGTTTACACTGTAAGAACTTTTTTTTTTTAAGATTTTATTTATTTATTTGAGAGAGAGAGAGCACACGAGAGCGGGGAGGGTCAGAGGGAGAAGCAGACTCCCTGCCGAGCAGGGAGCCCGATGCGGGACTCGATCCAGGGACTCCAGGATCATGACCTGAGCCGAAGGCAGTCGCTTAACCAACTGAGCCACCCAGGCGCCCCACTGTAAGAACTTTTTAAGTACACACACATACCCCCACATGCATACACTTGTATGCAGTGGCTTATAAAATGATAGAAACAGTGCTTATAATCAGTGTTTATAACAGTGTTTTATAAAATGATGGAAACAAATGTACTTGTTACTCTGTCAACATACTTAGTCTTCAAAGTGAACATTATATTTCTTTTTTTTTCAATTTTTATTTATTTGAGAGAGAGAGAGAGTGATAGTGAAAGAGAGAACATGAGCGGTGGGGAGAGGGAGAAGCAGACCCCCAGCTGAGCAGGGAGCCCGGGGCTAGATGCCAGGACCCAGAGATCATGATCCGAGCCAAAGGCAGACGATTAACCAACTGCGCCGCCCAGGCACCCCGATACATTATATTTCTGACACAGAAAATAATCTTAATCAAAATTTAGTCATTTTAAAGGACTTGAAACATTAAAAATGATAAGGTATTTATAAAATATAAGACAAAACTTCTGTCTACTTAATAATGTGATCAAAATACAGATGTTAAGGGCACCTGGGTGGCTCGGTTGAGCATCTGCCTTTGGCTCAGGTCATGATCTTGGGGGTCCTAGGATCGAGCCCCATGTCAGGATCCCTGCTTAGGGGGAGTATGCTACTCCCTCTCCCTCTGCCCCTCTCCCCATTCATGTTCTCTCTTTCTCAAATAAATAAAATATTTTAAAAAATCTAGATGTTAATATTTGGATGGTTCATTTTGTCAGAACATAAATTGACTAGTGGTAGTTTTGACCCTTTATAGATGCATGCCTTCATTTGTCTGTGAGGGTGTTCATCAGTCTGTAAACAAAAGCAAAGCATGTCCTTTTTAATATTAATAATTATGTTCAATTAATGTTTTAATAAAATAAATTGTGAAGTACTCCTAAAAATAAAAGAAATCTAAGAAAAGTATATTAGACTCTTTTCCACTGTACTTAACTAGGCTAAATATTAGCAAAAAATTTAAAAGCAAGAGAGAAAAGTGATTATTCAAATTATAAAAGAGAACATTGAAATAATTTTAGTTGATCCTCTGGTGAATTTACCAGGTTTTTGTACTGATAAATATAATTTTTAAATCTTTCTCTAAAAAAAACCGTAGTCACACTAATTTTCTAAGTTATTTATTGTATGAATAGATATATAAAGCATATATATCCATTTAATTTCAGAAAATAACATTGAGCAAAATTACTTCCTGCCTTTTATGCTTACATTTACTTTACATTTATTCTACATCATCCACTGTATACAATGGCAAAAAGAGCCCATTAAGAATTTCTTTGAACCTGATAATGTATCACATTTTGTGTTTGGTAGAAAAAATAGAAAATACAAAGGTACAAGACAATCCATACTGCCTGGTTAATATTCATCATATGCTGATAACCTTAAAGTTTATCTTATATTTTATGTGTATCTTTGTGTGTATATGTGTGTGAGGGGGTTTATTTAATCATCACAAATATCCATGTCTTTATTTCTTTTCTCAAACTTGCAAAACTAGTTCCATAACTCTTTTCATCTTAATCTTTCACAAAGAGTTTTCTGTTCCTTTATGTTGGTCAAATCTTAAATATTATCTTCTCAAGAGAACTCTGAAAACTCAGTTAGCCACCCTGACCCTAGTTATATTATGTTGCAAATTCCTATTAAACCATACCCTTTCTTAATTCTCTGTATCACACTTACTGGCATATGATATTTGTATTGCTTTACTTATTTATTCAACTAGAATAAAACAAATTTTTACTAATCACATTCTCAAGGTTTGGTACATTGATGAATTCACATCTCCATTTCACATATTTCATTCAACCAGCACTGGGCTTAACAAAACAATGCAAACAACTCAACAAGTACTTCATGAATTGAAGTGAATTTTCTAGTCTTTCCACCTGTCATAAAAAGAAAATTTTCCAAAGAAATAACCTAAAGAAAGAGGATATGGTTAGATAACAGATATTTAATGGAGATTAACTGTTAGTGCTAGCTCAATTACCTAAGCATTAGCCTTGATTAAATTTATACTTAAAAAAGTATAATAAAGCTCAAAAAAACTGAAATTTAAAATGAGAAAAAATATGAAAGATAACCTAATGAAGGCATCTGCAAAATAAAATCTTATAATAATGGAAAATGTAAGTATTTCTACACAAACTTTATTCAAAAATAAATATATATACAAATAAATATCTTAAATATAAATGTATAAATATATCTATATAAATATGTATGCATATGGATATATAAATGCATATTGGTATATGTTTGCATATGTATAATTTATAAATATATATAAATATACTCCCCAAATAATGTTTTTAGTTTATATTCTGTTATTTAATAGAGAGTAAATATTATAAGTCAACTCTAAGTGCATAAATAGATGTATTCTAATTTGTGAAATATAGTTTTTTCCACTAAATGTAGAATAAAATTATTAAAGCTTTTGATAGTCATTATAATTTTAATTAATATTAACATATATAAATATTTAGAGTTAAAGAGGGAATATTTTAATAATCTTGATTGTATTTTATTAATTGGAAAATATATATTAAAATATTTCAGAAAGAATGTTTCATAAGTGATTTTCAAACCATGATATTAAATAAGTTATTATATTTTAACAATTTTAAGGTTTTAGATATCATAATGTGGCAGTATAATTTGAGGAACAAAATTAAAACAAAGAAACTAAAGTGTATATTTATTAAATGTGATTACTGGCTATGCCAAAAGTTTTATACTGTTTGTCTCTGAAATCCCAAATTAGGAAACACTATGCAAACATAAAATGCCGTGACTTGTTCATGGTCTTAATGAGACAAATTATGGCAGATATAATGAAAATATTTTGATCTTCCTTTAGGAATACCTAACCTTTCAGATTAATTTTCACATATTCAGTGTGACCAATTAGAAGTAAATGTCTGTGGACCCTGTTAAAATAAGCTATTACATTACATCTACAGAATCTCTGTGCTTTACAATGAGCCCCAGAGGGGTACTTGACAGTCCATAGAAACCAATTTATAAGGATTGCAGAAATATTAATTTTGGATATGACAGAAGGTAGAACATTTCCACAGTGCAGCGTATCTCAGTTCTGATGTCTTAGTATTTAGGTAATTAAATATGTGAAATTTGTGTGGAATTTGATTTAAACTCTGCTTTTAACGTGATGAAAATATTGAACCAAATTCTAGAGAAAGAGTGTAAACAACTGGAAAAAAATGAACTAATCTGATGAATGGATTATATTTGTTTAGAAACAACATAAATTTGATGATATAATATATAGGGTTGCCAGGTAATCTGAAAATCATTTTCAGAAAAATTCAAACTATATATATAAACTCTTTTTATTATCATATGCAGAATTGCTTTTGAGTTGGAAATTATATTTAGTTTACTACAGATAAAATTTGCCTCGTGGTTTTTAAAATGCATTTGGAAAAACTATAGCGAAAAGAGTTATGTCAGAAACATCAATTTATACGTTATTTTAAAATGTTGTACATAAAAATATTTTCTTTTTTTTATAAAATATTTTCTAAAATATACTATGATATTGCAACTGTTGCAACATTCTCATAAACAGAAATTTCTTAAATAATAATGTAATTCTTATAGGCTTTCATGATTTCTCGGTGTATTTATTTTATAAGATATTTCATTATATCACTATCCCTTTTTGAATTCTCTTTAAAATATAAAATAGTCAGTAGCAAAAGGATATGTTAAGAAGTTTGATTATGAGGACATGCAATTGCACTTTTACATTAATTAGAATGGGGGATACTGACCAAAGCCACTGAATTCCTAAGAGATTCAAGGAGCAGTTCCCATTTGCCTAACGGGAGATCTTCCAGTATTGTTTATGTGTTCGTCCTTCCTGGATTTATTCAGAAAATGGAACTTTTTCCCCTAGATTCCTCTTCAGCTTTAAGGATTTATTTCAGCTGAAAAACAAACATATAAAAAAAAAAAAGAAAATCAACTAAAACCAAACAAAAATGTTTTATCTTATTCCAGTTGAGCATCTTTCCTTTTTTGTCTTGTCTTTATTGTCTTCTATTTTTTATCCTCCTTGCTAACATCTAGGAAGCTATGCTGTTGAAAACTCATTATCTCTTTATTTTTATTGTTTTAAAGATTTATTTGTCAGAGAGAGAGAGCACAAGTGAGGGAAGTGGCAGGCAGAGGGAGAAGTAGGGTCCCACTGAGCAAGAAGCCTGATGTGGGACTCGATCCCAAGACCCTGAGATCATGACCTGAGCCAAAGGCAGACACTTAACTGACTTAGCCACCCAGGCATCCCTCATTATTTCTTTAATCTACACTTACATGAAGAAGGGGGAGAAAAGAAGAAAACAATAAAAGAAAAAAGATTTGAAAATCATTCACAGATATCAGCACCAAAGAGAAAAATGATTCTAGTTAATCCATATTATTTCTCATCTCCTATTGTTTTCCATGGATTAACCTTAGAGACAGTTCTTATTTAACACTAGAAAAAGTTGGTGGGTGCTTCTAAATAATAAATAATATAATGAAACACTAATGACTGGTCTTCACGTGTAAAAACTTTGATTCAGTTGGTCTGGAATTAACCTTGGGTATGATCATTTCTTTAAAGATCACTGAGTGATTCTAATGAATACCTGTAGTTCAGAACCATTGTTTAATTGGTCATATAAACATATTTATTGAATTCACCTTGTCCAATCCATACACTCCCATGTCCCTGTGCATTGTTGTCTTCAAATCTATTACTAGTACACTCCCTAAGAGTTTCTGAAAAATCAAATTGTTTCCCCAATTAATCCTAAAAATCATATATTAATTTAAAAGTATTTAAGGGGATTTAATTTTGCTTTACATATTTAATATTTAATAATGTTTATTTTAATATCAAAATTTTAATCTAAAGCCATTACATCATTATTCAATGACTCCAATTATAACTAAACACCATGGTGATTTATATCTTCCAATTAAAATAAAATTCATAAGCAAGCTTTATTTTAATTCATTTCAATTAAACTTTACTAATGGGATATGTAATAATAGCATATTTAAATGTTATAAATCTTTCATTGCACATTCTTTCATATTTATATTACTATATCTATGTAAATTTTAAATATATGTGAAGTTTAAAAACAATTTTCCTTGCTAAAATGTCTTTGGTTTGAGCTTATTAATAGTGAAAATTTAACCAAGACAATATAAAGGTACCTTAAAATTTTTATATTTTGTAAATAACAATATTCAATTAAATTCACAACTCTTAAGGAGATTACTGTAACCTTTTAAAAATTATTTTCTGCATCCATAGATCAATATTGCTTACACTGCTACAAGAAGGCAGACTTCATTAATATTTTTTTCTATTCTTCAATTTTTCATAGATACACAGCTGAAGAAATTTTTCACAAAAATACTTACATAGGAATTGAGAAAATATCAGTTAACTACAGTATCAGGACCATGAAATTCATTTTTTTAACCCCTTAAAACTTGTGTAGCCCATCACTGAAATTAATTTTAATTGTCTATGACCTAAAAAAAATTCAATTTAGGTCTCCTGCAATTTTAATGAAAACAGGTAATTACAGGCTACCTTTTGTGCAAAAATAATTTTTCAATGGTTTTTAGAGTCATTCATTTTTACAATAGAGGCGCAAATTGTTGCCAATTTTTCATGTAGTTTTTATACCTCTGAGTAATCATGTTTGAATGGGTAAATGGGTAAATGGTATGCTTTCTTCTATAAAGTGGGAGAAGGGAGATTGCAAGCAAAATTAGAAATGGTGTCAGAAAGCCAACACAATAAAAACACAATCTCAGGAAGATAAATATTAGAAATGGTACATAAAGATTTTGAATTTCTGCTAATTAATTTCTTTAAAACTGTGCAATTCTTTACACCTCTTGGGGAATACTCTTGCATAATCTAGGTTATATGTAATCCATTTGCAACATTACAAGTATTTTCCCTTTACTGTGGTTTTTATAACAGGAATAACTTGAGATAATTTATTCAGGAAAATAACTTCTTTTTCTTCAGGAAAAAATATTTATTTATGGTATGTAACAAGAACATCCAAATGATTAATAAAATTTATAATTTATCAAATGTTTTTGCAGTTATTTCTTATTGTTACAGAAAAACAATCTTTAATCAGTACCATGAGCATATATATTTATCAGAATTAGGGTTTTTTTTGTTTTTGGTTTTTTGTTTTTTTTTTTAAATAGGCTCTATACCCAGCGTGAGCCCAACTTGGGGCTTGAGCTCACAACCCTGAGATCAAGACCGGCGTTGAGATCAAAAGTCAGGTATTTAACCAACTGAGCCACCCAGATGCCCCCAGAATTAGACATTTAGAATTGAGTTCTCATTTTGTGCCTTTGGTTACTATATTTTCATAATTTTAGTATGCTCTTCTGGCCCACATACTCCTTCTTTAATTTGTTGCTATATCCCAAACTGCTACTAGTTTACTATTCTCCACTTCTTTCTCAATATTTTATTTGTATGTAATGTCATTATATATTTTTTACGATATAATGTGCACAAATCATATGTCATCTTTTTAAAAAAGAAATTGTTTAATGTAGAAAGCATGTAATAAAAATGAGGGAAAATCACATTACTCACTACTCCTAATACACAGAAATAGCAACTATTAATAACTTGGTATATAGATTTAATGTTCCTGTCTATAAATATATTATTTTCAGAGTTGTTTTACAGTATATAAAAAGGAAATATTGTATTTTTCTTTTATTTTGTAGCTTGCCACTACACCAAACTTTTTATTAGTTCTAATGAGTTTTCATTTCTCCTTCTAGCTTTTCCAGGAATACAACCATGCTATCTTGAAAAAAAAATTCTCTTTGCTTCAGAAAGCATACCTCATTTGTTATCAATTACTCCTAAATCAATAACTGCTATGTTAATAAACACAATTCTCACCCTTCCTTCAAACTCCTGCAGTCAAATAAACTACTCTATATATTCTCCTTTGATTACTCCATTAAACTTACCATTTCCTTGCCTTTCCTTAGCTCTGATCAGATTTCAGGTGAAGAGTGTCTCTTTATCCCAGTCTCCCACTTCTTAGTCTTTCATCTACTTCAGCATTTATGTAATTGGTTGCCATGTCCCCTATGCCCTTCTAATTCTTTTTATGCTGTATTTGTACTTTTACTATCATACCTTAAATGAGCCTTCCTTTATCCCTCCACACAGTGAATCCAGTATTTTGCCTTTGATTACCAATTACAGATATTTATCAAAAAAATGCATGCACATGATTAAAAATTCATATGTAAAAAAGCTAAAAGCTAACAACAAAAACAAACCCTCCATCCCAGTCTTCCCCAGACTTTTTCTTGTTTTTTGCAAAGATAATTCCTATTAACCAAGTACACATTCCATCATTTAAAAGAAACTATATTTATTAGGGAAAAAATGTAACTAGCTCTATTTATCGATTTATCAATTTTAGATATACACAAGCAGAGGGATTGGGTAGAGGGAGAAGGAGGCTTCCCATGGAGCAGGGAGCCCGATGTGGGGCCCAATCCCAGGCCCCTGGGATCATGACCTGAGCGGAAGGCACACGCTTAACGACTGAGCCACCCAGGGGCCTCAGGAGCCCCCGGTTCTAACCACCATGTCTTTACTGTTTGTTATCACAGGCTATGTCATCTGACCCTCTCTGCTTTACACTAAAGATAAGAACATAGATGTTCCACTCTAGAATGAAAGTTATATTCTATATGATTTGGGTAGAAAATTTTAACCCAAAGTTAAAAATTGTACATAGATTTTTCTCTATCACATTATAAACATTGTTTACCACAGATCAAAGTATTATTAAAAGAATTAAAGTATTTGAATTATCAGATATTTATATGGGCAAAACTGACAAAGCTTTTTTTTTTTTTTTTTTTTTTAGGGGCTCATAGGTTCCATGGGTCAGAATTTGGGTAGAAATGACTTGTCCTCTTCTGTTTTGGTATCACAGCTGAGAAGACTTAGGTACCTGAGCATATCCGTAATGGCCAGAGGCTGAAACCATTTGGCAATTTCTTCACTCTTATGTATGATGCCTGAGTTATGATGAATTAAAGGCTGAGCTCAACTGGAAATATTAACCAGTGGCTACACATGACCTCTTCATGTATCCATGTAGTTTGGACTACTTCATACAATGGAAGCTTTAGAGTACTTGGGCTTCTTGCATGGTGGCTCAAGGCTCAAAGGCAACAAAACAGAACAAGACAGAAGCTACAAGGCCTTTTATGACTCAGTCTCAGAAGTCACAAAGTAATACTTTTACGCTATTGGGGAGGGCAGTTATAAGTAAGGAGAGGGAATACAGACCCTGCTTCTTGATAGATGAAGTGTCAGAGAATTTTTGACTATGTATTGAAGATCACCTTATGGTCACATATTTTAAGTGTTATCTAAACATTATATGTAAGCTAAGGGGAAAATTTTTGTATACTAACTGTACAGAATATTTTAGAGTGCAAATTCAATAACATTCTGTATTTCAAACTTGGAAAACTACAATGCCACATGAACTTAAATATGCAGGAAAACCATAATAATATCCATGGTCCTGATAAATTATAGTTAATTGATACTACATAACGTGTTCAAAAATCTTGCCTATGTTTACTCTTTTTTTTTAAGATTATATTTATTTATTTGACAGAGAGATAGACAGAAGAGCACAAGCAGAGGGAGTGGCAGAGGGAGAGGGAGAAGCAGGCTCTGCACTGAGTAGGGAACCCGATGCGGGACTCGATCCCAGGACCCTGAGATCATGACCTGAGCCGAAGGCAGATGCTTAACCATCTGAGCAACCCAGGCGCCCTATGTTTACTCTTAATATTGGCAAAATTGGCAAAGGCCATGAGGTAGTTAACAGTCACAGAGCTTATGAATGAATTTCCTACCAATTTAAATAAGTATTTCTTAGTAGCTAATAACATTCTGGAAAGTATCAAAACTAAGACAATCCTGTAAGTTTGGACCGTAGTAATGACTATAAAGTGATTTCTGTTTATGTATCATGCAAGTTTCTCAAAGACTAATTTACATCAAAGGGGTGCTGAAATTCAAATCTGTTAAATGAGAGAATATTAACAAAATGTCAAAAGGAGAATGATGACATAATTTACTCAATTCAGAATGATCAATTTTTGGAATGTGTGTATGAAAATATGGATCTTACCATTATAATAATGATTATACATGGGGTTATAAAGAAATATAACAAGCCAACAACATATCTCCCTGTGCGAGCCGTACATTATCTTAGAATGTTTCAGTAATAAAATAAAAAGTCATGAAATAGCATTATTGTTTTCATTTTGTTGATTACAAAGTTTTTTATCCTGCAAGGGATGTTGGAAAAATTTATGGTTTCAACCTTTAGTTTAGAATTAATGTTATTGCTGAGCTTTGGGATTACAAATAGCTATCTATTCCCAACATAACAACAGACAACCTTTACAAAAGTCATTTAATAAATACTGCCTTTGCTAGGAAAAAAAAAAAAAAAAGAAGGTTCATTGTGTGAGAGCTATTGACAAAGGGCAGGTAATAATCTAATGGAGAAAGGTTATAAAATTAACAGAGGAAAAAACTTTAATTCTTTTAATAATATTCATCTACTTGGCAAAATAACATTGTCAAAATTTTCTATCACACATCATTTTTTAAATACTCCTGAAAAAAAAAAGATAGGTTCTTTATTCATTTTATTGTATAAAATTATAAACCATTTTATTGTTTTTAAATAGCTAGGAATGTCAGTTCCTATGTGAATTCAGGATACTTAAAAATAAACTTTAATATTAGTTTCATATGTTATTTTGTAAATGAAAATGTTGTAATGATACCAAAGAAATTTGTCTTCATTGCTTTTAATGATCTAAGCTAAAATTTTGAAATTATGCATGAAATTAGGGCTTGGGATAAAAAAGTTTGTTCAGTTGTTCATCATGCAATGCAATTTTCTGATTAGTACATATTTTTCATTCACAGATGCATCTATAAGTCTAGCCTAAAATACTTTTTTTGTTTCTTTCTTTGTTTTTGAAGTCTTAAAATACCTGATAAACTAATTGTTATTTGTACATATGTAAAATTTTCTCCTTGTAGTTGAATGAAAATTTCATAAAATTAGTTAAATCAATATGGAGTACATTACATATTAATTTCTTTAGGCAATCTCTTGACTCACTAGTGCACAAATAGTGATGGCTGAGTTCAAGCATTAAGTATGTGGGGGTTTAAAAAAAAAAAGCATGTGGGGGTTTTTTAGTAGAAAAACAATTAGCTCACTGGTTGTGTGATTACTCAGTATACAGTTTATGGAAAGTGACAGTGGGGTTCTGCAGGAGGCAAAGTATGAATGTCCTTTATTCTGGCTGAGGTGATTTGTTTAAGATAGCATAATTGTGTGCCCTTTATAAGTCAACCACATAAATTTAGGTTTTATTATTTTTAAGAAAAGAAAACTTGCAAATAAGTCTATAAAATGTATTACAAGTACAGAAATTAGTATATGGAAAAATGTCTGTTTATTACTGTTTCTTTGTCATTCTTCATTTTATAGAAAATTTTAGAACTGAAAATTTAGCTCAAGCAATGACAATATTTCAAGATCTATTTTAAGACTATTATATAGGATAGATTTGATAACAAAAAGTGTTTTTTCCTCTTTATTCATTTTGTAAATAATTTTAAACATTTGATGAGTTTTCCCCAGGATCATTCAATAAAGAGGCTAAGTAAAGCTAAGTTTCAATAATAATAGAATGGTCCATTCAGCATAAAAGAGAAGATGTGGCTTATGTTATATGTTTCAGATATATTTATAAGTATAAATACACATATATAATGAATGTATACTTATTCTATTTGTATATTTATGCATATATACAGACACATGTTGGTACTATATTATATTTATATTTTAAATGGGGTTGTACAGGTATATTTAAATGGTGATTATCATTCAAGGTAAACTCATTGTAAATTATACATCATTTATGAATTTTATTTTCAAGAATATTATTACTCATTTTGGGTGTAAGTACTAATATAAGAGAAAATGTATATATATTGTTTAAGTTTACATTGACCCAAACGACAATAAATTACATTGTTTTACTTCTTTTGATTCAACTCATGTTTTAGCTCAATCTTTAGGAATTAGATTAGTTCATAGAAACATATTATGTTTCAATTTTACTTATTAATTTATTTTTCTAATTTTGTAAATATTACATATATTGCTATAAGAAAAGGTAAACAGAAAAAAACACTATAAAATATAATACAAAATTAAATTTATATTTGCCTGCCACTGTGAATAAAACCTAAAATTCTTATGATTTTTAGTTTGCAAAACATTTTCATATAAAGCAGTCAGATGAATATTGAGAGCAAGAATTGACAGAAATAATCTTTCAAAATAATTTACATTTAGAGGATTGGTTTTATAGGTAAACGATTACCAGTTACTTATAAATATACTGGAAACTAAAATTAAACTTTACTTTCAATTGTGGTTGTTTTGGCATGAGCATGAGCATAATCTACTATTCTACTTATTTCAAAGTATTATAAATTCTGGGGCGCCTGGGTGTCTCAGTCGTTAAGCGTCTGCCTTCGGCTCAGGTCATGATCCCAGGGTCCTGGGATCGAGCCCAGCGTCAGGCTCCCTGCTGGGTGGGAAGCCTGCTTCTCCCTCTCCCACTCCCCCTGCTTGTGTTCCCTCTCTCGCTGTGTCTCTCTCTGTCAAATAAATAAATAAATAAAATCTTTAAAAAAAAGTATTATAAATTCTATCAGATTTTAATTTTACTCAGTAAGAATATAACAAAGAAATAATTTACAATCTCTGTTTCTCATTTATTTCTACTAATTACACCCAACAAGGGTAATATTCTTGGTTCTGTAGATAACCTAAAGAAATGTAAACTACAAAGATTCTAGAATCTAGGTGTTTAGAAAAAGTGAATGAAAATAGAAATATGTCAAAAACAAGTGCCATTGGGCGCCTGGGTGGCTCAGTTGGTTAAGCGACTGCCTTCGGCTCAGG